>NC_137063.1:43767345-43979845 GCF_032717465.1 Coenobita brevimanus
GAGGCTTCTCCGTTCCTCTTCCTCACTCTCCTAATCCCTCCTCTCTCTCCCTCTGTTCCTACACCTCTCCATTTTTTTTCCTTCCTACAACTCTCCTTCCTCCCTTTCTCCTTACCTCTCAGCTCTTCTCCATTCCTCTTCCTTCCTCCTTTATACATCCCCATTCGTGTTCCTCCTCTCCAACCTCTCCTCTCTCTCCTATACTTCTCCATTCCTCTTCATTCCCTTCCCGCCTCGCCTCGCTATTTCCCTATTCCTCCTTCTCCCTCTCCTAATCTCCCCTGCCTCTCTCTCTCCATCCCTCTCGCTCCCTTTCCTAATCTCTCCTCCCTGCCTCCCTCTCAGTGACAAATGGCCTAGGCGCCATCAGGAGACGTTCATTTAAAGCGGGGCTAAAAATCGTTCGCTGGAAGGGTTTGGGAACGTTTACGGTGGCGCATGACTCCGATATATCAGCCGACTTTAATGGCTCTCATGCATGTGTATAAAGCTGTTGTGCCCATGTACCGAGGATGGGGAGAGGGAAGGGGTGGGTAGAATGGGGAGAAAGAAGGGAGGGAAGGATGGGGGAGAGAGAAGGGGTGGGTAGAATTGGGAGAAAGAAGGGAGGGAAGGAAAGGGAAGGATGGAGAGAGAGAGAAGGGGTGGGTAGAATGGGAAGAAAGGAGAGACGGATGGAAAGGGAAGGATGGGGAGAGAGAAGGGAGTGAAGGGAAGGGAAGGATGGGGAGAGAGGGGGGAAGGGAAGGATAGGGAAAGATTGGAAGTTTAGGATGGGAGATAGAGAAGGGAAGGGCAGGATAAGGTAGAAAGAAGGGATGAGAGTGGATGGGAAGGTTGGAAGGAAGAGAAGATAGTATGAAGAGGAGAAAGAAAGAGCAAGAGTGAAGGTTAGGATGGGAAGAGAGAAGTTAAGAGGATGACTGCGGTAGACCTGTTGACCCATACCAGGCACTTACTGTCCAATGGTATGGCCAGACTCGAAGATTAAAACAAGGATAGCAGAGATTCCTATTTTGCTTACTGAACCCTCCATCCAAAACTGGTAGGAAAAAGCGAGAAAAGACACCGTGTAGAAAGAAAAGAACTGACATGGAAATTTTATGGGATAGTTCGAAAGGAAAATCGTTGTACTTTGTAACCTGGAATGTTAAGGGGAAAATTGTCATAGGTCTGTCCTGAAGCCTTATGTGACCGGGCCTTTTTCCCCAGCCCATCTCAGTCACATGCGTATGTAACCCATTTTTGATACTATATAACTAACATTAACTAACATGGCTAGATAACTTGGCGTGCATCCAGTAATCTGTTTCTAAGCCATAACATTCCTATCCTTCTGTTGATGCTGAAATTCACAAACTTATTCTACACTCGTACACCTGTAGGGAAATGGATGGTAATAATCAGATATAAATCTTAAGGGTTCTTGCTCCGTCTGTTACTAGTTTGATAGGAAGGAGTTTACTTAAAGGAGAGATATGAGAGAGAAAAGGGGAGAGCGGAAGGAAACTGCGGAGGTAAAAGTTATGATGGAATGAGAAGAAAATTAAATCAAAGATGGAAAGAGAAGCATAAGATAAAGCAGAGGCAAAGCGATAACTTTAATGGAAGAAGTGGGAGGATAGAAGATGGAGAAAAAGGAATAGGATAGTGGGGATAGGAAAGGGACAGTGGCAATGAAGGAAGGGGAGTGAAGAGAAAGAACCAGAGGGATGGAAGAGAAGAATGCACTGGTGTGGGGAGAGGATGAGTGGGGAGGTAGGGAAGAGAAGATTAGTAAGAGGAGGAGAAGGATATTGTCGGATACATCGAGAGAGACAGAGAGAGAGAGAGAGAGAGAGAGAGAGAGAGAGAGAGAGAGAGAGAGAGGGAGGGAGGGAGGGAGGGGAGGAGTAGAGACAGTTAAGGTGAATGAAGATGTAATGGAGAAAGAGAGAAGGGGGGGGGAGAGACAGTTAATGTGAATGAAGATATAGTGGAGAGAGAGAGAGAGAGAGAGAGAGTGAACGTGCCCTGCGATGTTGGTGTCATTATAGGCGAGGTGACTGATGAGCGTGGCTGTGGTTGGTGTGGTGGTTGATGATAGCGATTGTGGTAATGGTGTTGTCGCGATGGTGGTAATTGTGGTAGATACTGACATATTGGACACTTGTGGTAGGCGTTTGTCATGAATGGGTGGTTGTGGTTGGTGAATGTAATGGCTGAAATGGTTGTTCTGATTGTGAGGGTTGTAATAGCTTTGGTTGTGGTCATGAAGTGATTTAAGAACAATAGGTCAAAGGTCATTGTCACAGGGCAAAGTCAACTCAGTTTTGATTCGAGCCAAACTTGGTGGACGTGTTAAAGATCAGGCAAGGAAGACGTGACGCGATTTGAGAACACTGAGATGAAGGTCTCAGAGCAAAGTCAAAGAGAGCCTTGTTGTTGCTCCTTGTTGTAATGTTTCTGGTATTAAAGAAGTGGTAGTTATGAATGGTAGTGACAGAGTAGCATAGTTTTAGTAGTGGTGGCGGTGGTAGTTGTTGATGGTGAGGGTGGTAAGTGTTGGTAGTGGTACTGTGCTTGTAAATGAAATGGTTGTTGAGGGTCATGGTGAGAGAGAGAGAGAGGGGGGGGGGGGGAGAATGGTGGTAGGATTGGCGATAGTGGTGGTGACAAGTTGATGGCAGAGATAGTTGTGGCGGAGGCAGGGCTGGTGGCGGCAAAGGTGGTGGCAGGAACGGAGAGTGGGAGGCAGAGAGCGGCCGTAAGCGGACTAAGTGCAGGGAAGCGGCTTAAGAGATGATAGGCTGGCAAAGAAACGGATTATTTTAGCCCTGTGCCAGAGGCTTTGCCCAGCCCGACAGACATAGAAGCGCGGCCTGCATGTGTAAATGGACGGATGGGTATTAGTATGGTGCGAGGTATATGTGTAGGCGTGTGCGTGTGTATGAAGGATGGTGTGTACGTGTGAGTGAATGCGTGTGTGCGGATGAAGGATGGTGTACAGGTGTGTGTGAGTGTGTGTGGGAAGGTATTATTGGAGTGCTCATTAACACATGAATTGCAAGGGGATTTATTTAATATGTATGTCTGAGGGTGAGCGAGCGTGCGTGAACTAAAGTATATTCAGAAAAAGAAGTGTATTTATAACTGCATATATTCCTGGTGTATAATGAAGTGAAAGATAGGTTGTATAGATGAGAAAATGAATAACTGTGGTGTATGAATGAGTAAGGGGTTGTGTATGTGGTGCATAACTGAGGTAACGTAGATACAAATAGGTATACGTACTTAAATTTAACAGATGGGTAGATAAACAAACATCTACGTGGCGTTTTTGGGTAGATAAGAACATCAGTGACGTGTATTTGTTATTCACATTCAGACTAATGATAATGTATTTATAAATGAATACTGATAATGTATATATGTATAGTACTCATGAATTGTTTTTTTTACCTACCCAGAAATATTACAATGGGCGTACAGTTTACAGTAATGAAGCATCTGTATAAATGGACATGAATTATAGGAAATGCAACTTCGTGTAATAGTTTTTCACGTGGTAAAATATTCTGATGATATTGCCGGCTGGAAAATATGTAAATCTGCTCACGGCGCTAAATTTAACTTATTGACAGTAAATCGCTGCCACTGTCCGGGGGTGTTGTCGGCTGTGCGCTCTCTCTCTCTCTCTCTCTCTCTCGTAAACTCTAATAAATTCTCCAAGCGATTAATCTCTCACACCCTTGACTCATACTAAGCGCTGTAGAAATTAATGTAGATTTCTAACAACACTAAACCTTTCCCCGCGGTAACTTCTGTTTTCATATTCATCAGACCTACTGCTAGCTATTTCTTTTTTTAACTAGTAGTGAAATGAGGATTGCTGGCACCGAAGACTTGTACGGAGTAACGTTATGATGATGTTCATGGGGTGGGATGAATATGCTGTACTGTATCTTCATTAACCCTTTCAGATACCAGAACGTCTTTTATTTATTATTTTTGCTTGCTTCATGCTAGTTTATTCTGCTTATGGGAGAGAGCGGGGGGGGGGGTACTTTCGAGACTACTGTAGATTAAAAAGGAGCGTTATATTGGTGTAGGAGTGGGATTATATGAAGGAGAGCTAGAGTTTGATTAGGGAAGGTATAACTCGAGTTTAAATCAACCTTGGTTCTCTGTTCACTTCTGCACTGCGCAGAGGTCCGCGTTTCCGTACTCTTTTCACCTTAACTTGGCCTAAAATTCCCATGTCTTCATCTAGAATGCTGAGTGGTAGCCATAGATTGCAATTTCTATATTCCTTTTATTTTAATTTGGCCGAAAATTGACATCTCTCCAGCTTAAATCCCGAGTAGTCATAAGAGATCACCACGAACATGATGTTAGTCACGAAGAAGTGCAGTGGAGAGTATATAGAATAGCGTTGTCCTTTTCTGCCACTGAACTGCGTGATAATCTACAGAAGGACGAAAATCTTGGTCATGTTAAGGTGAAAGATTTATTGTTGGCTTTGGGGATTTCGTATCCTCCTTTCCTTAGCGATTGATTTTTGCACACTTTACCGTAATAATCCTCTGGTGTGTTACTGATGCACAGGACATATAAAGGAAATTAAGGCGGCAGATGAAAAATAAATTGCTTAGGAAAGAGAGAGAGAGAGAGGCTTTTCGAAGTTCCCCATCAGGATTTTTATTTCTCTCTGAGTTTCTCCGAGATTAATAAAATTCATCTGACGGCCGGAGTACAATACAATCCATACATCGCGACCAAAATATCGTCTGACGTTAGCTAAAACATAATACATTTTTTTACATGGTAGCCTGAGAGTGTTAATGCTTTTACCACTAGTATTAAGTCTGTTGTAACTCTAGTATTGAGCCGAGAGTGAGTCATAGGAGCCCAAGGGTTTTAATAATGCACAGGTACCCGGAAGGAATGTCGTGCGTGTGTAAATATTATAAGTATTCCTGGTACCGACACAGGCTTAAAAAAAAAAAAAAGAACACTGCACGAACCTCAGGAACACAGTAATAATATCTAAAACTTTCATGAGATTGATTTTATTGGCGGAAGTGGAGTTCCATTTCAACTAAAAGCTTTGTATCTACTACGTCCAGTTTGAAAGTGCACTACAAAGCTGAATAAAAGCACCAGGAAACAGCAAGAATAATAATAATAAAAAACTAACTATTGAAGCGAATTATGGACGTGTAGCATGAGGGAATGTCTCACACTCTTGAATAATTCATAATACTGTACATATTCTAAGAAGCAGCACAAAATATAATGATTAAGCCTCGGGTGAACAGTAAAAACTTCAAAATATTTTATGGCATTCGTCGGAGGAAGTGGAATACATACATTTTGAGTGAGGTAAGGCTGTATCAACACCACTAGTCGGAAAAAGCTCCACCAGACTGAATAAAATTGGAAGAAAAAAATGAAGAAGTGAATAAAAGAATACGTTGTCGTGCACAAGAGGTTAATAATTAGAAAGGAATGTCTCTTAGTGCGTAATTATTTGATAATAAGCATTCTTGGAACCAGTGCAAGGGGAGAGAGAGAGAGAGAGAGAGAGAGAGAGACATAAACCTCAGTTGAAGGGTTAAAAATTCAAAATCTCTTACAACATTTCGTTCACGGAAGTAGAGCTCCGATGTGGGTTTTGGAAGTGAACGGATGGATGAATACAGGCGATAGGCAAGTTAGACAGACATTATTTACCGTCCTTATTCGGATATATAGCCTATGAATTTTGTAGTGTGTTATGGCAGAGTGTGTTGATACGGCAGGGTTAGGGTAAGGCTTAGAGGCATAGCTGTGTTGTTATTCAGGTTGACTTATGCATACAGTAATGGGTTATGGCGGAAGTTGTGGTATATGGTGAAGGTTAGGTAAGGTTTAACGCTGTGGAGGTGAGGCTAGGTTTAACGATATAGTTGTGGTTTTACTCTTGTTAGCTTACGCATGCCGTAGAGTGTTACGTTAAAATGTTATAATATATTGTGAAGGTTATTTAAGGCTTAGCGGTAGAGTTGTTGTTTGACACTAGTTCACGTATGGATATCGTAGCAGGTTACGAGAGAATGTATCGATGTTTTGTGAATGTTATATAAGGTTTATCGGAAGTTGCTTTAATACCGCTCACATTATCGGAACTGTTGTGGTATACACTTCCAGCTAACTTTATTCAGCTGAGAGGGAGTCGTAGGAGGCTGAGAGAGTTAATATTGTCTTCATTAGCCCTCTGGTGACGATTTTATTCAACTACGAGAGTCATTTCCTGCCCAAGAGTGCTAACATTCCCTTCCACCTTCTTCCACCTTGCCACCTCTCCTTTCTTCTTTCCCTTTTCTCACCACTTAACCTCATTCTCCCACCTTACTGCCTCTTCCATCATTTTACCCATCCCATAACATATTCCGTCCATTCCTTTCCCCTCCTGCCTCTATAAATATTATTCTTCCAACCTCCTCTTCCCTCATTTTGTGTACCTGTCTTCCTTCTTTCCTTCTCTTTTTAGTCTTTCCCTCCTGGTGTCATTCCTTCCTTGTCCATCTTTCTGCGTACATGACCATTTTTTCCTCCACTACTAATAAATTCTGAACATTCGTCCTTTTCGTATGTGATTGCCATTTCTCTCTCTTCCTACATCAGCCACTTGTGTTTTCTTTTCCTTCCTGTCTCCTGTTTTCTTATCCTTCCCTTCACTGATCTGCCTCTTCCACCTGCACCCTCTTCTTCTTTTACCACTTTTACCTCTTTGTCCTTCCTCTTCCTTCTCTTCTCCCCTCCGCCTTTCTTCGTCAGTGAGCCCCGTCCTCTTCCTTCCCCTCTTACCTTCCCTGCTTTCCTCTCCTCCGTTCCTTCTCTACCTCCCTCCCTACACTCTCCACTACCCCCTCCTTCGCCCTCTCCCCCACCCCCAGCATTCCTCCACGCTATCGTTTACATCATAATGAGTTATGTATATTGGAGGAGAACGAGAGACCTCCCCCTCCCCATCCCTCTCCCTCCCTCTCCATCCTACCCCTCCCCTTCACTCACCATACTGCCCCTCCCCTCTCCAAATTCTCCTTCCTCGTCCCTCCGCTTCTGTTACCCTGTTCCCCGTCCGCACATGTATACCCCTCCCTATTGCATACTCCATCCCCCCTTACACTTCTCGTCCTTCCCCTTTCCCCATTTCTTACTGTCCCATCATCCCTTTCCTTTGCCTTCCCCTTTCCATCATCCTTTTCTTTTGCCTTCCCCTTACCATCATCGTCTTCCTTTGCCTTCCCCTTTCCATCATCCTTTTCCTCTGCCTTCCCCTTTCCTCTCCTTGTATACCCCATTCCCCTTGCCTTCTTTCTCTTTCCCTCCCCTTGCATACCTCACCCCCTTGATCCCTCTCTTCTCCTTCCCTCCCCCTTCCCCTTCGCGTACGTAGCCCCTCCTCCCTTCCCCTCCCTTTGCGTGCCCCCTTCTCATTGCTGGCTACTGGGTAATGGCCGTGAGGTGGGCGGGGAGAGGAGGAGGAAGGGGAGAGGGTTAAAGTGGAGGTGCAGAGGGAACGAGGGAGGGGGGGGCTGCGGGAAGGAGAGAGGAGCAGAGTGAGGAAGAGAGGGAGTGGGGAGCGGAGGAGGAAAGTTAGAGTGGGCGGGAGTGATAGGGACAAGGAAAATGGGGGAGAGTTAAGGAAGGAGACACAAATAGGAGAGAGAGAGAGAGAGAGAGAGATGGGGGAAGTAGAGAGGAGAGGAGTGAGGAAGAGAAGGAAGGAAACAGGGGGGAGTAAGAAAAGAGAGTGAAGGAAGAAGAGAACGATGGGGGAAGAAGGCAAGAGGAAAGAGAATGAAGGAGGGAGAGATAGTAAGGAGACAGGAGGAGGGGCAGGGAGGGAGAGATAGAGGAAGGGCGAACGAATGAAGAAGGGAGAGACAAGGTAGAAAGGGAGGGAGGGGGAGACAGAAAGAAGACAGTAAAAGAGCGTAGGAAGGGAGGAGGGAGAGATAGGGGGAAAGAGTGTGAGTGAGAAGGGGAGAGATGAAAGGAGGTCAAAAGGTAGTGAAGGAGAGAGAGGGGAAAGCAGAACGTGTAAAGGGGAGATGGAAGGAAAGAGGATGGTGAAGGAAGTAGGAAGAGATAGGAAGGAGAGAGGAATAGAGTGAAGGAAAGAGGGAGGAGTAAAGAAGGGAGAGGTGAGGAGACAGGAAGAGGATGAAGGAAAGAGGCAAGAAGGAAACAGGAAGAGTGTGAAGGAGTAGGAGACAGGAAGAGAGTGGACGAGGGAGGGAAGGAGGGAGAGAGATACGAGGAGGAGAAAGAGTAAGGACGGAGAGAGAGAAAGAGCGTGAGAGAGAGACATGGGGAGGAGAGAGAGGGAGGAAGGAAGGAGGGGATGGAGTTAGATTAAAGAGCATTAGTAAATTGAATCATGGTGCGCATTAAGTAAGTGAGGGAGGAAAGGAAGATTGAGAGGAGGAGGAGGAGGAATAAAGTAGCAGAAGCAAAAAATATATAAAAGGAATGGGAAATAAAGAAAATATTAGGCAGTTATAAAAGGGGAAAATATAAAAAGTAGCAGAATCAAAGAAAAAAAAAGGGAAATTCAAGGGAAAAATAGTAGGAAGTGCATAAAAGAGGAAGGAAAAATCAGAATTGAAATGGGAAAGGGGAGGGAAAGTTAGTGAAATGGTTTTTGTATTAGAGGAAGGGTGGATTATTTTTCTTGATGACACCAGGCGATTTTATTCAACTGTGAAACCTGTAAGAAAAAAGGCCTAGAAACTCTGTGACCCAACCAGTGCAGTGGTAATCTTAAACCAATTATATTTTATTCTTATTTCCGCCAGGCAGTTTTTTGAGGCTAAGGGGAGGCCCCGTGGTGAGGGGGTTATGATAGCTTCTGACTATCAACAAATAAAAAAAAAATAGATTAGGGGAAGACTTTGAGGGGAAAAAAGACAAGGGAAGGCTTTAAGGGTTAGAGTATATCATGGCCTACTCTAGACGGTTTTAAAGACCAGTGTGTTGTTATAAAAATCAGAGAAAAAATTTTATAGAGCAGGTAGATGGTTTTATAAAAGCTTTACTGAATAAAGTTATGTATGGGAAGGGATACAGGTAGGTAAAAAAAGGTGAAATCTGAGTGTGAGGTATTTTGATTGTTAGGGGAGAGAGGGTGTGAGGGAGAGTTGATTGAGGGGAGAGGAAGGCACGGCAGGGGAGAGAATGAGAGGGAGAGAGTGAGAGGGAGAGGAGAAATGGGAGAGAGGGAGGGGAATAGGGAGTGAGGTGAAAAGAGGGAAAAGATCGAGGAAAGGGGGCTGAAAAACAGAAAAGGGAGTGAAATGGAGCAGGAGAGTAATGGAAAAGAGAGGGAATGGAAGAAAATAGATGAAGACGGTAAAAATCATAACATGTAGAGAAAATAGAGTAGAATAGAAGGGAGAGAGAGAGAGAGAGAGAGAGAGAGAGAGAGAGAGAGATGCTGTTAGATAAGGTACCTTACTGAGCTTGTCCCCTCTCATTCAAGGTCATTGGAGGTCGTTTACATCCTGATGGTCAATTAAGGGGACCAGGGTGATTACTGGCCTCCTCCTCCCTCCCTCCCAATCTCTTCTCCACTCTCCCTCCTTTCCTATCAGCTTCCCTCCACTCCTCCTCCGCCTTCCACTCTCGCCCCTTCCTGTCTGTTCCCTACACTCGTGTACTTTGTCAATATTTTCTTTTCTTTGTCCCCCAGTCTTTGTATTCCCTCCCTCTTACCTAATACACTTCCTCTTCCCTCCTCCTTACTCCATTCGTTAGCCTTGTATCTCTCTCGCTACTTACCTCCTTCACTTCCTCCTGCCTCTTGCGTTCCTTCTTTCCCTCCGTCCTTCTTGCTTCCCGCTTTCCCTTCTACCGTCTTATGTTCCTCTTTCTTCCCTGCTCCGTACATTCCTCTCTCCCTCCCTCCTCTTACCTCCCCTTTCTCCCTCCCTCCTGTCTCTATCCCTCCTGTCTCTATCCCTCCTTCTTCCCTCCCTCCTCCTTACTCCCTCCCACCGTTTACCTCCTGCTGGCCACTATTTATTCAGCTAGTATGCATTCAGCCATTCCCCTTGAGAGCCCTCCTTACCCCCTCCCTTCCTCTTCTCTCCGCCTACTGACTCAACTTCCCCTCCCGCTCCCCCTCCCCCTCCCCTCCCTTCCTCTCCCCACTGAGTCTACCCCCTTTTCCTTCTCCATATTCCCTTGTCTTTTACTAATGACTTTACTTCTTGTATTACTGGGTTTATTTTTCCTTTACTGGCTTTACATACCCTCATCCCCTTCCCTCATTCTTCATTGCCTTTGTCAACCCCACAGCCCATCTGTCTACCCTCCCCTCCCCCTTCATCCCTCTACACACACTTTGCCACCTCCACTTGTCATCTTCCCCTCCCCACTGCCTTCATCCTCTTCTGTCCCTACCACCATCACCTCCAGTACCCCTACCCCACTGACTACCATTCCTCCCTCTCCCTCTACCATAACTACCCCCACCATACTTTACACTCTCTACCTCTCTCCTCTCCTGCCTGTCGCCTGAATCTCTCTCTTTCCCCAATCTCCCCATGTAATATGCCATTCCACCTCCCCCGCCATTTGCTATCCTTGTCTTATTCTCGTAGTGTAGTCGTACCATGGGACTGAAGGTGCCTGTTATGGACCAAGCTACCCACTGCAATTGTTTTCTTCTGTAATTACTGAATCTGTTACCGTCCTGTCTGATAATTATACACACACACACCACTACAGTCCTAACACACACACACTCACACACACACACACACACACACACACACACACACACACACACACACACACACACACACACACACACACACACACATTCCTCACTAACCACCCCCTCTTTCGTGTCCCTCAAAGACACCCTTTGTCTAGTTACCCGGTATAATAAGAGGGAAATATTAATGTAAATGGTAGGATAATAGATGTCACTACCATTACCATCCATCACACTACACAATGGGCTGGACACAAAACCATCTTCATCGGTAGTTGGAGAGAGAGTAGGGATGGGGTGTTGGGGTTGAATTGGTGGGGTTTGGGGTTACGTACAGTAGTGGCCCAGAAATACCCCTAGCAACCTCTTACTCTACCCTTTTTCCTTTAACCTAGTCTGAAATTGCAATAGCTTCATCACAAATACTGAATTTAAGAAGAGATTAATACTAGCATATGATGCTAGTTACGAGGAAGTGCTGTGGAGAAGGTGTAGAGCCGTAGTATTGTCTTATGCCACCGAGTTACGTGAAAAAAACTACAAAAGGGGAAAAAATCTGGGCCAGGTTAAGGTGACAGGACTATAGCTTCGTACTCACCAAGCATCATAACCAGTCTATAGAAAAAAAAAAAAAAAGCCTCCATAGCCGTGTATTGTTATCGGAAATAGTTTAGTTAGCGGTTTAATCCCTTCAGACCAAGGACGCATTTTTCATCATAATTTATCTGTGTCCAGGCGATTGTATTCAGCACTGTAGAAAGCAGTAGAATAAAGGCATGTGGTGGAAAAAAGAATAAATGAGGAAGTGTCATCAGATTGAAGGGGTTAATATGTAGTTAAGTTGTGGAGTGTGTAGTAGCTGTAAGAGTGAAGACAGAGGTACATACAGTCTCATACAGAACTTAAGTCCAAGAATGTTTGTGTCTACGGACCCTGTAACCTCTCACACACGCCTGTCTCAACCCCAACTCTGTACTGTCATTTTCCACAACCCACGCTTCTTACACATTGATTCCCCACTCCCACAAACCCCCATTTCATGCACTCCACCACAACGCGCACACCCAACCCCACTCCATCCAAACTCCACCATTTCCTTCAGTTCCCTGTCTCTCTCCCTTCCCTTCAACACCCCTCCTCTTGCCCTTCCCCTCAGCCCCCTCCTCTACCCTTCCCCTCAGCCCCATCCTCTACCCTTCCCCTCAACTCCCTTGCTCTTAACCTCTCCCCTCACTCCCCCTTCTCTCCCCCTCTCGTCACCCCTCCCATTCCCCTCTCCATGGTGATATTAGTGCTCAGTGATAATATAGTTATGTCCCTTAACTGAGGACCAGAATAATGGACTCCCTGTAAAAAAACACTTGATGATATGGCCATGAAAAACACTCCCAAAAAAAGCATATAATATTAGCCATGAAAGAAAGTCCTAAAAAAAAGCAGATAATATTAGCCATGAAAAATACACCTCCACTCATTCCTCTTGTCCTCTTCTTTTTCGCGGTTATTCTGGTGTTTCCGTCTCTCTCTCTGCGTCATCATCATCATCATCATTATCATCATCATCATCATCATCAGTCTCCTCCCCTTCAGTTTCTATCCATGTCTTCTGTTCTTCCCTTTCCTCCTCCTCCTCCTCCTCCTGACTTGCAGTGTGTGGTGAATGACCCAGCTGAATAGGGTAATAGAGTTAGGGGGAGAGAGGGGGCGATTGGAGGGGGGGGGGAGATGGAGAGAGAGAGAGAGAGAGAGACGGTATAGGGGGAAAGGAGAGAATAAAGATAAATAGAAAGAGAGAGCGGAGAAAGAAAGGAATGTTATAGAGGTATAGGGGGAAAGAGGGATAATGCGCAGAGATTGGAGGAGGTAAGAAGAGAGAGAGAGAGAGAGAGCTCGCGCGCGCAGGAGAAAATGAAAGAGGGGAAGAAATTAAACGAGAGATCAATTGTAGAAAAGAGAGTGAATTAGTACAGTACAGTGTAAAGACTATGGGAAGGGATATTACAAGGGAAAAATTAGATCAGTGCCTTAAGCAATGAGAGAATGAAAAGTAATGTAAGATGTAAGAGACGAAATAAATAAGGTGTAATATAACAATATTATTATTATTGATTTTTTAAAGAATACATAGTTTGTATATTATTTTTAATACGTCGACTGTTTAATGTTAGACATATTTCAAATGGTAAGGGTTCGTTAGCGAGTACTTAATACATATTACCATTCCACGTTTGTTAGTTATTAGTAATCCCTTGGTTAATTATAAAACTGGGTCAAGAGAGTGGAAAGCTGCATTGCTAGATTATATAAACAGAAAGTCTCCGGGAACGAAAACCCATATTTCATTACTGTATTCGTGGCAGTACCAGACTGATAACAGAACATGATACATATATAAATGTAAATACTGCACATGATAACAACAGCGAGGTATGGAAGGGGAAAAGTTTAGAAAAGCGTTCGCATTCCGCCCCGCATATATTTCCAGTTGAATCCCGTTTCGTTTTCCACTCCACTTATCTCCCTTCTCTCCCATACCTTCCTCCCCCTCCTTCCCCTCTCCTCTCCCCTACCCTCCTTTCATCTCCCTTTCCTCTCAATTTCCTCCGTCCTCTCTGCACCTTCTCCCGAGCTTTCCTTTCTCGCCTCTCCTCTCCTCTTCAAACTCTCCTCTCCTCTTCATCCTCACTTCTCCTTTTCATCCTCTCCTCTCCTGTTCATCCTGTCTGTCCCCATTATCTCCCTCTCCTCCCCCTCATCGTCACCTCAGCCTTCTTCTCCTCCCCCTATCCTCTTCCGTACCTCCATCTCCCAACCCTCTTTTCACCTTTCCTCCCTCCTAGTTATGCTTTATCTTCTAATCTCCCTTCCCTTCTTCCATCTCCTCTAACGCACTTTCTTGTTTTCTCTCCTCTCTTCTCTTCTCTCCCTCTCCCGTTATCTTTTATCCTACCTCCCTGCCTCTTCCTTCCTCTCCCACTTCCTCTTCCGCCTTCACCGTCTCCCTCCCCCCTCTCTCTCTCCCTTCCCTCCCTCTCCCTCCCTCCCTTCATATTTTCCACTCCACTTGCCCTTCCCTCTCATCCCACATGTTCTACCTCACGTTTGTAGCTTCCCTTGTTACTCTTTTTAAGCGGATTTTAACTCAGAAAGGATATGAGAGAGAGAGAGAGAGAGAGAGAGAGAGAGAGAGAGAGAGAGAGAGAAATTTGGAGCGGGAGATAGAAAAGATATTATGATTCAGAAGGGTAAAATGTGTGTGTGTGTGTGTGTGTGTGTGAGAGAGAGAGAGAGAGAGAGAGAGAGAGAAGAGAGAGAGAGAGAGAGAGAGAGAGAGAGAGAGACTAACACCGCCATCGTCCTTAACACAGCTCATCTCAACTTTTGCCGTGTTTAATTATTCATACAGCCAAACTTGAGGGATTAACGTCGCCGTAGTAACGCTGGAGAAGGCTGCCTCTATATTCTCTCTCTCTCTCTCTCTCTCTCTCTGTCCTTTCATTATTCCCTCATACGAGTATTCCTTGATATCTCCATTTTCTGTTGTTTGGATTCCCACCTTTTTTTTTTCCTATTCCTTTTTTATATTGTAGCATTTTCTGCCTCATTCCCTTATCTTTTCTCTTGTATATATTTTTTTTTTCGTCAACCCCCTTCTGAACAATGACTTTCTATATGCTTGGTATCCTCGACAATGTTATGCAGATTAACGCCCATTTTTCGAACTAGTGGGGTTAGATAGAGCCTTGAAGATAATTTTACTGCATAGAGATACCCTAAGTTGAATAAAATCGTCTGCAAGAATATACTACACTGATTGGCAATTTGGTGGGTTTATCCTAGCTGAATAAAAGCGCGTGGCTTTGGGTGTAATTAAATGCAGGTTGTGTTTCCCGGGTTAAGCGTAAATCATTTTAGTTTTTAACCTTGTCGCTGAGGTAGGTGGCTCTGAGGTTAATGCACTCCCTTGACGTCAGGTGAAAATCATTATAAAGTACTTAGAAGAAGTACTTTGATTCCTCCTTCCCTTCTTCCTGTACGTACATGCTCTTTTCTCCTTCTTTCCCCTATTATTCCTTGACATAGTTCTTCCCTTCTTCCTCCTCCCCTCCTTCCATACATATTCATTCTTCCGTCGATCGTTTCTACATATGTGCAATTTTCCTGTGTATTTATTCCTCCTTGCCTTCTTTCTCCCTCAACATGTACATTCCTCCCTCATTTCTTCTTCCACACGTATGTATGTCTCCCTCCGTTCTCGTTCCTCATATACATCACTCCTTTATTCCACAAACTTACATTACTCCATCCTGACTCCCTCTACATATACATACCTTCATCTTGTCTCTCTCTACATATACACTTTACCTTCCTTTGTCCCTCCATTGCATACATTCCTGTATCCCTCTTTCCTTCACATATACAGTACATTCCTCCATTCTTTCTTCCTCTGTACAGACATTCCCCATTCCTTCTCTCTCTCTCTCTCTCTCTCTCTCTCTCTCTCTCTCTCTCTCTCTCTCTCTCTCTCTCTCTCTCTGTTGTTCCCAACTCCCACTGACCACATACATTCCTTTTGTCTATATAAATTTCTTCCACATATACATTCCACCCTCCTCGCGTACATATACATTACTCCTTCAGTTTCTGCTACCTATACATTCTTCCCTACTCTCACTCACCACATACATTCCTTTTGTCTTTAGAAATTTCTCTTACTTATACATTCCACCCTCCTGTCAGACATACCGGTACACATTCCTCCCTCCTCTCTTCCCCACATATTCATTCCTCCCTCCTCTCTTCCCCACATATTCATTCATTCCTCCTCTTTTCCCCACATATTCATTCCTCCCTCCTCTCTTCCCCACATATACATTCCTCCCTCCTCTCTTCCCCACATATTCATTTCTCCCTCCTCTCTTCCCCACATATTCATTCCTCCCTCCTGTCCCCCCCACATATACATTCCTCCCTCCTCTCTCCCCCACATATACATTCCTCCTCCCTCTCTCCCCCACATATACATCCCTCCCTCCTCTCTTCCCCACATATTCATTCCTCCCACCTCTCTCCCCCACATACACATTCCTCCTTCCTCTCTCCCCCACATATACATTCCTCCTTCCTCTCTCCCCACATATACGTTCCTTCCTCCTCTCTTCCCCACATACATTTTTACCTGCTATCTTCTCCCCCCCCCCACATATACATATTCACAACCCCGCCTCTGAATACAACCATTTCCACAAAACATAAAACTCGCCTCAAGGTCACACACGAAGCTCACGGGGCCGGAAAAACTAAAGATGAAACTCGTGCAAGAATTTCAATAACTATGGATTTCTGTCGCCAGCGTGTGAGCCGGGTGTGTAACTAGGGAGAGAGAGAGAGAGAGAGAGAGAGAGAGAGAGAGAGAGAGAGAGAGTTATTGAATGCATTGATATTGCTCTTGGTCGATGCTTATACATCCTTTTGTGAGTCTGAGGTGCTTTGGTTGAGATTTTATTGATAAGGGGAGGAGTTATTTTTCTGGATTATAGATAATATTGATGGTGATGGGTTGTTGGTGTTGCTGCTACTTTGGTAATAATGGTACTCAATAATAATAATAATAATAATAATAATAATAATAATAATAATGTCTTAGTAAGTCATAATAATAGCAACAAAATTAAATAAACGGAATGCTAAGGCCGACAAGAACAATTCCACCCACACAATTACCGTCAGCTATTAACAGAGCCTCTCACACGCAAACACTCCCGTAGTAATTGTATTCATAGCAGCAACGTATTTACCTTCCCCTTTGTCTTCCGTAGCGTGCAGTGGGCCAGAAGGTACCGCGCACCGTTCGTGACGAGAATCCGCATGACGCTCATTATTTATTTATTTATTTATTTTTCGTGCGGTGGTATGAAGTGAGCGGAAGCCTTTGTGTTACTGCGTGTGTAATTTCTGGGAAGGCGGAGTGGCATTGGGGTCTAATAATAATGATGATAATGATGATGATGATGAGTCTTAATAGGAAAATTGAAGAGACGGTGTTAAAGATGGCAAATGATTTGAAAGTTTTGCAATAGTAATGATAAATCCATCGAGCGACCTATGCCTAACTATCATGACGTTAATGAAACTATCACTGATGTTAATAATTTTTTTTTTTTCGGAAATACCTGGTGTTTCTTATAATTTTAACACCATCAGCTTAATGTGACACTCATTCATAAATAAGATAATCTGGCGTTAACTGGAATAAAATGCTAGAGTTGTGCTGACGATGAGAAGGTTAAAGGGTTCAGAATTTAAGCAGGTGTACCTATAAGCTCAATTTTCCGGCAAATGGCACAGCTACTTTTAACAATCAGGCTCCCATGATTCACTCAACTAAATGAAAATAGTATTAGCTGGATTTCCATTCTAGTGGTAGTTATTCCGAGCATGAGAGGGTTAAATAGACACAAAGGTGAGGCAGAATTCGGTCATGCAGTCATTCCCCAAGTGGCAGTGAGTATGTGAGTTGGGGGGACCGCATGCCATGTAATTATTGCCCCCCCCCCTTTTTGCTCTCTCTCTCTCTCTCTCTCTCTCTCTCTCTCTCTCTCTCTCTCTCTCCGTTGAAGTTCTTAGCTGATATACTTGATACGTAACACATGCAATCACACCCACACACGGAAGGCGGGCAGTTGAAGGTCAGATTGTAGTTTTAAGTGACTGAAGTTTCGTAACATCTCACCGTTACCGACTTATCCTGCCTCGTACACCTTAACATTCTTTTATATGTTATTTATATCGTTTAAAGATCGAAGTAATATACATCAATAAAAATAAGACGATACTGAATTTTCTAGAATAAATCTCTAAAGAAGTGGTGTTTCGAAATCTCCGATATGACATTGAGGTGTAAATGTTGAAAATAAATCGCAAAGAAATAGGTGTTGAGATGATTCCAGTCACTTTAAATACGACCCTGGTTGTGAAAGCATACTGTACCTTCATTCACATAGCCTTTACGGGAAAAACACTTGGCATTTATATTACTGCACAAAGGCTGGTTGGAGTTGGGAGTTTGTTTAGGGATTCGGTAAAAACAGACGCATACATATTCTCTCTCTCTCTCTCTCTCTCTCTCTCTCTCTCTCTCTCTCTCTCTCTCTCTCTCTCTCTCTCTCTCTCTCACACACACACACACACACACACACACACACACACACACACGTTCTCTGCCACTTGTGACCCGATTAAGGCGACAAGAGAATGTTCCTCTCGTGTCGTTTAGTACCGTAAGCGACGCTTTTCAGAAATAAGTATTTTTTTAGGAGTCGATAAAACCTTTCCCACCATAGCAGTGTTTACGATATCGACACCAAAAAAAAAATGTATAGAAAATAATAATACTTAGTTGTTTGATAAAAGGGGGTCCAGCTAGCTCATTAGGATTATAAACCGACACGAAAGGAAAGATATAATATGGCCCCAAAAATATACAGTCAGAAAGAAATTATATAAAGACGGATAAACCCGGAAACATTTTCAGGTTACTCAACGTCACGAAAGGTAGATTACCTTTGTCCCTAATCTCGGTCACTCATGGCATCTGTGTGTGTGTGTGTGTGTGTGTGTGTGTGTGTGTGAGAGAGAGAGAGAGAAAGAGAGAGAGAGGACATTCCAAAAATTAACAATTTCTAAACCAGGCCAGCGTGTGTGTGTGTGTGTGTGTGTGTGTGTGTGTGTCGCCTAGGGGGTACAAGTGACCTAGATGGGGGGACGCTGCGGTCATTTCCCATCCCGACACACTTCCTACACTTTTTCTGGTCATTTCCGTCACGTTCACCACGCATTGTTCAACCCATTCGGCACGAGAGCTAAGTTGGTCGGTTCCCCCATTGTAATTCTTTATGACTTCTTTAAAATATTAGAATGGTGATCCGAGAGCCAGCGAGAAAAATTTTATGTTTAATATATTCTAGTCAAGAGTACATTTGAGTTAATTTGGAGCTAGTAAGATGGAGGGAGATTTGTGAGGAAGATTGTTACATAAAGACGAGAAGGAAGACGAAGCGATCATGGCATGGCTTTAGTTTTTTTCTTTCTTTTTCATTATTTTCTTTTTTTTTTCTTTACGAGAGAGGATCCAGCTTTTCTTTCACCCTTTCCCACGTGTGAGATTGTTCCAAAGATACTTAGCGTCCAGCCATTTACCTACTCTAGTTCGCGAAGCTCTGAGGTCTGACTCTTGGGTTCTTCTCTGTTAACTTTCGAAGATACGCGACACCTGTGCTTTGGTAGGCTGGTAGACACAATGTATTCTCATCTAATCCCTACTCAACCACATACAAACTAATAACCGTGGTGTAAGTGGCATGTAAGACCGTAAAAAATCTTCCGTAGCGATTTATGTTGCACAGTACATTTTAACATTCATTTGTGTGTTCTTTACCTGTTATGATTATTGAAGTCGTTTTCACCAGTAACATACAAGCAGATTTTAAGGTAAGATGTGTAGAATAAATCGGTAAGGAACAGGCGTAGGAAAACTCTAGACGTCATTAAGAATACGACCCTAGGACCACCCCTTCTAGAGGAGCACCAAGATGGCCGGCATGTCCCCTCACCCCCGTTACAACATGGCCGTGGTGTGTGTTATCAGGAGAATATTTAGCCTGCAATGTCTTCCACGTGAACGTAATTACATTTGCATACCGGCGCCGCATATTCTCCTCATATTATACGCTGCTGCATTTTTGCCTGCGCCAATTACAGATCACGTCCTCCTCTTAGTTCTTCGTCTTTTTTTTTTTTCACCCTTGTTTTTTTCTCTACCTTCAAGCTGCGTGCGGTCGTTGGAAGTAGCGGAAATAAGATTATATAATCGTCCTTGCGCTCAAAAAGGTAATTCTTCCGTTATTACGCGTCGCTACACTCTTGGCCTGCCGGAGTTACAGTTCCCGGCCTCTCCGTTTTTTTTCTTTTACTGAATGTGTGTGTGCGTGTGTGTGTGTGTGTGTGTGTATGTGTGTGTGTGTGTGTGTGTGTGTGTGTGTGTGTGTGTGTGTGTGTGTGTGTGTGTGTGTGTGTGTGTGTGTGTGTGTGTGTGTGTGTGTGTGTGTGTGTGTGTGTTTTGCCATAAGCTGCATGAAATCGTCTGAAGATATAAGAATAATATTACATAGACGTTCTTGGGTGAAATGGGTTAATGATTAAAGATCTTTTTTAGGGATTTTTTTTTATCAACTCGGTCAAATTCCAGATGCCTTTCTATGGTTTTAATAAATTTGTAGGTCTTCTTTTTACTGCATTTTCTTCTGATTTATATTTGTTTTTGACGTATTAACCGTTACCCTGGGAACTTCATATTTACTTTAGTCTCTCTAGCAAACATACGATTTAATTTAGTCAAGTGAGGCTCTTGAGGTGAAGGGAATTAATGAAGGCTTTATCTAACCTCTCTAGTCTGAATACTTTCCCGGAAGCCGGATATAAGTGACTGGATGTGGGAGAAATGAAAATTGAAAATACTGTTCATTGGAATTAAGAGGCTGAACAATACATATATATATATATATATATATATATATATATATATATATATATATATATATATATATATATATATAGATAGATAGATAGATAGATATATATAGATAGATATATATATGGGTTTTGCTCATGCTTTCTTCCGTTTTCCCATTCCTGTTTTTTTTACCGTTACCGTTTATTTTATGCGGCACATGCGAACTACAAATCTGTCCCTGAGTTTAAAAAAAGAAATAGTTTTTACATGGCGGAACTAGGTCACTCACTGAATAGGAATACCAGGTCGTGAATGCGTGGAATTTGATGAGCCCTAGAGATTAAATGGGATTGAGTCTCCATGGTTACTAGTCAAATACACCCTCCAGTCCAACTACACTTGGCCATCAACTGAACTGAATCGGGTTGGGGGTCTTCGTTAGCTTAAATGCATTTTTGTATTTTTGTCAGTCCGTATTTTGTGTCATATTAATTGCGCATCGTTTAAGGTTTCGCATTATTTTTTATTAGTACGAATTACAGGTACTAAAAACATATGTTATTTAATTATCGGTGTTGGCTTTCAGGGTTGCATGCCAAGTAACTGTGGAGATTTCGTAGTGCCTCATCCTTAATTAAGTACTGTGCATATTATACCTAGTTTCTTGTAAGCTATTCGTGTATTTTGATTATCGATATACTTTGGATTAATAACATACAGGAGAGTGTTGAAGTGCGGTGTGCAGAATATGTCGCTAAGGAAGAGATGTTCCGAAATCCCAAGCGACATAGAATACGACCATTGAATGAATAAGGAGAAACTGTTTTATAAGTGTAACATTTTACGGTAGATGTTCGAATTACTGATCCCGTCCACCGGCTTTATACTAAATTTATTTTTTTTGAATCGTTGGATGTTTTTCGGTTGTAATTAAAGCACCTTTTTTATTTGCTTTTCTATCATCTTCATCGTCTGTTAAAAAGAGGCTAATGTGACTTATTCCGCTGATGAACATATCTTGAGTTAACGGGAATGTAATGCTAGAGTTGTCCTGACTATATAAGGTGGTTAATGAAGGCGATATTAACACTCTCAGTCTCTAGCGACTCATTTTAAATAAACTCCTCTGAGTTCAGCTGCAACATAATACTAGAGACGCGATCGCTTGAACACAGACACACAGCAGGATTTCATACAGACAAACATCCCTACTTTTTTTTTCCGGTTGATGATGAAGATAATGGTAGCGGTGGTGGTGGTGGTGGTGATGGCGATGATGATATTAAAAAGAAGCCACTCAGTTTTAGGAAATAGATCCCTCCAGTACGAGTTAACTTCATGATTATAACCTTATTTCTACCGGCAGACGACATTATTTAGATCTGGGCGTGGTGAAGGGTTAGAAATATAGGTGAGGCTCGAAGATTTATAGGTGGAGTAAAGGCGCCTTGCTGTTTAATGGGGAGTGACGGAGGTTTAAGTAGAGCAGGTCGTTTGTTGAGGAAGGAGCGAGAATTTTTTCGTGCGTGTTACGATAGAAGAGGAAGTTTTTACACCTGACTGTTTGTGTATGTGTGTGTGTGTGTGTGTGTGTGTGTGTGTGTGTGTGTGTGAATAGAATAACTCAAGGTTTTTTATGATTTGGATCTAATGGTTGAAGGGTTGAGGGTCAGCCAAGAATGAAGTTATTTGGTTTTGAAAACAATAGATCATAAGGAAAGGTCAGTTCAAAGAGTTTTTATCCGATTTGACCGTAACATGGTGGAAGAGTTTAAGGTAAGGCAAGGATATTATTTCAGTTTTGAGAACATCGGGCAAAGATCAGGATCTCAGGGCAAGGTTAAATACGTGGGGCGCGGGGGTTGTATTCCGATTTTTTTTTTCTAATGCAAAGGGAAGTGAAGTAAACAATTCTCGAAAGCTTTGGGAGTACGTAGAACTCCATGGCTGTATTGTGTGTGTGTGTGTGTGTGTGTTATTTAAGACGTGAGTACACCTCAACGGAAAGACAATACAATGGATATTTCATGGCGATGTTGAATGTAAACACACGGGGCAAGGCAGGGCCGGGCAGGACAGGTAATGCGCAAGTTGGCCAGATTGTGCAGGGTTGGTTTGAGTACATTCTTTGGGCTACCGCCTGGTAGTTACGGACGGGTAGGCATTGGTGCTTTTTTATATCACGCCATTACGGGTTAGATTTGGGAAGTTAATGTCTAGCGATAGCCACTACAAATATAAAGATAATTAAGCGAGCTATGATTATGATGATGATGATGATGATAAAGGAATAATTAAAACTTGTCACTGTGTTATGGCATGATCATATTCATAATTATCATAATCACTGGATGATACGTAATATTAATAGCAGTGTTGCTGATAATAATAATAACAACAATAATAATAATGATAATAATAATAACGGCAGCAATGTTAAGTCGTGTTACGATGATACAGATGAAAACAACAGTAACAGCAGCAACCATGATAATAAATACAGGAAGTAATTAAATACTGTTGCAATGTTACACAGGCATGCAGAACAGAGAAAGAACGAGCGTGTGTTGAATTGGAATCAGGGAGCTGCAATTTAGACACATTAATTGCTTGGCGAGGAGCACAACACGTCATTAGGATGGATTGGCAAGTGGTATCAATTATATGTGGATGGGAGGCGATGCAGGGGGCGCTGACCGTTGTAATGACGCACTGCACGTACAGATGGCAGCACCACGGGGGGTTGGAGAGATGGAAAAGATAGATGAGAGAATATGAGAGGAGAATGATTTACTTGAGTGGGAGGATAAAGAGGACGGGCAAATTGTGTCAATAATGTGAGGACGTGGAATGATGCAGGGCATGCTGGTCTTTGTAGTGACGCACCATGCTCATAAATGGCAGCACCACGGCGACTGGCGAGGTGATGGAAATGATGGATGAGGAGATATGAGAAGGGGATGATGAAGCAGGAGAGTGAATTACGAGGACTGGCAAGTGGCGTCAATAATTTAAGGACTTAGGGTAATGCATTGAGCGCTGAGCGGTTTTATGTCGCACTGCACTCTTAGATGGCACCACTACGAGGGTTGAAGATGAGATGGAAAAGATGGATGAGGGAGTATCAAGGGGAGAATGATAAAGCAGAAGAGAAAATGAAAAAAAAATGTGAAGGAAAGGATGGGGGAGGAAAAAGGGCAAGAAAAAGTAATAAAATTGATAAATGCAGGGAGAAAAATGAGAAGGAAGGATAATGGCTGAACGGAAGTGGACTAAAAAAAATGAAAATAGTTGAACAATAATAAAAGGAGGGAAATGGATAAAATAAGGAGAAAAATATTACGAAAGGAAGGATGGAGGAATGTGAAAAGAGGCATTGATGGAACGAAGGAATGAGAGGGAAAAAGAGAAAAGAAGGCTGACGAAGTAAATAAACTAAAGATCGTATTCATGGTATTGGAAGCTCCTTAGCACTTTATTTTAGCAATTTGTAAGGCATAGTTATCCCTGATGTTTTTAGGATGTGCAGAAAAAATCGCTAAGGAAGAGATGTTACGAAATCTTTTGATACACATAGAATGCCGTCTTAAAAGAGGGGAGGGGGGGGTATAAAAATAGTAGGAAGGAAAGAAAATATGAAAAAGAAGATGAAATGAAAGCTTGGTACCAGAAAATAAAATGAGAAGGTGGAACAGTTACAAAACACGAGAAAATGGGAGAAAAAATTAATCCAAAAATAATAGAAAGCTATGAATATATACAGAAGATTAAAAGACAGCATGACCAAGAAAACAGCAATACCGACAGAAACGGAGACAAAAGGAGAAACGGTGACAAAATGCAGAAAAATGCGGAAAAACATTAAAACAAAACAAAACAAAGCAAAGTATAATTAGAGATAATAAAGGAGGGAGTGGAATTTTGTCGACAGAGCGTAATGAGAGGGTGTGGCAAAATGAACTTACTTTATGAAGCCTTTGCAAGTTTTACTTACAATCCAGCATTGAGAACGGGACACGCAACGTCAATCCTTTAGTAAGAATTATGTGGAATTTTTATTAGAGAGAGAGAGAGAGAGTATGGAGGAAATGTAAGAGGAAGAGAGAGCATTTCTGTTTACAGATTCAGAGAAAATTGTATAATATAAGGGAAATGGAAAAGAGTACGTTATACCTACCTACCTACCTACATACATACATACATACATATATATATATATATATATATATATATATATATATATATATATATATTTCGTTATTTACTCGGAAGAGTTTCTCAATCTCTCGACTGTGAAAAGCCTCATCTGTCTGTGTCCATGTTGTTTGGCTGTAGTGAGACAAAGGCAAACAGCAGCGTGCGTGACAGGGCCTTATGAGGACGTTATCTAAGCGTATAACAAACGCGGCGATAACGCGATAAGAGCAAGGCACACACCAACACACACATAACACTCACAGGCTTCGTGTCAAGGGGCCCCGCTCTGAAAATTGCACCACTTAAACCTGTTGCTCCATTCTCTAGCTTTCTTATTTCTCCCTGTCTCATTTTTTTCTCTTATCTCTCACGTTTTTCTCTTTCTATTTTAGCAGATTTCGAAAACAAGTCTAAATGAGATTTGTGTCTTGTATTATGAACTACTATATTCTTACTAGTTCTCTCTCTCTCTCTCTCTCTCTCTCTCTCTCTCTCTCACACACACACACACACACACACACACACACACACACACACACACACACACACACACACACACACACACACACTGTTTACACGGCCGTCAGTCTTGATACATGCCAGGTTTTGTAAAGATGAAGGACGGTGATAGCTGAGGAAATTAGAGAGAGAGAGAGAGAGAGAGAATGACAGCATGACAGCGGCATCAGAGTGAGCGATAAAGAGGTGACAGAGTGAATGAGATGAGGCAGAGCGATACTGCGTGATAGATTGACAGGATGAGGGAAGATTGATAGAGGTGAGAAAGAGTGCATCAGATGGTATGAAATTGTGCGACATGATAGACGACAGAATGAAATGAGCATGATAGAGGGGGGATAGAGTGCCTAGAATGCTGCGAAAGGATGTGGAGCTCCTGTGTTAAAGTTTAGAATCTGTGACAGTTTAAACAAAGGGAATGATAGACACATACCGAAGGAACCATAGGGATGATAGAGAGTGTTTTGACAAAAGGGTAGAGAATGATAGTGGCATATAAAGAGAATGATGGAAGTAGTATGTTAGCATGATGGAGGGACAGTTTGGACAAAGGGATGGTGAATGATAGACTGAGGAATGATAAAAGTGTGATAGAATGACAGATAGAATGAGAAGGAGGAATGACAGAGGCGTAACAAGTTAGAGTTCATGAAGAGTGAGATACATTAGATTTGACTGACAGAGTGAAGGAGAAAGTATACAGAGTGAAAGAGTCACAGAATGGTGGAGGGAGGGGAAATGAGAGAGAGAGGAGGGGGGAGGAGGTGTCAGTGATGAGGAGTGAAAGAGACGCGAGAGAATGATTGAAAAATATAGAGGTTTGACATTGACAGAGTATTGTGTAATAATTTAGAGTGGGTGAATTGCAATAGAGTAAGACAGAAGGAATAGTGATAATGTTTTTGGTAGGGATTTTAAAGTATAAACGAATGCAGGATAAAGGAAGTGATTGTGTTGTAGACACGGGATAGTAATAAAAAATGATTGTGGTTTTAAGTTACAGAGATGCGATAGAAGGGGAGATAAAAGCGATTTATAAAACTGTGGACTAGAAAATTAGTTATCGAGTCACAGCAAGAAGGAGTTCTAGATAATAAAAAGCTATGGGAGTTTAGGTGCTACAGGTATAAAATGATAGGGTTTAAAAGTAGTAAAGATTCGACAAAGGAATTATAACGGAAATGACAACTAATCATAGAACTGTGGACCAGAATAACATTAGACACGGTAAGATAAAGAGGTGTCGTAATGGAGGTGGTTATAAAATGATAGATGAGACGGTAAAGGAAGCAGTTAAACACGCAGCGGCCAGCCCACACCAAAGAGGTGTAGTGTGCAGGAGCTGGAACATAGCGGGATGATTTACTGGCGTCGACAGGAAGATGGATTACTTGGACGGGGTGCTGCAGAGTGACGCCTTCATGGAGTGGCACCGGTATACACAGGTGGATCCGCTGCATGGTTATTTATATAAACGTCCCTCTACTCCCTGTCCCCCGAAGGAAGGATGGTAAACTGCAGAAGAGCAATTTGTCTGGAGGCCATCGGGTTCACGTACAAGTGAGTCTGGAATCATTAGGGAAAAAAAAAAAAAAAAAAAAAAAAAAAAAGGTGACCGGGAAACGACCACCATAACGTAAAGTATTTCATTCTTGCTGACACGCAGACGATTTTATTGATCTTAGGCTAGGCTTATTGAACTGGAGGGAATGAATAAACTGTATACTTGATCTTTCATTAATCCATTACTATATTAAATGTTTCTACGACGCATCAAGCCTTCTGTTTAGTAGCCACAGCAAAATAAAATTGTCCCTGGGTTGAAACTACGAAAGAAGTGGGGTATACCGTGGCTGATTAAGGGTGCGTCGGGATGATATACTGGTGCTGACACTGAGATGGATTACAGCGGCTGAGAAATGGCTCAGTGTAAATGAGATGGTGTGGGCACGTCGGAACAGTTATCAGCACGATGTGAAATGGTTTACTGGGGTTGATACGGCCCTCTGTTGGCACAAAACAAGTAGTATCGCAATAAATGAGACGGTTGTGGTGATTATACTGATGATGACGAAATTGGTTTTAATGACGCTGGAAAGAAATAATGCCATAAACAGTAACACTTGACTAATAGTGATAATGATACTAGCAGTGAAAGATTATGGAGAGAGAGAGAGAGAGAGAGAGAGAGAGAGAGAGAGAGAGAGAGAGAGAGAAATGAGGTGAGATCAGAAGATAGATGAAAAGGAATAAACGAGAGTAGGATGAAAGTAGATGATTGATGGCGGAGATTTAGGAGAGACGGAGGTAA
Organism: Coenobita brevimanus; assembly: GCF_032717465.1. Taxonomy (NCBI): domain Eukaryota; kingdom Metazoa; phylum Arthropoda; class Malacostraca; order Decapoda; family Coenobitidae; genus Coenobita; species Coenobita brevimanus. The sequence continues at coordinate 43,794,634 of NC_137063.1, forward strand.
TAGAAGAGAGATAATGGGTGAAAAAGGAGGAGAGAGAGAGAGAGAGAGAGAGAGAGAGAGAACTACACCTAACCCTTTTTTACCTCAACATGAATAATCACACACACACACACACACACACACACACACACACACACACACACACACACACACACACACACACACACACACACACACACACACACACACACACACCATCTCTTTCGTGCTTCCCTGGTGAATATCCTCTAAGGGTAACACGGAAGGCTATACCGCCCGTACAATTGCCGTATTTATTGTATGAGGAGGACCAGCGATTCTCGTAACGTGAATGATGTATGGTGTATGCCTCGTTTTGTGTCGTGGCCCTTGATGGCGAGTTAAAAAAAAAAAAAAAAAAATTACTAGAATGGTTTGTCTGTACCACTTATGCGGTGAATAAAATTAATAATAATAATAATAATAATAATTACATCCATGACTGTAATTACTGCAAGAAGCCGATGAAGGGAGCAGTTAAGTACGCAATAATGTCACGGAAAAAATGGATGGTTGTTGCAGCAGCCAGAATTATAATTGCAATCAGATATGCCATTCATAAATTCCTGCCGTGTAAAAACGCATAATTATAACTGAAGAAACAGGTAAAGTGGGCAGTTAAGTACACGAAATTAGAATAAGAATTTTATGATTGCTACTGAATATCTGTTAAAAGTGGCCTTCAGGTGCGCCGTTGTACGTGGATGCTGCATGACTTATAAACCAATTAGATGTAGTAATAGGATTTGCTTTACACACATTCTAACAGTAAATAGAGAGAGAGAGAGAGAGTTAAAATAGCAACACTCAGGCTCCTACGATTCATCCTCAGTTGAATAAAGTCGTCTGGCGTCAGCTGGAATAAAATAACAGAACCGCCCTGCTGCGTGAGGGTTTATATTGTGTGGATTTTTTTTTACTCTTGCTCTTATGCCAACTGAATAAAAATGGTGGGCGTTTGCCGGATTAATATAAGAATATTCAAACCAAGACTCCTGTAACTCACTTGAATGAAAATTAGTTGGAATAGCATACTAGAAAGACGCGACCACTAGAGGTTTACTATACTCTTTTTACATTAACTTGGCCGAAAACTACCATCTCCCTCTACCCTGAATGTTGAGTTATAGCAAGAGATTAGCACTAGAATATGATGCTAGTCACGAAGAAGTGCTAGCTTAAGGAGTTAAGAACCGTTGTATTGTCTTCTGTCATTAACCTACGTGAAACAAGCTGCAAAAGGACGAAAATCTTGGCCAGGTTAAGGTGAAAAGGGTATAGAATTCATGTTTACGCTTCTATGACTCACTCTTAGATGAATAAAATGGAATATCGTGGAGAAAAGGGGACCACGAGACGGCCTTGTGATTCCCTGGGTAAATAATTCAGGTGGATAAATGATTCGCACACTAATGGCCCTCCACTGCCACAATTACCGTATAAATGAGGCAATTAGGGACGAGGGTGGTAAATAATTATGAGAGAGAGAGAGAGAGAAGCGTAAAAGAAACAAGCTCAGACTGGGAGTAAGGAAACAGAAAGAGGAGTAAGGAAAGAGGAGTGGAAGAAAGGAAGAAAGATATACGGAGAGATAAATAATGATGGATGGGAGAAGGAAGTTAAGCAGGAAGGGAACGGAAGTGATAAATGGGGTGATAAAATTGATAAGTGAGAAGGAAAATGATATACGCGAAAGAAATTTGAACATCACAATAGCAGAACTTCACATTACTCTTCCGATAATTTCCCTCATCATTTTTTTTTCATTTCTCTTTATTCTCCATCTTCTCTTCATTCTTCGTTTCTTTTTATTCTTCTTTTTCCTTTCTCTTTTTTCTCGCCTTTGCTCTTCATTTTCCCTCTTTTTTTCCCATCTTCCTCTTCCCTTTCATGTTCTCATTCCTTTCACACTTCTTCCGTCTCCTTCACTCTCCCTTCTTTTCTCTCCATTTTCCCTCATCCTTATTCTTCATTCTCACCATTCCTTCCTCGCCATTCTCCTTCTTCCATTCTCCCATTCTCCCTGTTTTTCCTTCTTTCTTTGTCTTCCTTTCATTTCACTTCCTTTTTCCGCCTCCTCCATCTCCCCCTACCTCATGAATAAACTACGCCTCAACTTTTGCGATAACCCAGCCCAGCCCTAAATAAGCTGACATCCTCTAGCCTAATCTAACCAAACTTTGGGTCGTAATCTTGGTGGCTTTGAAGATTTCGTAACACCTCTTCCATGGCAATTTATTCTGCACATTACCTGTCAGTATTCTCTTGTATGTTATGGATGTTATCTTTGTTGAGGTTTATAACACTATATAAATAATACTGAATGTTAAAGTGTAATATGCAAAATGAATCACCAAGGAAAATGTGTTACGAAGCTTTCTTTAACATTTAGACCACGACTCCTAACCCAAGCACCGCTGTCGCTTCTTTTCATTTTTCAGCAACTGTCAAAAGCAGCCAGATGTCTACTCTTAGTTACTTCTACCATTGTAACTACCAGACAATTTTATTCAGCTTGAGAGAGACTTAAAATTCGCGGGTAAATAATATAGTTTTCATTAACCCCTTCACCAGTACCGCGATGTCGTTGAGTATATCGTTTTGAGATTAAAGGAAAAAGTTCTTGAATTACATAGTTTGCTGTAATTCATTTTGATTTTTACGCCACCAAAAATGTCATCGGATTCAAAAGTTTACTGTAAATGCGTTTATATTTTTACGCCACTGCCGCGGATCACTTACACATACATGGAAATTTACACTCTCCAGTACACTTATATATTACTGAAGCACCGAGGGATTTGTTTTTGGTTTATATTTCAAATGTTGACGATGGCAGATTATTGTACTGTATTAATGTATTTTTTATATGTTTTTAGATGATTTTTTCCTTTTATTTCTTTACTTGTTTTGTATTAACTATAAACCGTGATTGGTTGTTTTGTAACACGGATATTGATCACCTGTAAGTTATTTGCTGTTGTGGAGTGAGTAGAGTAGAGAGTGTTTTGCTATGCTGTTACGCCCCCAAGGACGGTGAGAGGGAGTGCGGCATTACGTGAGGGTACAGGATAAGCATGCTGCATGTTTTACGCCGGGGTATTTATGTCTTTCGTCGTCTGTCTTTAGTGAGATGCCGAAAGTGTGTCTTGGCGAGAATAATGTTGAAGGTATGTTCATTGTTATACTGACTTGGTCACAGTATTATCTTCTCTTGTTATGACAGGGGAAGGTGCAGATATATTGACTATTTAACATTAATCTTGACTGTCACAACACCTCTGCAGGTATTTTGTCATCTTTCTGAGTTGCACAGTCACAGCAAGGAATACCAAGAAAAGTCAGTATTAAAGATGAATATAATTTGTCGTTTTTATCCCAAGACATGTCTGTAAAGCTTTTGCGTGAGAAATTAATGATAGAATTATGAAGGAATACTTTTATTAAGACGATTAGATTCTTGAGTGTGGATTATGCATGAAATATAGAATAGCTGCTCGCTCCACTTTTACCCGTGTATAGAATTTGGGAAAAGATATTCAAGTCATGCAGATTTTTTAGGTAAGTTATTTAAGTCACATTACTCTTGTGGCATAGACTCCCTTGACTATCCGAGGCTGAACCAAGATATCTTTGTCATAGGAAATCTTAAGTCCATATTCTGAGTGGTATAGTAAGCTTCGTAACACCTCTTCCTTAGCAATTTATCTTGGTTATTACACCTCAACATTGTTTTGTATGTTACTTATAAACATCGTCTTAACATGGACGTAGTTTGGATCAGTAACATACAAGAGGACATTGAGGTGTACAGATCAGTCGCTGAGAAAGATATGTTACGAATCTCCAAAGTCAACTGGAATGTGACCCTTAATGAAGCCAAACTTGTCCCGTCCGACCCTCCGTCACCATAACAACCCAGCTAGACTCCGCCAAGTTGCTTCTGGAGTCGACCAATTTAACCCAAAGTTTGATTGAAGCGGTCCGAGACTTTCGATGTTTCGGGGTTTCCAGTTATGAAGCCTTTATTGTCCTTGTTGTGTTTGTTATCGTGTCATTTTTTTTTATTATTATTATTGCTGTGGACATGGCTGGCAGTGTGTGTCTTTAATCCATCTTTTCAATGTCGTATTTGTGTGTATTGCTCTTTATTTCCTTGGTTCTTTTTGTCTTCAATCCATCTTTTTGGTGTCGTATGTGTGTTGGTCTTTACTTTCTTGGTTCACTTAGTCTTATTCCATTTATTCGATGTCATAATTCTCTGTCTGTTTTGCTCTTTGTCTCTCCCTGACTCTTACTGTCGATCCGGTGTCATGCTTCTCTTTGTTGCTTCTGATCCGTTTGTCTCTGTCTGTACCCCATCTCTTCATCGTCATATTTGTCTTTATTGCTCGTTATCTCTCTGGAGCTCTCTGTCTCTCACCAATGAGTCATATCTCTCTGCACAGCTCTTTGTATGGTTATTTTTATCTTCAGTGCATAATATCCGGTGTTTATCTTAGTCGGTATCTCTCTGGCCCACTGCATCTTTAATCCGTCTATTTCCTCTAACACCTTCTGCCAAAGACGTCATTTTCGTGTTATTCTTGCTGTTTCCTGGCGATTTCATTCAGCTCAAGGTAGAATTTCCGACTGCAAAGGTGTAGATGCAATATTCATTTTTTTTTCCTTTACAACCATGGGGCTCCCCTAATCTACTGTAATAAAAATGTCTGGTAGCAACATAAGTTACAAAAAGACCTAATCGTAATCGTATTCCTGTCAGTCTGTCGCGATATTTTCTCTTTTTATTATCTGTCAGTCTTTGTATACTGGTGTCTTCATTTGTGTGTCGTTGTCATCCGTCCGTATCTGTAATGTTGGCGGTCCTCCTGTTTTTTAATCAATGGAATGCTTGGCCGTGTAAGTGTATAATTTATGAATGTCAAAAACTCCCTCGTTCCGAGTGATGTCCTCTATGGTTTACTCTTGTTGCTAGACGATTTATTCGACTTAGGAAAAGCCTGTCATAGTGAAGGGGTTTATCGGATCTATACCTAATACGTCCAGTTCGAAAAGCCTATCCTCAGCTTAATAAAACAGTATGTAGTAAGAATAAAACGGAAAAGACATCTCGGGGCCCCGTGAGTGAATTAATCTTTAAACTTTTTTTTTTTTTTAATATAATGTAGCTGTATATTATTTGAATCTTGTGAATTGTTCAGATGGTTGAAATTATATTTGCACATTGAAAATAGTTTTGTTGTGAAGAAACAAGTGTTGGATCTTCCCAGCGAAACCACTTTCAATATTTGGGTGTAATTGCTACCGCGTGTGTCGTATATGTTTGTCGATACGTGTCTTATTATATATCGGCCAAATTGCGTGTCTGTCATATGTATCTACAGTTGCGGTCATTAGTTATTATACGCCATCTTGAAGCTGTGTCCGAGGAAATCGAGATCTTGTCAAATCAGCCAGCAATATTCAAGCAGGTTGGGAAGCTTGGAATTCGCCTCATTAACTCGAAATATCAAACGTGGGAAGGGAGTATTGACCACGGGATTATGGCGTCTGGCAGTAGATAGATAGATAGATAGAACTCGAAATATCAATCGTAGGAAGGGAGTATTGACCACAACTAACCTTTCTCACTTTATCCAGCTTGTTCCGTCTGTGATAATGTTCTTTTCTCATATACTTCCCTGCTCTGCCTGTCTGTTTATCCATCACCTCACCTGTGTATTTGTCTTTTTTCGTTTTTCAGCGTATACCTTCAGTGTTAACCTCCATGATTTTTTTTTTTTTTCAACTTAATTCCATACGGTTTTATTGAATTCGGGAGAGGCTTTTCGGACTGAAGGAGTTAGGTAGAGTCTTCATTGATCCCTCCACCACAAGAGACCTGTCCTTAGTGAATAAAATGGTCTGCAAATAGCAAGAATGAAATGGAGAAATAGGTGACTGGATTGAAGGTTATAATATCTCTCTCCGACATAATTGGACTACTCTGTCTGTCATGTCTATTTATCACTCTATCTATCCATCTGTCATTTTTATCTACGGATCTTTCTCAGCGCTTTACCTTCAGTGTTAATATCTCTCTCTCTCTCCATCTCTTTCTTCTAACCTTTCCCTGACAAAGGCAGGATCTTTCTCTCCTTCCATCTCTTTCTTGCACCCTTTCCCTGACAAAGGCTGGATTACCGTGTCCTCGTTCTCTTAATCTGTGGTAATCTTCTTGTCCGCGGCTTGTGTCTCTGTATCAATTTGGCTTAGCCCTTCACACCGGCTGTCTTTTCAGGGATTTTATTTGTCTGTATTATCCTCTTGAGTCTCGACAGTTTTACTCCTTCCTACGTTCATATATTGTGGGCCTCTCTCTCTCTCTCTCTCTCTCTCTCTCTCTCTCTCTCTCTCTCTGTCGAAAAAAAAAAAAATGAAAAAAGTAAGCTGTACGAAAAAAAAAAAATCCCTGAGAAAAGTAAGTTATAAGATGGAAAAAAAATAATCGCTGAAAAAAAAGTTGTATGATCGAAAAATGAAGAATAAATCGCTGAAAAAGTACTATGAGATGGAAAAATAAATTGCAGAGAAAAAGTAAGCTGCGAGTTGGAAAAATAAATCGCTGAGAAAAGTAAGCTGCGAGGTGGAGAAATAAATCGCAGATAAAAGTAACTTGTAGTATGGAAAAATAAATCAGTGAGGAAGAGGTGTAGCGAAATCTCCACAGACATTTAGAATACAACGCCACACGCCTGTAACGGAGAATTCAAAGGCTGTTGGGTAAGAAGTGCGTTGGTTTAGCCTCCGTCATAAATCCATATGCCGTGACTTTCAGAAGGTTGGATTCCTGGAACGTGAGAGGGATGAGAGGTTTGCATAAAGGCGCGTGAGAGCCTTGTACGTTGATATCGGCACCAGTTGAAAGGTGTAAATAGCATCCAACAGCGTGAAGGTGTAAATAGCGTCAAAGCATGAAGGTGCAAATAGCGTCAAGCAGTGTGAAGGTGCAAGTAACAGAATGCAGTATTATGAAATGTTGTAGGAGAAATGCGTGGTTATGCCTAATTTGTAATATGGTGGCTCAGTGGTAGCGTGTTCATCTCCCGATCTGCTAGTGCTCTGAATATTGTTTGAAACACGAGTAATAATGGCGTTTTATATATATGCTGTATATCTCTCCATCTATATATCTATAACTCTCTGTCTCTGTCTCTCTCTCTCTCTCTCTCTCTGCTAATCGCACCTCAAGAGCTCTGCTAACGATTTCCACGTTCCTCCTCCTCCTCCTCTTCATTCTTTTCCTCCCTCCTACCCCAGAACTGGATGGAGCAGTTAATAGCTCCAGAAGAGCTCTGGTGATAATCCCCCCCCCCTCTCTCTCTCTTTCCTCCTCCTCCTCTTCCTTCGTCTTCCCTCCCAGCTGGCAGGAGCGCCTAATCGTGGCTGAAGACCCTGGTAATGATCGTCTTTACTTACCCTCTCACAGTCTCCACCACCACCACCACCACCACACACACACACACACACACACACACACACACACACACACACACACACACCAGACGTTCAGACAGCCAACAATTATAATATTGTTCTGTTATCTACGGGATTCGAGGCAGCTTATTATCTCGTAGCAAAGCATCTCGTTAAAAGATCTGCTGTGTGGTTCTGTAAATTATTCAGTTATTTCGTGTTCATAATCGTCATTGTTTCACAGCAGTTTCGTGTGTTAGACTGTTGCAATATCCTCTGGTTTAAATTTTACTGTTATTGTATCGTGGGTTAGTTTCATAATCATGTTTTAAATTCCTTCATTGCCGTGGTTTATATTCCTTCATTATTTTGGCTTGATTTATCCTTTATTTCAGTGTTAGATTAGTCGTTTGCCTCGTGATGTAAATTATTCCATCTTCCAATGGTTGAAAGTAAGCCAATATTTCGTTGTTAAAAGTACACCCTTGTTTAGTGTTTCTGGTTTCATTATCTTGTGATGAGAATTACTCCATTTTTATAGTTTTAATTATTCCATTGTCGTACCTTAAATTTTCAGTTTGGATTAAGCTGAGTTAAAGCGTTTTTAAATGGACTGAACAAGTATACAATAATCATTGTAAATCGGTTAAGTTTGGATAAAATGTTAAAAAAAATCCGGACCTTTTACTTTTATTTTTCTTCAGGAAGAAGTGATCCAGTTTTAGCGTGCATTGATATTGAAATTAATAGTTCAGTTAAATTTACGGTTAGATGGAAATTTTTTATGGAAATGAATGTGATTTAGTATATATTTCCGTATCGTTAGAAAATTCACTCAACAATTGCCAAAATAATTCAGCTTGGTGTTGCATGACTGCTAACATTGTGCCATTTTATTCTTATTATACCCGTAGAATACTGTTTTTCGCTGTTTTAATGCATTTTGTGACTGATTGTAATAATAATAATAATTGATTCGCAGGATTTCCCATTTTATATAATATATATTTAAACATTTTCATTTCAAGATATAATTCAGGGTAGTTAGTGAAAATGTTGCAATAGAAAAACCAGGTCCATTTTATATATAAGCATTTTCACTTCAGGCTTTAATTCAGGGTAGTTAGTGAAAACGTTGCAATGGGCAAAGTAAAGTGGGTGAACACGAAAACCTCTGAGATGAAAGAAAACGCGAGTCACAAGAGCGTCAGATCGTGATGATGGCCGCGTCGAGGAACTTAGCTGGAATTCAGAATTCATTTGAATTTAGAATCCGCTCATCCCGTAATTAGAATTTATAAATCACGAAGGACGCCAGCTGTATATTCATGAACTTCACGGGAACTTGGTCGGGAAATTATTGGAACCAGAAGAGCCGTGGGAATTTAACACGATAGCTGCATAAATTCATATGTGCCTGGAGTTTTTATTTTTATTTTTTATTTAGTTTTTGTGAATGTGAGAAATATTAGAATGTAATGATAAGATTTCGTAACAACACAGTAGCTGCATGATTTCGGACTCACCAAAAGTATTCATGCAGTCCTTTGCAAATGTGAAAAGTATCAGAGTGCTTTATAATAATATATCTTACAGTTTCCACTACCCTTCTTCCTAACTTCCCCCTCCCTCCCCCTCACTCTCGCCTGATTTACCCTGCCTTCTCTCCTATATCTCTGTCCTTCCCTTCCCTCACTCCATTTGACTTAAAACTGGGCTGAAGCATGTTCCTTCATATATATGGGCATTTTGGTGTTATATTACTGTTGTAGGTGGAGAATTATAGGTGTTTGTATTATTGTATAGGTAGTTCAGGTTACGTGTTAGAATTATAGATGTTTATATAGATAGTTCAAGTTAGATATTTTGCCGGTTATTGATAGGGGAGTGGATATTTAGTAAGTCGATATTTCATTTAGTTTCAGGTTAGTTCGTCGAAATACTGAATTTTTATTTTTTATTTTTTTTTTTAGAAGGCTTTTTTCGGCAATATAATGAAGCATCTGAATTATTTTTGAGTGATTAGTTGGTCAAAATTGGAACCGGTAATGATAAATGGAAATAAAATTGGTTATTACTACCCCTTAACGAATACTACAAGAGTTTGCCATAAGTGATGTCTGTTTGTATACACATATTATATAAAATTAACGCTGTTGTATTGATGTGCAAAGTGGCACAGGAGGTTTCGTAGCACGCCTTGCTTCGCGATTCATTTTGCATATTACACCTTAGTATTCTCTTGTGCGTCGTTTACATCGTTTTAATATCGATATAGTTTGCATCACTAACATACAAGAGCATAAGGAAGTGTAGTAGGCAGAATTAATCGCTAAAGGAGATATGTTACGAAATTTCCAAAGTCAGTAAGGTATGCATATCTAACTGTCGTAGCAGAGGAGAGTGATTTCATGCATATTAAAAAAAAAAAAAAAAAGGAAAAAGAAGGAGAAATGAAAAAAAAAAAAAGTGTTTTCGTTGTCGTGTTTTTTTAATTCTTCAATACCATGACGTTCTGTGTTATGAGAGACTTTTGAACTGGAGTTACGCATAATTAACATGACCCTTTTACTACCACGATGCTCTCCTAAGCTTATAATAGTCTGATATCAGCAAGATTGGACTGAAAATTGCGTCTTGGGAGTGAAAGGGTTTACATCCTTTAAGTGTTAACGTATGTGGTAATGTTGTTATTCAGGTTCCATAAAGCTGTTTTGTGTCCACTGTTTATCATTTATTGATATTTGCTTCTGTCGTCTTCTTGAAAATTGCAGTATCGTGGATCTTAATATATTTTTTTCTCTGCGACGGCGACTTTATATTCGTGCAGTCACCAGACGATTTTATTTGAGAGTTTTTTCGAACTGAGGAGGTTATATGGGTCCTTCACTAACCTCCTCACCACAAAAAGTCTCCCCTCAGCTGAAAGAAATCGTCTGGAGGCAGCAAGAATAAGCCCATAGAAAACGGCGTCGTACTGGCAGGGTTAATCAGTGGAAAAGCTGTAAGGGGAAAAAAATATTTGTTTGTTCCCCATATTACATTTGTGAATTTCGTGGAGTAATTTTCTTCTTTGTAATTGGGTTATTAGGTACTTCTGCCCTGCTGAAACAACGTACTTTTGATGTGTACAATATTAACACTGACGCACAAGCACATTTATATTTTCCTTAATATTTTAGTGGTAGTGCGGTATTATTATGTACTGTAGTCTGTAGTGCTGACCATATTAAAGTAGAAGTGTCAAGGGTATTGTATTGTGGTCATTGTTATTATTATTATTATTATTATTATTATTATTATTATTATGTGTGTGTGTGTATAGTACTGGACTTATTTAGATAGAAGTCCGTAGGGAATTGTATTATGGGGATTTTTACATTTATGATTATTGTTAGTACTGATATATATTGAAACATTTTAAAGTCTATGAAACATGCATATTTTATTAATCAATACGAGAGATCACCCGTTGGCTGCTTAAGATACCCTCCCATTCCTCTGCCTACAGTATTATGAAGCTTTCTGGAGCATCACGTTAAATACGAAAACAAAAGGTAATATTGGAGAAAGAATTGCTGTTATTCATCATTATTTTGGCTAAAGTGATCTTTCGTATTAAGGAGATAGGTTTATTTCCATCTCATGTATCCTCTTGTACCCCAGTATCACCCCTTGTACCCCCTTGAACCTCATATCCTCCTTTTACCCCCTTGAATCCCTGTTGAACCCCAGTATCCTCCCCTGAACCCCATATCCCCCTTGTACGCCCCTTGTTCCCATTCCCTCCCTCCCTTCCCTCCCCATATCCCTGTTTAAATGTCACCCTATTTACGTAACCACCGTTAAAGTAATCTGCAATGAAATTGAACGAAAGAATAATCAGCCGTAAAATAGTATTCCGCGCACAGTTTTATATATATATATATATATATATATATATATATATATATATATATATATATATATATATATATATATATAATCATAAAACGGTACAGTATACGTCCGTGTTATTAACCCCTTCACTACGATGACGTTTTGTATAATAATCTTACCATCTCCAGACAAGTTGGACATGTTTTTATTTATTTTTTTATTCAAACCTAAGGGTAATATAATTATAGCTTTCATTAACCCCTTCACTGTTAAGGGGCCCTCTACTGAGCTTAATAAAATCGTGAAATGACACCAAGATTACAAAAGTCCCCTTACTGCATCAGAGCCTTATAAATCGTCTTACTTCTTCCTTAACCTTTCACTACGATGATGTATGTTACTCTTGGTGCCACCAGACGATTTTGTTCAGTTCTTGGGAGGCAGTGTCTTGGCGAAGGGGTTAATGAAGGTTGTATTTAACCTTTTGAGGTGAATAAAAGTACGTACTTACAAATATCAAGAATAAATCATGTGTAATTTTAGCGAAAGGATTAAGCAGCGATAATCCGTTTATTTCAAATTATTAACCTGTTCAGTACGGTGACCTTAAGTATTTTTACCATCAGACGATTTTATTAATCTTTGAACAGACCTCTCGTAGTGAAGGGGTTAACTCAAGTCGAAGAAAGGTATTTCTTTGCTAAATAAAATCGTCGAGTTAATCAGAAAAAATCGTTCAAGTTTTTCCATTCCATTGAAAGTTAGAGATTGTTGTTAACCCCCCGAATGCATAAGATTTTGCTCTACTTCATAAAAACCATTGAGAGTAAGAATAAAACATCCAAGTGACACGTTCAGCTTACATTAACCCTTTCATATCGATGAGAGTAATGTTATGCATGCTATCTGCTGGCGATTTTATTATGATTAGAATATGCTTTCAAACGTGAGGGATTAGATACAGCCGTAATTAATCTCCTCACCGCTAGAAATCATAAATGTACTAAAATGGTCTGGAGAGAAAAAATAAATAAAAAGGAGGTACTCGAGTTGAAGGGATAACCGGTAGTCTACCAATAAGAATACAAATGTGAATCGTCCTTTAATTTTAATTTTTAACCACTTGTAATACCAGTGTAATTACGTGACAACATGACTCGTAAAAGTGTCGTCCGCTCTATACAATATTGACCATGAAAATTTTGATGACCTCATGCGCATTTATTTCAACCCAGAATGTGTAATTTGCAATATGTGTAACTCATATGACGCTCACTGTTGGGAATAAGAATGATAACATTTTACTTTAATAATAATAATAATAATAATAATAATAATAATAATAAAAATACGACCCCGCATCGGCCAAGGTTAGGCTACTACGATTTAAAACAATTATGAGTAGATGACTACCCCACGCCCCGATCCATAACCCTTCAGCCGTCTTTTAGAGTTGTAAAGAACCCATTTGAGATTCACCCTTGTTTCGCAAACCCGTGGAAAAACGTACATATATTTTTTAAGATATTATGAACCACGGTGTATTAAACCTTACCATTTTAACCATGATCTGACGACGCAGCTCTTACCCATAAATTCTGACCCTTATTTATGAACACTGTTTTGATATGAGGGTCGTATTTTAAGTGGGTTTGGAGACTTAGCATCTTTTCTTCAGTGATTTGTTTTGCAGATTGCACGGTAACATTCTCTCGTATGGTATCTATGTCGTTTTTATATCAACATATTTGCGTGAGTAACGTGCAGGATATTAAGTGTAATGTGCAGGATAAATCACCAAGGAAGAGCTGTTACAAAATTTCTAGTGCTGCTTAAAATACGACCCTACCTTAAATAAGCAGCAGGCCGCATTGCGGTTGGCATTGGAGGCTTCATTACAACTATTTCTTGGTGATTTATTATGCACATTACACCATGGTACAAGAGGATAAAAAAAAAAAAAGTGCAGTGTGCATATGTTGGTGCGGATGAGGTGTTGCGAAATTAGCCGAAACCAACTGGAAATAATGGCCGTATAACGATATTATTGTCGGTCCCTACATGTCAGCAAGTGGGTTGGTGGAGGGTTAGTGCCCCTCCCCGTAAAACAAATAACTCAAAGTCAAATGGTCACCCCTTACGGGATTATGGCGTCTGGCAATAGATAGATAGATAGATAACTAAAGTGATTACCAAGACTTTCTCTGGATCCATAGCCACATAATTAACCACCATAAATAACCTCACTAACCTCAATAACAAGCCTCATAATTGATTACCACCACCACCACCATCATCACTTCACATCCTTACACCTCAAAGTCGAACCTCCCACCCACCCAGAGGCGACTGTTATTTATTTATTTACTTATTTTTTGGCCAAGTGAAACCTTTTTTTTATGCTCACCCAAGCTCTTTTCTCTCCTTTTTTTTTTTTTTCCTAATGCCAACCTGGTCACCTTTGATCATCACACAACCAGAGTGAAGTGAGTATTTATATATGTATCATGTTGATCATATTGTACGTACACCCTCGATAGCGAAGAGATGTGCTGTACGATATTATTGTCGGTCTTATTTTTAAAGCTGAGAGGGCGAAGGTGTATGCCGACTCGCAGATTTCTTAAGGTCATTTTGTGGAGCACTCGTAAGTTTTAGGGCCATATTCTAGGTGGCTTTGTATACTTCATAGCACCTGTGTCTCGGCGGTTACTTATGCCCCTTACACCTTGAAATTCTCGCATACCTGCATAAATTGCCTCAGTAACGTACACCAGGATAAAAAGGTGTAAAATACGAAATATCACTGAAGAAGAGGTGTTGAGAAGCCTCCTTAAGTCACCTAGAATGTGGACCATTATATGTTTAGTCTGCTTTCCATATTACAGAGCGCAGTCAGTAGCAGTGAAGTAGAGATGCAAAACACACTCTATTCTCACCACGGGTTCCACACATGGCTGTCAGAAATCCTAGACGTGCGTAAGCCTTTGTGCTCTCTGTTTTAGGAATACAGGCGTAGGTGTTTGTACTGTACGCAGCTGTTCACACCACCCCGCGTCTCTTCTTCGGCAACCCCCTCACACCGCATCAACGTCTTCGGATCTTACACACTGCTTGGGACTCGATCTTCTTCGGATCTTACACACTGCTTGGGACTCGATCCTATGCTTTACTTATCTCTTCATATGACTAAACACACACACACACACACACACACATTATAACAACAATGCAGTCATCACCATCACTGCCACGGCCACCACCTGTACACTAGTACTTATAGTGTACGGATATGTACTGCAAGCAATGATACCACTGTAAAGCTGTTGCCTTTCTATCAGTGTTGTGCGTAGTATAATCGTTACTCTTTTTGTTGTATCATGCTGTCAGTACTGTTGCGGTATCCATCTCATGATCAAAAATTAACATGATTCAAGTACATGTCGCCGTACAGAAGAGTATCGGAATTAACATTATCCGCTACTAATGTAACTCCAGAAGTTTTCACCATAGCATCCACCTTAGCCAAACATATAAACAGCTAACCTAACACCACTCCTTACCGCAGTAACAACCAGTATTGTAATCAACAATATAAACTAACATGGTTACGTTACCTTTCACTAAAGCAACCAGCATTGTCAGCAAACAACATTGTCCTAGTAGTCTCAGATGCAGTTACCATTATCGGTATTAAACTAGCATTTCATTATTCATTACCGCATCTACCACCGTCGCAGCCACCACAATTTTAGCAGCCACCACTATTTTCACAGCACCTGCCACAGCAACTACCATTATAATCACCACAGTTCTCAGCAATCACCAATTTTCACAGCAACCACCATTATAGTCACCCCAGTTTTCACAGCACCCATCTTAATTTTCACCGCAAGCTCTAGCACAGCCATCACAGTTATCACAACAACCACCATCACAGCCACCACAATTAACATAGCAGCCACCATTGCAACCACCACTATTATCACAGCAACCATGTTCCAACCATCACAGTTATCACCAACAAACATCGCAGCCACAATATTCAGAGACCATGGACCATCGCAGCTACCACATTATTATCACAGCAACCACCATCGTAACCACCGCAATTTTCACAGCCACCACCATCGCAACCACCACCCACCATCGTAACCACCGCAATTTAATCGTAACCACCGCAATTTTCACAGCAACCACCATCGTAACCACCGCAGTTTTCACAGCAACCACCACCTTTTCTCCCACAGCCACCACCATCGTAACCACTGCAGCCATTTATGTGCTTTAACTGTGCATTGGTAAAAATAAAATATACGTAGATAAAAATTACCTGTTGTGGCTTTGTATTTTTTGGCCTTATACTTTCGACATTTTAAGGTAATACTGTATATTCACGTGTAAAATTTTTTACACAATTTTGAAGCCGACTGAAATATTTGTGTGTTGCCTGTTTGTGTATGGATGTATTCATGTGTTTCCGAGTGATTATTTTTACATACATATGCCGTATTCTAAGTGACATAGTAGGTTTCGTAGCACATCTTCCGTAGCGATTTATTGTATCTAGTACACCTTAACGTTTTCTTGGATGAAATTTATGTCGTTTTAATGTTGTCAGTTTGGAATTATGCGCGAGGTGAAAAGATGTTGCAAAGATAATGGGGTCGATAAATCTCCAAAGCTACTTGGAATATTGTTTTGTGTCGTTTACTTTTTATTTATTATTATTATTATTATTATTATTATTTTGAGGGAGGGTTGTCATTAGGCAGTAAATTTTTTGGTGAAGGAGACTCGGGAGTACCTCTTCCTTAGCAATATATTTTGCGTAGTGCTCCCTAATATTCTTTAGTATGTCATGGCTTTTTGAGTGTCAACATAGTTTGCATCAGTGTGATAAAAGTGGATATTCAGATGTAATTCCAAAAAGAAATTGCTGAGGAAAAGGTGTTACGACCTCCGTAAGTCAATGAGAACACGAAGCAGTGATGTTATGTCTCATAAGTTTTTCATTCAGTTACTTGCAGGGCCGGAACTAGCACTATGAAAACGTGGGCAGCTAATAGTACGAGTTCCCTTAATGCTGACTCATTACCAGTCCTAGAAATTTATTACCAAATACCTGTTTTCGTTGAAATTATTCTTAGGTGACAGTTATATATGATATTTATTGCATTTTTTTTTTTTTTTTGGTGACTAACGAGGTTCTTTTTACCTAATTACGCCAATCATTGTTCTGCCGAAAATAGGGAGAACGTACGCCCACCACGTCCCCCCAGATTTCATGCCTGCTAGTGAGGTTCATTAGAAACCGTATTTAAGTAGTTTATGTGTGTTACTTCGTTCCTAAGATTTTGCTTTCCACAATATCATTTGACCGTACATGTTAATAGATGAATTAGTTGCTTTTCAGGGTTTTAACAAGGGCATTTGTTATTTGGAGTGATGGTGGATCTAAATGGTCTGGGGAGTAGGTACCGCCTTTCTTCTCCCATCAGTAAGAACAGTATGCAGAACTGAATGCAAAGCAGCAATATATATATATATATATATATATATATATATATATATATATATATATATATATATATATATATATATACTGCCACGGTGCCTGAGTGGTTAGCATTGTTTACTGAAGCCGCCGGGCTTGTAGCGTAAGGGTTCAAATCACTGAGTTCTATAGACCTTTTCCAGTGACGTCACAGAAATCACGTGATTTTGTTTACGACTCTGTATTGGACGGCAAACTCCTCGCAGTAATGGCAGTCCAGACAGGGCTGTGAGATGAAAGTGTCAGATATATGCAAAAATCTGAATCAACGGCACCAAAATCTGTACAGGAACAAGATGAAGTGTTTGGGACTAGAACCTTAGACCATTTCTCGTGAGAAATTCACCAGATTAAAGGACTGGGGACCGAAACCAGATCTTTGATGTGGCAGTCTCTGTCACTATTTGGTAAATACATGATCAAAGTTCACCGGGGCATTCTTCAAGGTAAACAGACATGTCATATTGTATAGGCACAATGTAGATAGCTGGAACTGGCATATGGTACTTGTAAATCGTCTTGGTAATCAGTAAATTAATGACGGGCCACTGGGGGAGGAACTGTATACATTGACTAATCGAGTGGTTAATGAATGGAATAGGTTTCCCAGTAAGGTACCCTAGTTGCTGTCCCCTGTTTAGAAAGTTTCAAGCATAGGCTAGACATGCGTATGACAGGTATGGGTTGTATACAAAATTTGTCATTATTGTAGTCACACTCCTGTGAGAGCTGCCTAGCATGGGCCTGTATGAGCTATTGTAGGGAGGGTAAATTAATCACAGTCTTATGGGAGCTGTCAAGCATGGGCCTATTGGCCTACTGCAGTTATCGTCTTCTTAATCTTCAAGTTAGGTCCTAAGTTAGGTTAGGTTAGGTTGGTTGGGTTAGCTTGGTTTGCAAAGAATTGAATATCAGATTCAAATTAATCACTATAAAACATTTAAAAAATGAAAATTTTAAGCTTCAGAGTGAGTTGGGTGTAATTTTGGAAATTTACCAAATAATTTACTTATTTTGGAAATTTCAGTAATTATAGACCTAGATACATACACACAGCCTATACTGTATACTGTATGTTTGAATAGTTTTTCATAAAATTCATAATTGAAAGTCAAATTGGGGAAAGCCCCAGGAATTTATGGAGTGTGTGGTGAAATGCTGAAGCATGGGGGAGAGATAGTAGTAGAATGGATGTGGAAGATGTGCAGATTGGCCTGGGAGGAAAGTACAGGCCTAGAGGATTAGAAGTCATTTATAATTATTCCCTTATGCAAAGGAAAAGGGGAAAAAGTAGTGTGTGGTAATCATAGGGGCATTTGTCTTCTTAGTGTAATAGGAAAACTGTATGGTAGGATACTTAATTGACAGAGTTAGGGAAATAACAGAAGAATTAGTTGGAGAAGAACAGGGAGGTTTAAGGAAGGGGAGAGGTTCTGTAGATCAGATATTCATTCTTAGATCTTTAGTGGAAAAGTTTCAAGAGAAGGGAAAGAAGCTTTATGCAGCCTTCATGGATTTGGAGAAAGCATATGACAGGGTGGATAGACAAGGATTGTGGAAAGTATTAAGAATATATGGAGTAGATGGGAAGTTGTTGAACACCGTGAAGAGTATGTATGATGGTGCTAAGGCTGCAGTGCATGTGGATAGTGAACTGAGTGAATTTTTCTCTTTGAAGGTAGGGTTGAAACAGGGATGTGTCATGTCTCCTTGGTTGTTCAATCTGTACATGGATGAGATAATAAAAGAGGTACAAGGTAGGCAGTGGATGTTGGAGTGGCCCTGGTGAGAGAGGGTAGTGTTTGGAAACTCCCTGTACTGGTGTTTGCAGATGATACTGTGTTGTTGAGTGAAGACGAAGGAGAGCTGCAAGGCTTGGTGGATGAGTTTAGGAGAGTTTGTAAGAAATGGAATCTAAAGGTTAATGTAGGGAAGAGTAAAGTGATGGTCTTTGAGAGAGGTGAAGTCAGTGAATGTACAGTGAGGTTGGATGGGGAGGAAATGGAAAATGTGAGTACGTTAAAGTACTTGGGTAGTGTGATGAGTAAGGATGGAAGTTTGGAGGGTGAAGTGCTTGAAAGGGTACAACAAAGAAGAAAGTTTGCTGGTTCCTTGAAAGCAGTGATAAGAAACAGGGAAGTGACCATGGAAGTGAAAAAGTTACTACATGACAATATACCAACTCTAACGTATGGAAGTGAAGCTTGGACGTTGTTGGAAGGACGCAAGTCAAGAGTGAGAGCAGTGGAAATGAGTTATTTAAGAGGAGCCTGTGGAGTCACATGGAGAGACAGGCTGACAAATGAGGATATAAAGGAGCGTTGTGGTGTGGATGTGATAGGAAGCATTAGGAGGAACACACTGAGGTGGTTTGGCCATATGGAGAGGATGGAGGGTGAGAGACTGATGAGGAGGGTGTATGTGAGTGAGGTGGAGGGGGGGAGAGGGAGGGAGAGGCCGAGGATGAGATGGAGGGATGGGGTGGAGAGGTAAATGAGAGAGGGGTGTGTGAGTTGGGAGCAGGGCAGTGAAATAGCGGAGAACAGGGTGACATGGAGGCGATTTGTTTGTGGTCATCCCGTACGGGATTGAGGCATCTGGAAATAGATAGATAGATAGTATATGCCATAACTGTCAGGATTACTCTTGAAGTTAACTTTTACATTACAACTGAGACATAACATTGGCACAAATTTAAATTAAGGCATTTCATGCTGATGAGCAGGCTACCACAACACAAAACTAAAAGACATCAACAATATAGTTTTTATGATTTTACATTTTATATTAACAAAAAAATCTTGGTAGCTACATACCTGGTAAAAGATAAATATAGGGGACTTGATTTAAGTACATTATTTATCCTCTTTATTTGTAATTAAAGTATTTTTGTACTAAGTGAAAATGTATATTCAACTGGAGCATGTATACTGTATATTGACAGTTTTGCTTTCTGTGGAGCAACATTCATTTCTAAATAAAATAGAAAATTATAAATAGTAGTACAGTACTAGTAATTATTCTTCAGTTGTAATTGAAACACTGTTTAGCACACAGGCTCACAGTAGTATATAAGTTTTATACTGAAGTGTTGAACAATGTTCTGTACTGCACTATTATTAAAATCACCCACCATGACACAAATATCAGTTTCAAATGAATCACACTGATAAACATTGAAAATATAAAAATATAAGCTTTACCCTAACCTCCTTACCTAACCTAACCTAACTTTAAGTATGACCTAACCTGTAATTTAATTAGTTTTACTTATGCATCTAACATTCTTGACCATCACTGTTATGCCTAATTTGGTTTGGGTGAAACTCTGGAATAATAACAAAACAAGGCCTGTGACATGGACCCTCCCCCTCTTTTCACACACACACACACACACACACACACACACACACACGGCCGTGTGGGACTTTTGCTCTGTGACATGACCATAATTAAGATATCCCATGACACCTACAACTGCTAAGAATTGTAAATATGCCCATATTTGCTCACAAATCATTGGCTCACCTGATATGAAATGCTTGCTACAGTGACGGGAGTAGGCCGTCGGCTGCCAATTCTCCCTCATCAAGGCAGCTGTTCACTTCTGTCGCCTTTCCTTATTGGCTAGAAACTGGTAGAAGTTGGCTCCACTCCCAGTTTTCTACCTTGCCTTACAGCCAAAGGCACAACAGTGAAATATCATTGTGGATTCTGCATTTCTCTCTCTCTAGACGTCCAACAATTTGCCGTCCAATACGGCGCCATAAACAAAAGTCACATGACTCGTGACGTCACATGGAAAAGATCTATAGCATGGAGGGGCGTTCTCATGGGCAGCACCACATAATTTGCGTGTCCGCCGCGAGGGCAGTGCTGATGTAGTGGCAGCCATGGTACCACCATCTAAGTAATATATTACTTAGACTGTGCATGTTACACCACACCTGATGCCCGCGGTTTTTGTACTGAGCTGCTCTTGATATCTCTAAAGCTTTCGACAGAGTATGGCACCGTTCCCTGCTGTCCAAACTCCCTTGCTATGGACTAACGTCTTTTGTTCCTTTGATTTCTTCTTATCTTAGTGACAGGAAAATAAGAGTAGAAGTAGATGATGTATATTCGAATTTCCACTCAGTTAACGCCGGCGTGCCGCAGGGATCAGTTCTGGCGCCAACCCTATTTCTGGTTCATATTAATGATCTCTTATCTGTCACTCACAATCCCGTTCACTCATGTGCAGATGACTCAACACTACATAGTTCATTCACACTCAGACATCCATTTACAAAGTCTAATATCTCTACCTCTCAACTCAGTACAGCCATCTCCATAAGTCAAGATCTAGCTACAATCAGTGAATGGGGACAAAACAACCTTGTCTCTTTTAATGCTAGTAAAACTAAATATATACAGTTTACTAATAGACAGATATTACCAGATTCGTTCATTACCTTCAGTGCTACTAATATTCCCATCTCCAAAAGTATTGAAATTCTTGGTGTCTCACTTAACAGTGCCCTCAACTGGACCTCTCATGTCAGATCACTTGCTAAGACCGCCTCAAAGAAACTTGGATTATCGTACAGAGTCCGTAACTTCTTCACTGATGAGCAGTTAGCTATAATTTATAAGAGTCATGTGCGCTCTCAGCTTGAATATTGCTCACCCTTGTGGAATGGTTGTGGAGAGGTTGCATTGAGACAACTGGACAAAATTCAGAATAAAGCTGTTAGAATCATTAACAACCCTGCCATTACATATAAACTACCTCCCCTGCAAGTAAGAAGGACTGTTGCCTCCCTTGCATTATTTTACAGATATTTTTTTGGCAAGTGCTCAGACTAGGTTGCATCCATGGTGCCGCCTCTCCATGCCTTCCCTCGTGCTACACGGGCATCTGGTAGCGCTCATGACTGGAATGTCACTCAACCATATTGCAGAACTTCTGCCTATCAGAATTCTTTCATTCCCTGAACTGCATCTCTCTGGAACTCGCTTCCCCAGAGTTGTTTTCCTCCAAATTTCAACCAACAACTGTTCAAGTCTAACTGTTACAGATATTTTATGAATGGAGGACACCAGTAGTCTGGTGTATGGATTATTTTTTTTTCCCCCATTTGTTTTTCCTTCCTCCATTCTGTTATAAAAAAAAAAAAAAAAAAAAAAAAAAGTGGGTTTTTGAATGCAGCCAATGATTCCAGAAAATACTGTATAGTGTCATGGTCCACTGTGCAGCTTACGGATGCAAAAATGGGCACAGGAATTCATCGAAGAGAGATGGCATTACATTTCACAAGTAAGAAATATATCTTGTTGCTAATGCTATAAGATTACTGCCCCCTGGGGAGGGGCAGGAAGATTCTTCTCCAGTATCCTTGCATGAATTAGATGACTAAAAGGGGCCCATTTATCTCCAGTCTTTCCTTGTCCTCTTCTCTTCGGTTCACACTCTTTTGTAGATATTTCCATGTTTCTTTCGGCCTTATCAATTTGGACATTCGGTTTCATGTCACGGATAGTCTAAGAACTACCCATATCAATTCATCACCGTTACATTGATGTAAAACTTCTTCAGCATCACTGCCATATCTCTCCAACGTTAATACCACACATTCAGACCAGGGTAGAAACTTTGAGTCTGCTGTGTTCCATGGTAGCTGCAAGTTACTGGGGATCAAGAAGACCAGGACGACCCCACCATGGCCATGGTCAGATGGGATGTTGGAGAAATTCAGCTGGAACCTGGGACAAGAACTGGCCAACTACTTTGCAGAGGGACAGATGGAATGGGACCAGAAACTACCCGCATTGCTGATGGCATGTTGGTCTGCATCCCATGAGTCTCTTGGCTACACCCCTGCAGAACTGATGTTGGACCCCGAGTTACAGTTGCCAATTGATCTGTTAATAGGAAGACCACCTGGTGAAGGGCTGCCTACAGACACCTCCTGCTATGCAAAGTACTGTATCTTTAGAAAAGACTGGCTGAGGTACATCATCAAGTTCGAGGAGCTCTGGAGTTTTCAGGTAAAGTGATGAAGTGCAAGTATGATGCCAAGACAAGTGAGGTGAGCTTCAAGGATGATGACAGAGTTTGGCTATACAATCCTCGGTGGAAGAAGGGACAGTCATCTAAGGTGCAGAGCCTGTGGGATGGGCCCTACCGTACACTGTGATGGACCGCCTTTTAGACGTAACGTACCGGATTCAGGGAGGCAGGAAGTCTCACACAAAGGTGGCACACGTGAATCATCTGTGGCAGTACCATGGGCCAGGACAGTACAGCTGGGACACCTCTGAGGAATCGCGCGCATCCGTAGCTGATGATGCTGAGGAGGGCCGAGGAGCAGAAGTACAAGAGGATGGTGACAGTTTCCCGAGGGAAGAAGTGAATCAGGAAGAAGACCAAGTCATTCCAGGAGGAGTGGGCTGTCAGGAGGAGCAAGAACATTGTCAGAAGCAGCACAGGAGAAGACCTGATAAGTTGGAGGAATATTTTGTATATAATTAGATGTTTTGTTAGGATTAAGGATTATGTTTGTAAATATTGTGTAGTTTTGTCGCATTGACAAAAGGACTAGGGAGGGGATAGTGTTAAGAAACAGGAATGCTAGCTGGGCGGTACTGAGAGGTTCCCAGTACTTCTCGCATTTTCAGCCACAAATCAGATTGCCGGATAGCCTGCTGTTGCAAGCAGAGATACTTTGGATAGTTATGCATCAATAGTTATTCTTTTTCTCTACTGTATAATCTTCTGTGTAGGTGTTTGTTTCTTATATTATGTAATTTGGTTTCACTTTGTGATTAGCCGTTTAGAGTGCTGCATAGTGTAAGAAAGCTCTTAAATAGAGAACTGTTGTTGCTAGAGTATATGAGAACATTTGAGTGTTGAGCAAGGTTATAAAAGATTGGGGGAGAGAACAGAGCAGTTTCAGTTTACAGTCATCCCTTAACATCCGTGGTTTTAACATATACAGTGCTCGTCAAAATTATGAAGCGCCTACCATCGGGCGCGCAATACTTATAGCCAAAAAAGAATCACCCATTTTTGGTGGTAAAAATTGAGCCACAAGTTTGCGGCACCACCATGACGTCACAGTAGCCTGAGGCCTTCCGATGCGCTGGTTGGTTCCTGCCTCAGTTGCCCATGGGCTGCCTGAGAGAGAGGAACTCTGCCGCGTCTCCCTCTCTTTTTGCGCCCTTTTTTACTGAGTGTCCCGCAGTGTTTTGGCTTTCACCACTTTGTTATGGCACCTACCCGTGAACTATCGAGTGAAATCATATCCCAGATCATTGCTCTAAAGGAGGCAGGCCACCAGACAAAGGAAATTAGTGAATTGGTTGGTGTGGCTCGATCGACAGTGCGTCGGTGGTGCGCGCGGTTTCGAGTGGAAAACAGTGGTGAAGTTCCCACAGAGAAACCACGGTCTGGTAGGTCTGGGAAAACTTCCCCAAGGTCTGTTAAATGTTTTAAAACATGCAGTGGAGTATAATCCTCGTGTGAGTGCAGGGAAAATAACGGAGAGCGACTCGGAAGAGTTTGGCGAGGTGTCTGTGAGAACAGTGTCTCGAAGGGTCCATGAACTTGGTTACACAAGTCACAGGCCTGTGAAAAAGCCTCTTCTCACAAAAAACCAGCGACTTTGTAGGCTTGCCTTTGCTAACAAATATCTTAACTGGGGTGAGGAGCAATGGTTGTCAGTGTTGTGGTCTGATGAGGCAACGTTTAATGTCACCTGTAACAGAGGAGCACGTGTGTACCGACGCAGAGGTAGTGACCCACTTGACCCATGGTATGTAGAAAGCACAGTTAAACATCCTGATTCACTCATGGTATGGGGTTGTTTCTCAGGGAAGGGTTTGGGGAAGCTTGTTGTACTTCCGAAGAACCTTAAGAGTGAATCAGGATGTTTACCTGGAGCTTCTGTGTGATCATTTACCAGACTCCTTCGAGCTAACAGGTGCACGAGTGTTTCAGCAGGACGGTGCACCTGCTCACAAGGCCAAATCGGTCACCAATTCTTCGTGACTGCAAGGTATCATTCATGAAAGACTGGCCAGGAAATAGCCCAGACCTCAACCCGATTGAAAACCTCTGGTACCTCGTAAAGAAGAGTCTCCAAAGGAAGGATGTGAGCTCTCTGCCTAAGCTGGAAGCCGCCATTTGTGACTCCTGGGACAAAATACCCCTCCAGCACCTCGGGAGTCTCGCCCTTTCACTTCCAAGATGTCTCAGGTCCATGAAGAAGCGTAAAGGCTACCCTACGAAGCACTAAAGGTAAATAAAATGCATTATTTATATGTTTTTTCAATGTTGAAAGGTTTGTTTCGTAGGAGGGACGCAGGGCGCTCGATACTTCTGACAAGCACTGTATACACAGCTTTGAATATCCACGGATGGCTACAGAAAAAAAAAAAAAATCTCATTGAACTCTGCTGACACTGTAACGTTATCCCAGGCACAGTTTATGGCTGTTTTAGCACAGTAATAGCATTATCCAGTGAATGAAATATACTAGAACACTCTTCCTTTTGGAGGGAGCTGAGATGAGCACAGTAGTCAGAAGAGGCCTTGCAGGAGTACGCTATTCATTATTTTTAACTTTTAATGTTCTTGTATTAAATAAGGTAGTTGTTTAGAGTTCTTGTATTAAATAAAGTGGTTGTAAACATGCACATAGGGTTTTTTCTTAGTTATATAAGGAAATGGGGGTCCAGATATCTGCGGATTTTTAACACTCGTGGGTGTCTCTGTTACCTAACCCTTGCAGATGTTAAGGGATGACTGTAGTTTGGCTTGTGCCCTTGCGAAGTTAGTGTAGCTCTGGTACTTGTGAAAATCAGTGGAGTGTAATCACTTGGTAATTAAAGACAATGAACGCGAGAAGCTTGTGTCATTGCCATGCCTAAGTTGATCTACTGTTGTACACTGGAAGGCTGACCCTGGGAAGAATGATTCACTGTGCAACATCCTTCCTATACTGAACTAGGCTACTGATGTTGGAGCTTGTGGCAGCGTGGGAGGTGGACATAACAGTACGGTACTGTATTTACAGGGTTGGCTAAAAGTTTAAGCACTAGAGGGCTCACACTTAAACATTCAGCCAGAATTTACTCACCTTTCCTGGTTTAGCTTATATGTAGTCGTGTTGTGTGTTGGTTTGGCAACATTGAAGTGGCCACTGGGCACATTCCCAC
Source organism: Coenobita brevimanus (assembly GCF_032717465.1). Taxonomy (NCBI): domain Eukaryota; kingdom Metazoa; phylum Arthropoda; class Malacostraca; order Decapoda; family Coenobitidae; genus Coenobita; species Coenobita brevimanus. Next base: position 43,820,747 of record NC_137063.1, read on the forward strand.
ACAATAGGTGGACAGTACCCTGCTGGTGTTTTGTTGGGAGAGGGTATATATGCCATCTCCCCTTACCCATCCAAATTCCCAGAAGTTACATGTGAATTTGATAATCTGTAGTAGAATAAAGAATCCACACCCAAGCAGTGACAAGTATTACTGCACATTACAAGACAAAACAACCAGTCAGAGAGATTTCAAAGATTGTAAGGCTGACAGTGTGTACAGTGTAGAACTTGGGGCTTGGCCTACAGCATCAGTTCCCAATGTCATCATGTAAGTTTGTTCTGACTATCCTGTTACCTGGTTACTCAACAAGACTGGGTTTTGTTCCTTTATCTGGCATGATGAGAGATGTGGGTTGGCCTCAACCTTCTTCTTGATACTGTTCCCTGTGGTTATTAAGGTTTTCTGTGGTTGCACGGAGTGCTTTCAAAGAGCAACCACCATCCTTGTAACATTTTAGTCAGTTCTTCACTGTACAGACTGTCGATCCTACAATCTTAGAAATCTCTTTCACTGGCTGTTTAGCCTTTTAAGGTGCAAAAGTACTTGACAGTAATGGGGTCTATAAATGCCCATGTTGCCAGAAGACAAAGTGGGGATCCTCTGTTTGGCTGAGTGTTAATGTGTGTGCATGTGGAGCGTGGGGGCCTGAGTTTGAATATCGGCCAGGACAGCGTGATTAATATGTGAAGTTTCATTTCAGTTATTACATTGGTTGGCAGTGATGTGGGGTGTGAGGTGAAGCTTGGTTGGCAATTTGATGTTGTTCCTTGGTTAACTGACAGCATCATTGTCCTTATGTCCCAGGGATGAGCTGTTCGGTGTGGTCTGCACCTACCCCAGTGGTGGCCTCCAGTGCTACTCTACCATGTACTTTCAAAACTCGGCAAATTAAACACCAAAGGGAGAAAAGAGGGGTGTAATGGGGTCTAGAAATGTTCGCATTGCCCATGGGCAAAATGAGGGATCCTCTGTTCAGCTCAGTGATAATGTGCACACGTTTTGAGCATGAGGGCCTGAGATAGAATCCCAACCAAGACTAGTGATTAATTTGTTAAGTTTCATTAAAGTTATTACATCATGATAACTACAGATAATAAAATTCACATGTAACTTCTGGCAATTTGGGGCATGGGTGAACAGCACATGCCCATATACCCTCCCCCTACTAATGCCCAGAGGGTATTGACCTGACCCCTTTTTTGTGTGCAAGAATTTGTGCCCAGTGACCACTTCAACATTACCAAACCTACAACACAGCTTGATTACACGTAAGGTAAACCAGGGAGAGTGAATAAATTTCAGCTGAATGTTTGTGTGGGTCCTCTAGGGTTTAAATTTTCAGCCAGCACTGTATACACTGCTATTACACAGTATGCATCTTGTGTTACATGAATGACCTTTGCATTCTGTAGGCAACATAGTAGACAGCCAGCCAAATCCCAATCAAAATTGATTTACACTTGTATTTGCATATTGTATACTGTAGATAGTTGGTTGATTCATAATTGTCTAACGTTAGTTTTCTCTCCACAGGGATGGTGTAGAGCATTGCCAGCCATGGAGCGCCAACACCACACAACAAATAGACTTAGCCTTTAATATATTTTTTATGGTCTACTTTTTTATACGAGTGAGTATGACCTTTCATTAGTTTTCAGTAATTTTAAGTTATACAGTAAGAAATTGTTTGGTTTATTCTATTTCTAGTGTTAATCTCTAAGCTTCTTATATCCCATCAATCCATTGACCTTTTTTTTTTCTTCTTCTTCTTCCTCTTCTTCCTGACAGTTTAAGTGAGGCATTCTTCGACTGAAGGTGTTAGCCAAGTTTTATTGTACTCAGAACTTTATATGATATGCCTAATTTGTAATATACAGAACTATGAAAATTTGCCATTTGCTCCATCTCCTTCCTTTATACAATACAGCATAGCTACCCATTACTGGTACCAGAGCGTTGAATCCCATTAAGTGTAGTATTTGCCATCAGCGGAAGGTGATGGCCCTCATCCACTCACTTGATGTACTTCTGCCTATTTCTTCCTTCAGCTTTGTCATTCTTTCTCTGTGTCTACCCTCCAGTCTTCCAATTTCTCTCATCTTTCATGTCACCATGTATTACTCTTCTTTCTGTTTCAGGTGGTTTTACATTGAATGACAAACCTAATGATTTCCTATAATCCAGGAAATCATTTACAACGCTGGGTTGTAACCATATACTGAACCCACATGAGTTCCCTATGTGTTAACAAGTGGGTTAGGGGATGTTTAGTGTCTCTCCCTGTAATACCACGAACTCAAAGACAACGGCCATCCCCTACGGAACTATGGCATCTGGCAATAGAGACAGAGAGTTTACTACCAAAGTACTCGACTCCTAATTACCCCATCAAATTGATGACATCATGCTTCTAGCAACATTTGGGCTCACCATATGGTTTTGTGAACATCTTTTAGCTAGTGATGCCATTTTAAATTTTATTCATGCTATCTCTGGATGGTTATATTCAGCTAAAGGAAGACCACATAACGGAATGGTTAATGGGGATTGTTTATAAATCCTTTACTGTGAGGGGGTTTCTTTGAGGTCAGATTGAATAATAAAATATTTTGAATAAAATAAAAGATAATATAATTGTGGAAGTACAGTAAGTGAAATGGGAAATAGAGAGGAAAATGTGGATTGATGTGAAGAAGGGTATAATAGAAGCAACTGGAGCGGTATAGTGGGAAAATAATGAAAAGAGAAAAGAAAACAGGTAATGCATATTTTGATAGTGACAGGTTTAGCCTTGAAGGAGAAAAGAAGACATGAAAAATTATGCATATAAAAATGAGAGAGTAGAGCATTAGAGAGAGAAAAATGGACAGTAAAAGTAGCCAGGAAGAGTTTGGATAATGAGTATGAAAAACAAAGTGATAAATGTATGTATGTAAACAAAAATACTAAAGTCTGTGAAGGAAGGCAGAGGATGAATGTGGAGGAAGGGGTTGAGGGTAAAGGTCAGAGTTAGGATAATTGTATGCTAGAGGATGAGGATGAGGTAGTTGATAGGTGGAGAGAATATTTTAGCTGTCTAGCAGTAGCAGTTAGGAATAAAACAGTAGTAACTTGTTGGGGCATTGATAGGGGTAATGATAACCCAGTCATACAGAGACCAGAAATAAGCTAAAGGTACATAAAGCAACAGAAGTGGATAGTGTTAATCAATAATTGTTGAAAAATAGTGGTAACTACCTAGGCAGTCAACATAATGCCTACACAGTGGGTGGAAGATGACATGGGATACAGAGATTATACCAGAAGACTGGGGAAATACAGAATGTAGTCCCTCAGCACAAAGGGAAAACCACAGTAACTAGGTGAAAAGTGTAAGAATCATGGGGAGATTAGTATATTATGCATACCAGGGAAGGTGTATATTAGTGTAAGGGTGTTTAATATGGTATAATATAAATGAGGAACAAAGTGGCTTAAGAATGGGTAAGGGGTGTTTAGATCTGATATTTGCAACTAGGACGTGAGCCAAGAAACATACGGCAAAGAAAAGGAAACTGTATCTTGGATATATGGTCCTGGAGAAGGCTTATAGGTGGATTGTGAGTTTATGGAGTGTTATGGATATACAGTAGTAGGGAAGAGGTTTGTTTAGGTTAATAGAATCTATTTATGAGGGCTATAATAGATGTGCAAAGGTGGGAAGAAGCTTAGTAATACTTCTAGTATGTTTATGATGATGATACAGTTTTTATGGCAGAAAGTCAGTTACAGGTGGCCCTCCACATTCGCGGGGATTAAGGGACACAGACCTCCACTGATGTGGAATTTCCCCGAATGTTTGTTGCGCCGTAAATGCCTCTACAGTCGCAAATCACCCACGGTGAGTAAGTGTGTACATACTGTACCTAATAAACCATATCTAGGACCTGAAAGCAACATAAATTATCACAAATAGTAACAGACCAATTGTGTAAAAAAGTTTAATAATAAATAATTTTCGATTGAGTATGGCTGTACTGAGTTAGGGTAAATATGTGCCTAGTGACTTCCACAGACACCTGCAACTGAGTGTGTCTCTCGCACATCCACGTGAGTGTGGACAAATCATCAGCTACATATTTACCCAACTTCTTACAACCATACCCGTTAAATTCATAGTTAACTCACCACTGTTCCTGAAGTTTTGGCAGACAAACTTTGATAACTTTTGATGATGATGATCAATGTGACATTGATGACGTTGAAGCTGATTAGCAATGCAGCTACCGATAACGGATTACTGAATGAGATGATGTGGAGTGTGCATGGCACGAGGAGTCTACGTGTGTGTAGACTTCACCTCATCTCCACTAATAATGTCATTGCCGAGTGGTGGGGGATCGTCAATATCTCCCTCAGAAGCAGGTGGAGAGGATGATGCGTCATCAGGAGTCAGAGTGAACAGGGTCAGGGTCACGCATGGGTTGAGGTTCAGGCAAGATGCAGGCTGCTCAGCCTCAAGTGTGGTGGAGGAAGATGAGTGCAAGGCAGCAGCAACAGCAACAGCAGGTTGCAGTTTCTTTGAGAAGAACAGTGTGATAGGCAACTGAGACCACTTCCGCATCATGTTGTCAAACAGTTTTTTGTAGGGGATTATGCTCTGATCTAGGGCACTCATCACCTTCAGTGCCCTCACCATTGATGGGTCCATATCATAAAAGAATTGCTTGAGGTGTGCAGTCATCCACATCGCCTTCCTCAGGCTTTCGAGGGCAAGGGCTTGCTACAGCAGGGTGCCATTAGGATTCTCCTTTGCATCCTCCTCCTCGCTTGCCGACCACACAAGCTCTGCCAGTTCTTCGTCGGTGAGGGCCACATTAACCAGCTCCCTCACCTCACTGTCCTCTGTATCCTCAAATCCATCACCACTTACAAGCCTTGCCAACTCCACCGTCTGCCTCACGGCCTGGTTCACCTGCTCACGAGGTGCAAATTCTGCAAAATCTTGGACGCACTCTGGCCGTAAAGCCCTCCAACAGCCATTAACAGTCTCAGGGCATACTTCCTTCAGGCTCTCCTGCACCACCATGAGGCAGTCAGCGGTGGTGAACCCCTTCCAATAATCAATGACGCTTTGGTCAGGGTTCGCATCCAAAGATGCATAGAGCCTCTGCATTGACCTCCTTATGTAATATGCCTTGAAGGCTGCTATTACAGCTTGGTCAAGAGGTTGTATCAGGGAGGTTGTGTTTGGTGGCAAAAACACGACCTCCACATCCTCACACATACCCTCAAGTGACTGTGGGTGGCCTAGAGCATTGTCCAGGATCAGGAGGAATTTCCAGGGAGGCGCTTTTCCTGAAGGTAGGACCACACCTCCATCAGGAGACAGTTGTGGAACCAGTCCAGAAAGATGCTGCTGGTGGTCCATGCTTTTTTATTGTGCATCCACAATACTGGCAGAAGGTTTTTGTTGCGTTGCTTCGGTGCTCTGGGATTCGCCGACTTATAAATAAATCCTGACTTGATCATGTGGCCAGCAGCATTGGCACACATCAGTAAGGTGCAGCGGTCCTTAGCTGCCTTGAACCCGGGAGCCCTTTTTTCCTCCTTCAAGACGAAGGTCCTGGCAGGCATTTTTTTTCCGATAAAGGCCTGTCTTGTCAACATTCCACACCTGCTCAGGCCTATATCCTTTCTCCTCTGTTATCTTTTTCACTGTGTCGGATGGCCAATGCAGATTCCCCTGTCACCTTCAGATTGTGCAGGGAGAACCGCCTCTTGACTTTATCAAACCAGTCTTTGCTGGTTGTGAATTCAGCATGGGTGGTTGTGGCTGGTCCGGGGTCTGCGCTGGTGCTTGGGTGAGTCGTGATCGGGAGGTGGACTGATCATCTATCTATCTGTCTATCTATTGCCAGACGCCTCAATCCCGTTTGGGGTGGCCACAAACAAATCGCCTCCAAGTTGCCCTGTCCCCTGCCATTTCACTGCCCTGCTCCCAACTCACACCCCCCTCTCTCATATACCTCTCCACCCCATCCCTCCATCTCATCCTCGGCCTCCCCCTCCCTCTTCCCCTCTCCACCTCACTCACATACACTCTCTTCGTCAGTCTTTCACCCTTCATCCTCTCCACATGGCCAAACCACCTCAGTGTGTTCCTCATAACGCTTCCTATCACATCCACATCCACGCCACAACACTCCTTTATATCCTCATTCGTCAGCCTGTCTCTCCATGTGACTCCACAGGCTCCTCTTAAATAACTCATTTCCACTGCTCTCACTCTTGACTTGTGTCCTTCCAACAATGTCCAAGCTTCACTTCCGTACGTTAGAGTTGGTATCACAATACTGTCATGTAGTAACTTTTTCACTTCCATGCTCACTTCCCTGTTTCTTATCACTGCTTTCAAGGAACCAGCAACCTTTCTTCCCTGCTGTACCCTTTCAAGCACTTCACCCTCCAAACCTCCATCCTTACTCATCACACTACCCAAGTACTTAAACGTACTCACATTTTCCAATTCCTCACCATCCAACCACGCTGTACATTCACTGACTTCACCTCTCTCAAAGACCATCACTTTACTCTTCCCTACATTAACCTTTAGATTCCGTTTCTTACACACACTCCCAAACTCATCCACCAAGCCTTGCAACTCTCCTTCGTCTTCACTCAACAACACAGTATCATCTGCAAACAACAGTACAGGGAGTTTCCAAATACTATCCTCTCTCACCAGAGCCACTCCAACATCCACTACCCTACCTTGTACCTCTTTATTACCCCATCCATGTACAGATTGAACAACCATGGAGACATGACACATCCCTGTTTCAAACCAACTTTCAAAGAGAAAAATTCACTTAGTTCACCATCCACACGCACTGCAGCCTTCGCACCATCGTACATACTCTTCACAGCATTCAACAACTTCCCATCTACTCCATATATTCTTAACACTTTCCACAATCCTTGTCTATCCACCCTGTCATATGCTTTCTCCAAATCCATGAAAGCCGCATACAACTTCTTTCCCTTCTCTTGAAACTTTTCCACTAAAGATCTAAGAATGAATATCTGATCTACACAACCTCTTCCCTTCCTAAAGCCTCCCTGTTCTTCTCCAACTAATTTCTCTGTTCTTTCTCTAACTCTGTCTATAAGTATCCTACCATACACTTTTCCTATTATACTAAGAAGACAAATGCCCCTATGATTACCACACACTTCTTTTTCCCCTTTTCCTTTGTACAAGGGAATAATTATACCTGACTTCCAATCCTCCGGGACTCTACCTTCCTCCCAGGCCAATCTGCACATCTTCCACATTCATTCTACTACTATCTCTCCCCCATGCTTCAGCATTTCACCACACACTCCATCAATTCCTGGGGCTTTCCCTGATTTAACTTTCGTCATTGCTTCCACAACTTCTATCCTACTGATTTCTTCCTGTCTTCTCACCTCCCTCCTTCTCCCAGCCATTCCCCAGCCACTTATACTCGCATTACTTCCATCCTCTACGTTCAACAATTCCTTAAAGTGTTCTCTCCATCTGCTCACTTTTTCTCCCTTCTCCACTAGTAACCTACCATTTTTATCTTTCACTCCCCTGCTAACTTCACTTCCACCCTGTCTTACTCTTTTCACTTCTCTCCAGAACATTTTCTTACAGTCCCTCCACTTTACTCTCAGATTCCTTCCAAATTCATCATCCACTCTCTTCTTACTCTCTCTTACTAATCCTTTCACCTCTCTCTTTCTTTCCACATATAACTCTCTCTTCCGCCTCTCAACTTCTTCCACGCCCCTATTTCTCATCCATTCATTGTATGCTTTCTTCTTTTGTGCCACAGCCTGTTTCACCTCTTCAGTCCACCACGCTGTTCCTTGCACCCCCCTCCGTCTTCTCTTCCTTCCACACACCACATCACATGCTGCACATATTTCTTCTGTAAATATCTTACACACACCTTCCACGCCTCCCATCTGCTCCAATTCATATTTGCCCAATCGTTCCTCCACTTCTCTCTTATACTCTGCCTTTTTCTCATCCTCTTGTAACCTTTCCACTCTCCTTACAACTACTCCTTCCTCTCGTCTTTCCCTTCTTCTATTCCTCCATCTTACTTGCATTCTAATTCTGGCCACCACCAAGTAGTGGTCAGAAAGTCCACTCCCCCAACCTCTATACACTCTTGCATCCTTTACACATCTTCGCATCCTTTCATCCACACACACATAATCAATCATTGCCTTCCTTTCATTCAGTTCACCACCCACCCTTCTCATCACTCGCCATGTATACCTGTGGATCATTTTATGCCTGAAGAGGGTATTGGCTATCACCAACCCCCTCCCAGCACAAATGTCCACTAACGCACTCCCATTCTCATCTATCTCTGTAGGCACACCCCACTCACCATCATGTCGTATAATGACTTCGCTGTTGACCGAATCCCATTACTGTCTACAGGATTTCCTTTCTTGCTCTGGTCATTTATCCACACAAACAATGCATTCTGCATCTTAGACATTGCAGTGTCACTCAACTGTGACACTTGCTTGGCTGAGGGTGGCACAGTGGATGCCAGTGCCTCCCGAATTTTTGCCTCATTTTCCTTTATGTATCTCACTGTGTTCTTGTTCATGTTAAAAAATTTTCCAACTGCAGCATAGCTTATACCCTCCCTACACTTGTCCAGCAATTTCACCTTCTCCTTTAGGCTCATCACTTTCTTTGCATGTTTAGGGGTGCGCTGACCACTAGGGGATGCGTGACACTTGGGGCCCATGCTTGCAGGACAACACAGACACCTGTGGGACAAAGTTATTACAAGTAAATCACACAGTCGGGTGCTAGTTCATTCACCTAATAGGACAGAAGTGCACTTGTTACCTTTGAACACGTGAGAGCACAATTACTGTATTGGGCAGTGTCAGGACACAGAGTGAGGGGGAGACAGAGGAGTGCGGTGGTTTGGTGTGGGCCTGGTTTGGCGTGAGATGTTTCACAAACGTCTGCACTGGCTCCACAGAGAGGCAATCCTCGAATCTGCAAGACCCACGAAAGTTGAATCCGCTAATGTGGAGGGCCGCCTGTACTTGCAAAAGGTAGTGAATGAGTTTGTACAAGAAGAAAATTGAAAGCACATACAAACAATAGCAAAGTAATGGTATTTGAAAGGAAAGAATATGACAGTTTTTTACATACAGTGAATAGTAAAGAGAGTGAGCAGGATGAATTGCAGAGTGCAAGTAAGAGGTGAGGTCTTTGAAGAGGTTGATAGTTTTAAACATCTGGGTGCTGTATGCTGTAAACATGGCAAAGTGGAGTGCGAAATTAACCCTTAAAGAATGGGTGTCCGCATATGCAGTCCAAGAGTACTAGTGACAAAGAGACAGGGTCTGCATAGTGGTGCAGGTATTGAGACAGATTTACATGATCTATGGAGAAGTAAGATTACCATAATACCCCCCCACACACACACACACACACCATATTGCACCTGCAAAACCAGTGTTGCACTCGGTCTATGTCCAGCATTGTGACCGAGAATATGTTACACTCTGCAGTCATCTTTAGAGGGTTAAAGAAAGATCACTTCAGAATTGGTATTTTGTAATATTTTGAAGGGTAGTATTATTGGTATGGAGGTGAAATGGACCCTGTGTAGAAGTGTGGTACTGCTGAAACTGTTGTATACTGTAGATGTGAAATTTTGTCATTGAGTAACAGAACTTTTTAGGTAACAAGACTAGAAATGGCCATTTTCAGAAGAGTTTCAGGCATAAGAATGATGAATGGTATAAGTACACTGTAATGGATGAATTTATAATCATACTGGAATGGAAGAAAGGGCAATAGGAGATGTCGAATTATTGAATGAATAAAGGGAAATGCATTAGGAATACATAAAAGAAAGTAAGGACATATTCATGGAATGTACAGTACATAGATAGGATGCCAGGGAAAGTCTTTAAAAGAGATACTGAGAATAATATTTGAAGAGGCAGATCATAATTGGTATGAAAAATGAGAGAGAACAGTATGGTACTGTACATTGGTGAGAGGAGAAGGAAAAGGAAGAAAAGTGTCAGAAACAAAGAGAGGTACTTAAGGCTAAAGTAGTCTGAAGGTAGTTCTGTCATAGCCATTCTCTGTCGGGGGATTCCTAGAAGGGAACAAAGTAATGTATCATAAATGTTGATGAGGTATCAGTTGGTGACAAGAATTATTTTTAAAAATAAGGATATCACTGTAGGGAAGGAGTTATGCATATGAGAAAATCTTTGGATTGAAGGGGTTAGACATTGTCAGCCTGTCAAGCATTGTGTAAATAAGTAAATATACATTTCCCAGGCTGATTGCCTTTCCAGCCCTCTTGACTGTGTGGTGTATGTTTTTGTTGTCAACTGATATCTCAACCTCCTACTGTGAAATTTTTATTGACATCAACTGTGCATCACTAGCTTCATGATTCTTTATTGTGTAACAGGAAGATTGGTCCTTTTTTCCCTAGACACTGTGAAACCTGCAGCACTATACAGATCACTAGGGCCCTGAGATTGTAGTTTAGCTTGCATGATTTTTAATACTATCATTATCTTGTGGTCATGTAAGAGTACCCTAGTTTGAGTGAGGATCTAGCCACGAGTAAGGGCTCAGAGCACCCTGAAGTGAATTGCTGTTTATCAGGAATGTATTGCCATCAAGAGTAGTAGACTAATCATCCATTTAAATTTATTAGACTTGTGGTAACCTGGCCTCAGACCTGAACAGGTTGAAACGGGCAATATGGGATTACTATCTGTCTGTCTATTGCCAGACGCCGTAATCCCGTAAGGGGTGGCCATTTGACTTGGAGTTATTTGTTTTACGGGGAGGGGCGCTAACCCTCCACCAACCCACTTGTTGACACGTAAAGAGCACGTATGGTTTGGTTATATGGTTACCACCCAGCATTATAAATGGTTTCTTGGCTTGCAGGAAACCATTTGACTTGTCACTCAATGTAAAGCCACCTGTAAAGGAAAGAAAAGCAATAAGAAATGACAGGAAGGATGCGAGAATTAACATTTTTACCATCAGTGTCATTATCTACCAGAGGCATTATGAGCCAGGTCAGTGAGTGTATGCATTGTTCCTGTTCCTGTTTCTGTTTGGTGGAAGCTGACACCACCCTGATTCAGGTAAAGGCGCATAAAATATCACCTACTTGTATCCCCATGAGTCCTGAATATGCCAGTGCTTAAGTTTTGACCTTTACTCTCCATCACATAAATTATGCACATTTTACTTTATTCGTGGTTAATTGTAGATTATTTTCAGTTGAGAGGAGAACCCAAACAGTAAAACTGTTAATAATACAATAGCTACATCTGATCAATCCAGGCTGAAAAATCTGCTGATCTGAATGAAACTGTGTACAGGGAGCAAGAATAAATAAAATACATCATCACACTGAAGGGAATGAAAAATTAAAATTGCTGTTGATTAGCTAATTATACGATAAAGAGTTTGCAAGAGGTAAAACGCTGAGGTGAAAAGAAAACATGTTGTTTATACATAGAATATGCATATTTATTAGATTTGACTCACCATCCACTTGCTCGATGTAGTGCTGCTTTCGGATGTCTGCCCTTTCTTCTCCTCCTTCCATCCTAGTCTTTCTTTCTTTCCTTCATTCCTTCCTCATCCTTCGTTCTTTCCTCATCCTCCTGCCTATGGGTGACTTTACACTCCCTCTTCTGTCTTTCTTTCATTCTTTCCCATTCCTTCTGCCTATGGGTGACTCTACACTGAGTGACAAGCCAAATGGTTTCCTGTATCCCAGGAAACCATTTACTAAGCTGGGTGGTAACCATAACCAAATTATGGCGCCTGGTTGTTTAGTGGGTAGTTAAGGCGCTCCAATCGGATTGAACATGTGTAGGTTTATATCCAAGGGATGGTTGGAGTTTATTTCTCATGTAATGCCACTCAGGGATGAGTGAGGCTGGTCACTCTCAACTTAAATGTCAGGACCAACTTTCTTAGCCCCAGGCTTCTACACTCCTCTTGGGGCACCATAGGATTGGATGATAAATGAAAAAAAAAGTGTCTCAATACTTCTGCATTTATCATGTCCAGTATATACAGTGGCATTATAGTACTGTCATCTGAGTTATGTAGTATATTTTCTAAAAATTTAGGAATTGTCAGTTAGTACATCAGTTCAGATCATAACTAAAAATATAAATGCAGTTGACTCTGTGGCACATTGACTAATAATAGCATTTTTTTTTTTCCTCGCCAGTATAGCACCCTCAATATCAGAAATTATTGATCATGTAATATAAGACAGTAGAAAGTGATATACAAGCAACAGCAAGGTGGAAAGTGGACTTTTATTTTTTATTTAATGAATACAAAACATCATTTCAGCAAAAGTTAGGCATTTTTTTCAGTAACATGTTGCTGAGAAAAGATACAATTTTTCAGTTATTATTTTGGAATTCTAATCGTCGCTTATCATTTTTACATGTTGTAATTGATGAAAACCAGAGAAATGTCACTACATTTTAACGTCACTGATGTTTGGACAAAACTCTTGTTGATGTGAGGAATATGAGGAGACACCATAGCCTAAGTGCCAGCTGATGGAGCCTCCTGTATTGCAAATCAAACAAAAAAAATTTTTGCAAATATTGTTTAAATGGTTTTTAATTGATGCATCAGCCACAACAGGTGTCAGAGAAATTTCCAGCAGCATCTCACATGAAAGTGTCCCAGAGGGTTAACAGAGCAGATTCAGTGAGTACTTAGGAAGTATGCTAATGATTGGTTCCTCCATTTCAGTTTATAGCGGCGAGTGATAAGCTGTGGTTCATGCTTGAGATGTATTCGTTTGTAGACTACTTCACCATCCCCCCATCCTTCGTCAGTATATACCTTGACCGCACGTGGATAGGTGAGTGGTTTGTGTGATACATGTATGAGGCATAATTGATCTAGATTTAATGGATAATAATGTGCTTCATGTAAATTCTGTTTCGTGAAATATGAAATGTATTAATGTTTGAGATTTCCCTGAATAGTTTACATGTGTAAAAGTCAGTCTTTGAAGTACATTATATGCTGTAGCTATATGTGTAGTGGTATTTGTTGTTGTTATCATACGTACAGCAAAAGTCCTCCAGTCCAACCACCAATAATCTGAATATCCCAATGCTCCAAATTTTTCAACGCGAAATTTTTTGAATATTCTGGGCTTTTTTTTTCGAATTTTTCTGGGATTTATCCAAGGAATTATCTGGCATGGACTTGCTCTTGGACTTGGTTGTACCTGCCAGAGAGTATTCATCTACAGTTCTTTGCATTTCCAGTAAGTAAAACAATAACCCAAATCATTTCAAGTGTTTATTTAATGATCATGTACAAAGATCTAATGTTTTCAGAGGTCCCTCCCAGTAGCCTGAAAAAAACTCTACAGTAGTTCAAAAGACCCTAGGTCCCCTGCCATTCAGATAACAGGACTTTTACTGTATATATATATATATATATATATATATATATATATATACACTCAGTCCTTAAGTAACACGTGGTTGAGTAACACGTTTTTGTTCTAACGCGGTCAGCATAATGAGACAAGTCATGTCAACACGCGGAAAAACTCGAGCTCACGCGGGAAGTCAGCTGGACTGGGGACGAAATTTGAAAGCCGCGCGCTATGACGTCACCCTCTAACCTCTGGGTACATTTCCTGGGCGCATATTTCCATTCTGTATGGGTATTTATCTCAGTACCACAGCCAGCCACCTCAGCCAAACAGCCCTAGTGAGATGGGATAGGTTAGGGTTGGTTAGGTTGCTGAAATTTTGCCTGGGAAGCACAGTGGGCATATTTTTGTGAAAAACCTATGGTTAGTTTTGAAACGAATGGGCAAGCGTTGTTCCTGGCTGAGGGTTCCTGGTGGTTTTTATGAATACGCATACAGAATGGAAATATGTTTTCTTGGCAAACTCAAGGCCGAACGGTTTGACGAAATTTATGGGTTTCGGCAATTTCAGGGGACAAAATGGAACGACAATGTATGCTAATCAGAAAAAAAAAAAAATCCTTGCGTTCTCGTAAGTTACAGTTCAGTTCCACATTCTTTGTTTGATTTCATGCTTCCCAACACATTTTGGACCAACTGGGCATATGGTTATCAGTCCTTTCTCATGCCTCATCTAGTTCTTACCCACAATTATCATGGATTTTGCAGTTTTAAGGAAAGAAATGGAACGAAAATGTTTGCTAATTGGAGGAAAAGTTACTCTTTCGTTCATGTGTTATCGTAGCGTTCAGTTCCACATTCTTCGTTCGATTTAATGCTTCCCAACACTTCCAACTAACTGAGCATACTGTTATCAATCCTTTCTCATGCTTCACCTAGTTCCACCCCACACTCATAATGGGTTTCGCAGTTTTAGGGGGCGAAATGGAACGAAAATGTTTGCTAATTAGAAAAATATACTTTCGTTTATGTGTTCTTGTTAGTGTTCAGTTCCACATTTTTCGTTCGGTTTCGTGCTTCCCAACACATTTAGGACTGACTGAGCATACGGCTATCAAGTCTTTTCTCGCTTCTCACAGACTCTACCTCACAGTCATATGGGTTTCGAGTTTTAGGAGACGAAACCGAACGAAAATGTTTGCTAATCACACACACACACACACACACACACACACACACACACACACACACACACACACACACACACAAAATACTTCTGCTCGTGTAAGTGAGCATTCAGTTTCACATTCTTCGTTCTTCTTCCTGATAGTCTTATGTTTGTCGGATTACTTCTGGGAGGTAAATAAACGTTTCATACTAAATCTGTTTCCCCCGTCGTTTTAAGTTGTATTCCGCTGTCAACTTGTTTGACACATCAGGGTTACGGCGAAATTTGGGCCTGTCCTAACCTAAGTGTTTAAACTTGACCTAACCTAGCTTAACTATACCTTATAATTTAACCTAACCTAACGTAACATCCAGTTGGGAAGTTGGGAGACGAAAATCACCTTTGAGTACATCAAGACAATCATGTTATGGCTTAAGGAACGTGATGATAAAAAGTGGGAAATTTTTCAGCAGGAAAAGGTAATTTACCACCCTGAAAATAGTCAGAAAAATACAGAAAACAAACTGGAGGAATATGAACTGAATTGGTAAGGTTCTTCCACTGCTTTAAGCGTACAAATACCAAAATGGCAAAAGAAAAAAAGAAAAACCATAGCATAAAAGAAAGCACCATCATAACGATTTGGAAGGACAGGGAGAAGATAAAGATCGTGCGTAGGAAGTGATGCAATCCTGGCAGCTGTGAAGGTTTATATGTTGTCCTGAAACTGACTGAGAAGCTTATAGGGCGTTATGTGGAGCGTCAGAGAAAGCAAACTCTCAATTTTACCCCTTTTTACCATCTTACCCCACGTATTTACCTCCACCTATACGCACCATCAGGTAAAACACTGAAAGAGATATAACTGTTGTAATTAAAAACATCAGTGGTATTAAAAATGGCATTAACAAAAACAGAAGTTGGACTGGGTCAGCACCACCTCCACTGAGTACCCTTTTGTTGATACGTAGCTCCATGGTATTTTACTCCCGCCCCCCCAACCCCAAAGTTGTTGTCAAAGTTTCGCCTTCTCATATCATGTGGCCTTCGGGAGAGACGTTAGGCTGTATAGTTAGACTAAAATTTACGGGTCTGGCTGTTTTAGGGAAAAAAATGGAGCGAAAATGTTTGCAAACCAGAAAAAAGGTACTCTTTCATCCATGTGTTCTCCTGAGTTAGCGTTCCGTTTCACATTCTTCGTTCGGTATCGTTCTTCCCAACACATTACTCTTCGTTCGGTATCGCTCTTCCCAACACATTTCGAACTGATTGAGCAGTTTACCCATATGTTTAGTTTATCAGAAATGCGTTGGGAAACGCGATATCAAACGAAAAATGTGAAACTGAACGCTAACTCACGGGAACACACGGATTAATTTTTTCTTGTTAGCACAAATTTTCGTTCTATTTCGTACTCTAAAACTGCCAGACCCATAAATTTTTGTCTAACCATATGGCCTAAGGTCTCTCCTGAAAGCCACATGATATGAGAGAAGGCGAAACTTTGACAACAACATTGGGGTTGGGGGATGGGAGGAAAATACCGGGGAACTACGTATCAACAAAAGGGTACCCATCCCAACTTTTATTTTTGTTAATGCTATTTTTAATACCATTGATGTTTTTAATTACAACAGTTATATCTCTTTCAATGTTTTACCTGATGGTGGGTGCACGTGGGGGTAATTTACGTGGGGTTAGGTGGTAAGAAGGGGTAAAAGTGAGAGTTTTGGAAAGTTGCCAGAACACATTGTACCATCATACATGTAAACATATTGTCTGAGTGACGCGGATTTGGGTACCACGGTCCTTGTCCAGTCCCTATTGCCCGCAGTACTCAAGGATTGAGTGTATATATATATGTCTACCTATCTGTCTGTCTATCTATCTATATACCTAGGCTGCTTCCCCCAAGGAAAAGGAGGTAGCCGAGACAGGACGACACACTCTCCATTTACTCATCCATTCAAACACATTCATTCGCATCTTAGCCCCAAAGGGGAGAATGGACAGATCCTCACCGCACCACACCGCACAAGGGTCAACTGCGTAATGCAATCAGTGACATCTGCAGCAGGGACCGACAGCAGAGCTGGTTTACCCCTGCCACATCATAACAAACCCATCCCCTTACCCACACCTGACCTGACTAGCTGATCAGACCAAATGCAGGAGAATATCCCCTCAGGGCTGCGTCATCACTTATTCATTCACAGTTTCTCTCCATTTATTTCTGTCACGCACAGCAGCCACTCTTCCTTGCTCAACAGACATCCCTCTCACATCCAGCTCTCTCTTCACACTGTCCATCCATCTTATTCATGGTCTTCCTCTCAGCCTTACACCTCTCACATCAGATCTAGTTATCTTTTTCACCAGTCGCTCATTATCCCTTCTTTCCATATGCCCAAACCATCGCAACACCCTCTGCTCAACTCTACCAGCCATCTCCCGAACAACTCCAGTTCTCCTTCGCACTTCATCATTTCGCACTCGATCCATACATGTCACTCCACACATACTCCTCAGACACCTCATCTCCATTACATTCAAACTTTTCCTCTCTGCTATACCCATATTCCATTTTTCAGCCCCATATAATGCAGTCGGTACCACAACACCCTCATACAGCCTTCTCTTTACATCCATTCTAAGCGAACGACATCTAAACACTTTTCTCATTCCTCCCAGCATCTTTCCTACTTCATTTATTCTAAACTTCACCTCTGCATCTATTCTTCCATCCTCAGCAACATGTGACCCTAGATATTTAAAACACTCTACCTCCTCAAGCAACTCACCATTCAAAACTATATTCATCCCCCTACCAGCTACCAACCTCGTACACTTCATCACTTTACTCTTATTCTCATTTACTTTCAATTTCCTCCTTTCACACACCCTTCCAAACTCCTCTACCAACTGTCTCAATCTCTCCTCTGAATCAGCCACCAGTGCAGTATCATCTGCAAACACCAGCTGCTTCAGAATCCATTCTCCACCATCAACATTCACCAGACTCAGACCTCCACCTAAAACTCTTGCATTCACCTCCCTTACAACACCATCCATGTAATTATTAAACAACCAAGGCGACATCACACATCCCTGTCGCAGCCCCACTCTCAAGGGAAACCAATCACTCACGGCATTTCGCACTCTTACACGCGCTCTGCTATTTACATAAAAACTTTTCACCCCTTTTAGTAACCTACCATCAAGTCCATACAATCTTAAAACAGTCCACAAAGCCTCCCTATCAGTTCTATCAAACGCTTTCTCTAAATCCATGAATGCCCAAAACACATCCTTGCCTTTCGCTAAATACTTTTCACACACTTGTCTCACCGCAAACACCTGATCCACACATCCCCCTCCCTCTCCTAAGCCACACTGGTCATCATCAATCACTCCCTCTGTACCCTCACTAACTCTCATAATTAACACTCTACCATAAACCTTACCTACAACACTCAACGGACTTATACCCCTAAAGCTAGTACATTCATACTTATCACCCTTGCCTTTATACAACGGGACCACACAAGCACTTGCCCAATCAATTGGCACCATACCTTTCACAAAGCACACATTCAACACTCTTATTAACCAGTCAGCAATAGTCACTCCACCACCCTTCAGGCATTCCACAGCACACCCATCCATACCTGCAGCTTTCCCTGTTTTGATCTCCTTTACTGCCTTCTCCACTTCCTCCTTTTTGATCAAAGAATCATTCAACTCTCCCAACACATTTATTCCTTGCACCCTTCCATCTGCCACAATCTCAGCCATATATATATATATATATATATATATATGCGCGTGGACAAGAGGACCACCAAGACATAAGTAACTTGGTGGTGGGATGAAGGTGTAGAAGCTGCAGTTAAGGAGAAGAGAAGGCTTTTCTGGGAATGGAAGAAGGGTGGTAGCAAGGAGGAATACTTGGCTGCCAAGCATAGGGCTAGCATAGAGGTATACAAGGTGAAGTCTGAATGACAGAGACTTTTACTTGATAACCTAAATCATGGGGAAAGGAAAAATATGATATTTAAGGTGGCGAATCAGATGAAGAGGGATAATCGGGATATTATAGGTGAGCAATGTGTGAAGAATGATGAAGGAAGGGTAGTGGTGAATAGCGAGGATATTAAAAATGCATGGAGAGAGCATTATAGCCGGTTGCTGAATGAGGAGTTTGACTGGGACAGGGAAGGTTTGGAGCCAGCAGATCCAGTGTTTGGCCTTTGGCCTTTGACTGATGCTGCTACTGTGAGTGAGGCAATAGGCAGAATGAAGGTGGGGAAGGCAGCAGGTGTGTCTGGGTTGACTGCCGAAATGTTGAAGGCCTCAGGAGATATAGGGATGAGGTTAGTCACTGACCTGATAAATATGATTATTTATGAGTGTGTTGTCCCAGATGATTGGCTGAAGAGTGTAATTGTAAATGTGTATAAAGGGAAGGGTGATGCCCTGGAAAGAGGATATTATAAGGGTTTAAAGCTTTTAGATCAGATAATGAAGGTAATGGAGAGAGTTTTACAAGGTATGATTAGAGAAAGAGTGAATATAAATGAGATGCAGTTTGGGTTTATGCCAGGTAGGGGGACCACTGATGCCATATTCATTGTTTAACAGCTTCAGGAAAAATATATTGGTAAGAAAAGGGATCTGTATTTTGTTTTTGTTGATTTGGAAAAGGCCATTGACAGAGTCCCTAGAGAGGTGGAGAAGTGGGCAATGAGAAAGCTTGCCTTGCAAGAGTGGCTGGTTAGGGTGGTTATGGCTATGTATGTGGGTGCTCGCACCAAGGTAAGAGTGAATGGAGATTTGAGTGATGAGTTTTCTGTGAATGTTGGTGTACATCAGGGGTCAGTTTTGAGTCCCATCTTGTTTATCATGGCACTTGAAGCCCTCTCACGTGACTGCAGAAATGGACTCCTGTGGGAGATGTTGTATGCTGATGACTGGGTGTTGATTGCAGAGAACGAAAGGGAGGTGGAGGAAAGGTTTAGGAAGTGGAGAGATGGTATGGGGCACAAGGGCTTAAGGGTAAATGCAGATAAAACAAAAGTGATGATATCTAGGGTTGGTGGCGGTACTGTCAAAGACGAGGGAGAGTGGCCATGTACAGTTTGCCACAAGGATGTAGGAAATAATTCCATCTAGGGCAGTGTTTGTGATAAATGGGTGCATGAGAGATGTAGCGGTATCAGAGGTAGACTGAGATAATGCTGATTTTATGTGTGCGGCGTCGGGGAGAGCAGATGGAGATTTTCAGGCGTGAAAGGATTGAACTTGCTGGTGAATCTCTTGAGTGTGTGGAAGAGTTTTGTTATTTGGGAGACATGTTGTGTGCTGGAGGTGGGGCTGGAGCTAGCTCTGTGGCTAGGGTGAGAAGTGGTTGGAAGAAGTTCAGAGAGATGTTGCCTCTCCTGACATTGAGAGGACTCTTCCTACATGCTAAGGGGTGTTTGTATGCAGCATGTGTTAGGAGTGTAATGATGTATGGTAGTGAAACCGGGTCAGTAAAGGAGGAGGATTTTCACAGGCTCAGACATACAGAAATTACAATGATTAGGTGGATGTGTAGTGTGTCGCTGCTTCCAAGGTTTGGGGGGACTGGGTTTACGATGGAAGAGCTGAGAGGTAGAATGGGACTGGAGTGTATTGGAGTTGTGATGAGGAGAGGTAGATTGAGATGGTTTGGGCATGTGGAGAAGATGAGGGATGATAATTGGATGGGGAAGGTGGGAATTGTTAATATTGAGGGTGGGGTTATGAGGGGTAGACTGAGAAAGACATGGGACTAGGTCATTAAGTGTGACATCAGGGTTAAGGGACTGTGCAGGGAGGTTGCAGGAGATCGTACAGCATGGAGAGCCGCCATTAGGTGACCAAGGCCGACGCATGCAAGCATGTTGGAGCCGTTAAAAACGAAACGTGTTTATATATATATATATATATATACTGTATATATATATATAAGATAGATAGATACACACAGTACCCTCACGTCCAGTACAGTATTTTTGTCAGACAGTTCTTCTGTACTGTACTGGACTAAATCCATACTGGACAAACAACAGACCTTATGGGAAAAATGACTAATGTCAGAAAGTCCTGAATAAGTTCCCCCAAAATTCAACTTAACTACATTTTGACACAAATAAGATTTTACCAACTTTTAAGGTGAGTGGTTATGGGCTTGGGGGGGAAATGGGGAGGGGTTTCTGAGGCTGTAGGAAGTCCTACTGACCCCCTGGAGGAGGACCTTCAGGATCCTGAAGAGGCCTCTCTGCCTCAACCTCCCTCATAAATCCCTCATAGTTGCACACTGACACATCGTCGTCTTCGTCATAAGGGGGAAGTGCAATACTGCAACTTGACTGACACACGTCATGAGTCACGAGGAAGGTATACTGGAGTGGCGCAGCAGTACTAGGGAAATGTTCCTTGGTGTTGGCCATCTTCCCACACGTAAGCGGGTAGTAGTGCTGGATGCAGCACGTCAGTGCTAGAGAAGAACTCATATTTGGCCCAGTTTGCGTGGCCGATCTGTACTTGCCCAACAAATCCGTACTGCAGTAGTAAATTATATAATTTTTTTGCCGACTATATTGGACGGGAATAGTACTGGACCAATGAATACTGGACGCGGGGGTATTGTATACATATATTATACATATATATAGACTGTACACATATATATACTGTATACATATATATACTGTATACATATATATACTGTATACATATATATACTTTACACACATATATATATATATATATATATATATATATATATATATATGTATATAATATATATATATATATATATTTGTATATATACAGTACTCGTCAGAAGTATTCAGCGTTGTCCGCTGGGCGCGCAATACTTATGGCCCAAAAAGAATCACCCATTTTTGGGGGTAAGAATTGAGCCACAAGTTTGAGCTCCGAGCATGACGTCACGGTAGCCTGAGGCCTTCCGACACGCTGGTTGGTTCCCGCCTCAGTCGCCCACGGGCTGCCTGAGAGAGAGGAACTCCGCCGAGTGTCCCTCTCAAATTGCGCCATTTTTTACCGAGTGTCCCGCAGTGTTTTGGCCTTTAAAACTTTGTTATGGCACCTACTCGTGAACTATCGAGTGAAATCATATCCCAGATCATTGCTCTAAAGGAGGCAGGCCACCAGACAAAGGAAATTAGTGAATTGGTTGGTGTGGCACGATCGACAGTGCGTCGTTGGTGTGCGTGGTTTCGGGAGGAAAACAGTGGTGAAGTTCCCACAAAGAAACCGAGGTCTGGTAGGCCTAGGAAAACTTCCCCAAGGTCTGTTAATGTTTTAAAACGTGCAGTGGAGTTTAATCCTCGTGTGAGTGCAAGGAAAATTAAGGAGAGCAACCCAGAAGTGTTTGGTGAGGTGTCAGTGAGAACAGTGTCTCGTAGGGTGCATGAGCTTGGTTACACAAGTCACAGGCCTGTGAAAAAGCCTCTTCTCTCTAGCAGCCAGAGAATTCGTAGGCTTGCCTTTGCTAATAAATATCTAAACTGGGGTGAGGAGCAATGGTTGTCAGTGTTGTGGTCTGATGAGGCAACGTTTAATGTTACCTGTAACAGAGGAGCCCGCAAAGGTAGTGACCCACTTGACCTACGGTATGTAGAAAGCACAGTTAAACATCCTGATTCACTCATGGTATGGGGTTGTTTCTTGGGGAAGGGTTTGGGGAAGCTTGTTGTACTTCCCAAGAACCTCAGAGTGAATCAGGATGTTTACCTGGAGCTTCTGTGTGATCATTTACCAGACTCCTTCGAGCTAACAGGTGCATGAGTGTTTCAGCAGGACGGTGCACCTGCTCACAAGGCCAAATCGGTCACCAATTGGCTTCGTGACTGCGAGGTATCATTCATGACAGACTAGCCAGGAAATAGCCCAGACCTCAACCCGATTGAAAACCTCTGGTACCTCGTAAAGAAGAGTCTCCAAGGAAAGGACGTGAGCTCTCTGCCTAAGCTGGAAGCCGCCATTCATGACTCCTGGGACAAAATACCCCTCCAGCACCTCAGGAGCCTCGCCCTTTCTCTTCCAAGACGTCTCAGGTCCGTGAAGAAACGTAAAGGCTACCCTACGAAGCACTAAAGGTAAATAAAATGCATTATTTATATGTTTTTTCAATGTTGAAAGGTTTGTTTCTCAGGAGGGACGCAGGGCGCTCCATACTTCTGACGAGCACTGTATATATGTGTATATATATATATATATAAGTAATCCCATGATTATCCAGAATTCCATTATCTGAATAATTCATTATCCAGACACTGTGATCTGGCTGTTCAAAACCATTATTCATACATTTTTGTGTTTTATCCAGACAAAATGCTTGCGTCTGGGTGGAAATTATGGCCAAGCAAACATTTTCTCTTGGCCGGGCTGGTTTTTTCATGTCATTGCAGGGTGTGGCCCTGCAGTGGCAGTTGCTTATCTATGGTTGATGTGTTTGCTTTACCATGGTAATTGCTTGGCTATGGTTTATACGTCTGCTTGACCAGCTAGAGTTGTGTAAAACACCAGGAATAAGTGTTGTACGATGAACTGTAGCGGTCTTTTACAATAGCCCTCAAAGTTAGGGTATGTACACCCACGAACCAAAGTTCCAACACCTCCCTAGCTGGTAGGGAGTTGAAGCCAAGGCTGATGAAAAACTGAACAATCGGACAGACTGGCGTAAGAAATTGGTAATGAGTGTACATCTCACACTACAGGTATAAGCCCCGTAAGCAAAGAAGACAAGTACTGCAGGGAATATGTGTTTCAGGGCTTCAACTCACTATGTATCTGGATAATAAAGTCATATATGCAATTAGGATAACACATTACCAAAATATTTGAGAAGCATGGTTAGGATTCAACACAAGTATGGATATATTACATGTTAGGATCGACGTATTGGGTCGGTAGCGCTAGAAATAATCACTCGAAAATACTGCCAGTTTATAAATAAAGCATAACACTCATCAGAAAGAAATGTAATGTTTGTCATGTAAATGCACTGGTGCAGCAATACTTATAGCAGTACGATATTTTTACAGAAAGTAAAGTAGCATATCTTAAAATATTATCATACTGTAATCAACCCTGCGAACGAAGGGAGTAGGGTGGTATCCCAGAAACGGGTACTGACTGTATAGTGGGTGGCTTGGCTGTCTGTCTGTCGTCTGTCCATCCCCCAAACAACTCCTAGACCATTTGATGGATTTTCACGAAAATTTCCAGGCACGTTCCATTCGCCTATACGAATGTCAGTCTAAAAAGGATTTTTTTTTTTCCCGGGCCTCCACCCCCTCAGCTGGGAACATAGGATCCTCCTCATTTTCGACCTGTTAAAGTTCTTATTTGCATTTAATCAAAACTGATATGATAATTCTGCATGACATGGAGAGGGT
Organism: Coenobita brevimanus; assembly: GCF_032717465.1. NCBI lineage: Eukaryota > Metazoa > Arthropoda > Malacostraca > Decapoda > Coenobitidae > Coenobita > Coenobita brevimanus. The sequence goes on from NC_137063.1 coordinate 43,844,836, forward strand.
ATATACAGATTTTCCAACTACAAAGGTAGCCTCCCAGCTGGGAATTTAGAACCCCCTGAATATTAATCTAAAGTTCTTATTTGGTTTTACTATAGTTGCGGCACGCGACTCTGAGGTTATCATTATCATACCCTGGCAACCTACCATTCAAAAGTGTGTCTGATTTTGTGTATAATATGAGACGCATGTGATTCGTGTATAGTATGTTCGTGTACAATAATATTCATGTATAATATATTCGTGCATAATAATATGATTTGTGTATAATATACGAAATTGGATGCACTCTTGATTGGTAGGTTGCCAAGGTACCATAATGACAACCTCAGAGTTGTGCGCCGCGACTTTAGTATTCTGCTATTCCACCATATTTTGTGAGGAATACTAGGTAAAGTTCCATTACAAGGAATATCTCTAGTGTTGGGTATGCTGTTTTAATACCAGGCCAAACAGCACATCTACTTTATTGTTATAGCTATCATACTGCACATATATTTACTGATTGTTTCCTTACTAGCTTCTTCTATCTATCTATATATCTATCTATTGCCAGACGCCATAATCCCGTAAGAGGTGGCCATTTGACTTTGAGTTATTTGTTTTACGGAGAGGGGCACTAACCCTCCACCAACCCACTTGTTGACACGTAGGGAGCACGTATGGTTTGGTTATACAGTACTGCTACCACGCGGCGTTGTAAATGGTTTCTTGGCTTACACGAAACAATTTGGCCTGTCACTCAATGTAAAGCCACATGTAAAGGAAAGAAAAGCAATAAGAAGTGACAGGAAAGATGGGAGAAATGGGACAAGAGGAGGGCAGGCACAGTAAATGAAGTAGGCAGCACTACATCAAGTGAGTGGATGATGGTCACCACCACCTACCACAAACTAGCTTCTTCTATAACATTAAAAAACCTGTCAAATGTGATGGATATTCGAAGCTACAGTTCAGCCCTTCTAAAGGATTTTCACTCGTCCGTCACACCATGCCAGTTTTAATATGCTCCACTAATCACATGGATGAATAACAAGTTATATCCAAATGCACATTACATAGACAGTCACAGTAAACCTTCCCTGCTCTGTTTGTATTATTTTCTTCGAGAGTTCCTGCTGTGAAGTGTGAAACACACCCTCTGAGTCGTGCCATCAGTCTGCTAAGCTAGTGTGTTCAGTCGTTGAGCCTACCATTAGCCTTGGCTTTGACTTCCTACCAACCACGGGGGTGTCGGAACTTTGGTTCGTGGGTGTACAAAGGGTGGCCAGGGGAGAAGTCCATTTTCCAAATGAGTCCACTATCCAGACGTGCCTTTGGCTCTTGTTCGTCGAATAATCAAAGGATTACTATATATTATATATATATATATATATATATATATATATATATATATATATATATATATATATATCATCATCATCAGCCGTTGAGGTCCACTGCAGGACCGGCCTATCCCTACCGAAGCAGGGACGATACAGCCAATGTATCTCTACCCAGTGGCTTAGGCTGTCTGGTAGAGACTGTATGTAGGGTGAGAAGTGCTTGTAAGTGTAATTGTAGTGTTGTAGTGGCTTTGGATGTGTGTGTAGTCTGTGAACCAAATGTAATTGGCCCGCCTTAAGCCGACTGGGTGCAAGCATACTAGTATGCGACACTGGTTCAACCACAGCACCCCTTATGTCCGCCAAAGTAGCAAGTGGCTCAGTGAATGATTCCCAAAGCTTTTACAACTTTGGCGGGAGGCAAACCCTCTTCCACCAATGTGCGAAACGCACACTCTACCACTGTACCACAGAGGCTCCATATATATATATATATATATATATATATATATATATATATATACAGTGGGCTCCCCTACTGCGCAAGCTCAGAGTGCGCGAATTGCATTGTGCGCAAGTGACCAAAAATCATAACCAAAAACCTTGAATGCGTGAGTTTACCTCACAGAACGCGAGGTAGAGGCAAGGAGTGGCTCAGAAACACCATATTCTATTAGTACGCGACCCCCCTCACACACACAACACGCCAATAGTGACCTAGAGGCTGGTGGGGAAGGTGCTCAAGAGGAGTCTACCATACAATCTCGCCAATAACAACTTCAACAATAACATTTTCGGCAGTAACAGTAAGTTGGAATAGATACCCAGTTTCTATAATAATGATGATTATTTTGCTAATACCAAGCTGTTATATTGCCAATACGTCCATAACAAGATGACGAATGAAACAAACAAGCAAAAAGAAATGAAGAAAATTGCCGAAAATGTGAGCAGTAGCAAGGAGGAGAGGGAGGATCCTCCCCTCACCACCTCCCCTGACTCGCGTGCTGCCGTCCCCTCCTCCTCCGCTGCCCCACTTGACTCACCAGCCGCCTCCCCCTCCACCTCCACAGCCCCACCTGACTCATCTGCTTCACCTGGCATACCTGCAACCCCCACCATAATGACTGTAGCTGCATTCTGGAAGAATTGCAACATAAATTTCTTTGTCAAAGTCTGGAATAATACAACACTGGCAACTGTTAAACAAGCAAGGTGTGGCCGGGGTGATGGTGGGGGCACTCTAAATGTGTTGCTGCGCCTCGGAACCCCTGTTATTAAGTCCATCAGGCCTGTTGTCTACTGTTGTTAAGGTGACTGCCCATATTTTTGTTACTGTAGCTGTATCTGTAGTACAATGTCTGAAAAATTTGACCTTTATTATGTCTCTAGGGGCCAAAAATGTCCAGGTATGAGGGGGTACTGCCCATATGTTATTTTTGCCATAAGATTCTGTATTCTCATTGCGCGATTTCACAGTGCACGAGGACTAGGATCGCCTAATCTCTCACGCACTGTGCGAGCCCACTGTATACACATATATATTTATGTGTATGTATATACAGTCTGTCTATCTATCTATTACCAGACCCCTTAATCCTGTACGGGATGGCCACAAACAAATCGCCTCCACTGTGCCCTGCCCCTGCTATTTCACTGCCCTGCTCCCAACTCACACCCCCCTCTCTCATATACTTCCCCACTCCACCCCTCCATCTCATCCTCCCTCTCCCTCTCCCCCTCTCCCCCCTTCCACCTCACTCACATACACTCTCCTCGTCAGTCTCTCACCCTCAGTCAATTCGCCTAAAGTGCACCTTTGCAAAGTGCGTCTCGCATAATGTGCGAACGGTGGTCTGACATTAATTATTTAGAAAGTGCATTTGCTACTTACAGTGTGTGATGGGCATGAAAAATTGAGGCAAATGCAGTATTCTCTTGCAACTCACGAACATAATTTGTAGTGCGTGATGGGTATAGATGGGGCTGGTGAGTATATGTGGTGGAGTGCGTCTGGTGTGTGAGTGGTGGCCACAGCAGCAGGATGATGACATAATGTCTGTAGTGTCTGACCTGGATTTTGAGGGTTTCCTGGAGCAGCAACAGGCAGCACCTAACCTAGTGCAAACTAAGATGTGCATTCCATAAAACTGGCCACACAATATTGTGCTTTAAGAGCATTCGTTAATCACTGGCGCAGGTGTCACCAGGGTTGCCATTTGATATTTTTCATTACCAAATGTGGGGCAATTTGGTAATGAAAAATCTGATTGGTAATGATTCAGAACAATTCATTACCAAAAGGATTTTTCACATAGATGAGTGTACCGAGGATGGAGATGGTGGATTATCTTTTTTTTTCTTTCTTTCTTTCTTTTAATGCAAAAAAGAAGGAACCAAAGGCTAAGAGCCCACAGACCATTCCTTTCAAGAAGAAGAAAAAAATACAAAACAGAGCCAAAAACCCCTCCAGTAGTGATGCGAGTGATAGTGAGGCGCGGGATGAGGTCCGTGCAGAACAGCTGTGAGTGTTTTGATTCAGCTTCTGTGGTACTGCCTTGGGTACCACAACAACAGCTTGCATTATCTACTCTCTGTACAATGTTGGTTAGGTCTTGAATTTTCATAATAAATATACAGTATTACTATTGCATGTTTCTATTGTAAGTTTTCCTTTTGCCTTTTTTTAAGATAGGTATTGGTGAATCAGTATACAAAAATTCAGGATGTGTCACCCATAAAGCCATTTCAACATGGGATTCTGTGCTTCGCAAAGTGTGAATTTATAAAGTGTGACGGACTGTGTCGTCCACATTCACGCACTTTATGCGAGATGACTGTGTATATATACCTGTGTATATATATATATATATATATATATATATATATATATATATATATATATATTGTGGTAGATGGGGGCGCTCACCATCCACTCACTCGATGTAGTGCTGCTCTCGGGTGTCTGCTCTTTCCTCTCCTGCATCCTTCTTTCCTTCCATCCTCTTCTGTCTTTCTTTACTTCATTCTTTCCGCATCCTTCTGCCTACAGGTGACTTTACACTCTCTCTTCTGTCTTTTTTTCCTTCATTCTTTCCTCTTCCTTCTGCCTGTGGGTGACCCTACACTGAATGACAAGCCAAATGTCCTGTACACCAGGAAGCCATTTACTATGCTGGATGGTAACCATATAACCAGATTTTGGCACCTGATGGTTTAGTTGGTAATTACAGTGCTCCAATCGGATTGAGCTGGTGAAGGTTTATATCCAAGGGATGGTTGGGGCTTATTGCTCATGTAATGCCACTCAGGGATGAGTGAGGCTGGTCACTGTCATCTTAAATGGCAGGACCAACTTGCCTAGCCCCAGGCTCCAACGCTTCTCATGGGGCAATGTAGGATTGGATGATGGATGGATGGATGGATATATATATATATGTATATATATTAGATGCTTGATTTAGCAAACCCCAGTATAGCGGAAGCTCGGGAAAGCAGATTCCCCCCTTCACCCGATTTAAAGGAAAATTTCCATAAAATTTAGAATAAGTCCATAAAGGAAATTCTGTTTCAAAAACCTTCGAAAAGCTGGAAAAAGTTCCGTAAATTGAGTGCATCATCAAGCCCATAGTGGACTGTTCCTCTGGCTGGTGGTGTGGTGTTGCCACACGTCCCCGCCAACCCGCCTGGGTAGTGGCAACGGCAGGAAGTGGGTGATGCCGCGTGGCCCATACAGTCTTCTCATGATCACCCTACTGTAAGCTATAATTCCGCATGTGTGTGGCTTTGCCTTCATATTGCAGCCTTATTTGTGTTTTTTTTTTCTTCAGTGAACCAAAGCTTTTATTAACCATGCCTATGGTTCAGGAAAAGAAGGGGAGGGGGAGGCTTTCTCTTGCCCAGAAATTGGAAATACAGTAATTGAGAAGATGGAGCACAGAGTAAGCCCAGGGGCGGTGATGAAGTAGTATGGGGTAAAGAAAACCCAGGTGTATGACCTGCACAGACCCAAGGACAAAATCAAGAAAACGAAATCCCTACCAGAGGTCGGTGCTAGTGTTAGTGAAAAATCTAAAATGTTGGAAAGGCAGCCTCTGAAAAAAAACAAAGTTTGAAAAATTAGAGGAAGTGGTATACAGCTAGTATAAGCAGGAACGAGCTCAGGGCCTGCCTGTGCATGGGCCTGAGATATGGAGTGCTGCACTGGGGTTTGCTGAGAAACTTGGAATCGAGGACTTTGTGGCTAGTGATGAGTGGATAACACAGTTTTGTAGGCGACATGATGTTACGGTACACACAGAAAAATTGTGGGTGAGAAGTGCAGTGCCGATTTTGAAAGTGCTCAGCCATTTGTTGAGGAACTAAAGAAGATTAAAAGGGAGACAGGCCTTCAGGACTTGCAAATATATAATGCTGATGAAACGTCTTTATTGAAAAGCTCTGCCTAACACCACACATGCCAAGAAAAGCCAGTTCAGTGTGCCAGGCCACAAGCAGAGCAAACCATGGGTGTCTGTGCTGTTATGCACAAATACCAATGCTCACACTGACTGAAGCCAGTGATGGTGGACAGTGCGAAGCAACCACAGGCAGTGAGGCCCATCATGAATAGTTTGCCTGTGGACTATGATAGCAATACCAAGGCTTGGTTCGCAGGCAGGATAACCAAGTCTTGGTTATTTTACTGCTTTGTGCCCTCAGTTAAGGGGTACCAAATGAGGGAGCACAGTTTGCAGCCAGATGAGGTTAGGGCTCTGTTGCTGGTGGACCAGGCCCCAACCCATCTCTCTGAGGAAGTGCTGACCACCCATGATGGGAAAATCAAAGCCATGTTCCTCTCTGCCAACACAGTTCCATCATGAAGCCCATGGACCAGGGAATCATCAGCACCTTCAAACGACATTACAGGATGCTGATGCTGAACGACATTCTGGTGGTAGAGATGGAGCCAGAGGAATGAGAGGACACCAGAAGGCAGTGCAGTGTTGAGACATGGAAGAAATATAACATGCATGCATGACATTGTGCTGAACATCAGGAAGGCATGGGACCTTGTGGCCACCAGGACACTTGTTCATGGGTGGAATGCGATATTCGATCAGAGGGGGCGCATGCAGCAGCAACAGGAGGAGGCAGCAGATTATGAGGGCTTCACTGCAGAGGAATGCAAAGAGTACTTTCACCAAGCAGGGTAGGCTGAAGTGGGCATGGAGGACATCCATGAATGGATGGATGTGGATGCTGGTGACCTGGCTACCACATCCAGTCTGAAGAGGAAATTGTGGTGGAAGTGACTGCAGAGGAGGCACCAGCTGAGGAGGAAGTGCAGGAGTCTACTGGCAAGGTCAGACTATCCCAAGGTAGCGATAGTGTTGACACACTTCTGGATTTCCTCATTGACAGCAATCATGAGGATCTCCAAGTGTTTTACCCTCACCAGAGGGAAATGAGGACTAGAATTAGGAATGTCCAGAGGGAGATGTATGGCCCAAAGCAGACCGAGATCGACGACTTCTTCAAGCCATCACTACCACATAAATCTTAGGAAAGGAAGGACTGTTGTACATCAAACACTTCCTTGCCATCCACCTGTAGTTTCCCCTTATCTGAATCTGATGTCTCTCTGCCCTCAACCTCTGCCTAAGGGGCACCTACACCATCACCAGCACCATCCCTCATGCTTCCTGGCCCCTCCATCACCCCAGTACCACCTCTAGTGCTGATGGAGGGTGACCCTGACAAGGACTAAACCACCCCAGGCCTGACACAGGTTTGGGGGGGCCAGTATGGCTACCTGTGTCAGGCATATTTCTGCAACAGTAGTGCAGAGCCCCTATATTTGGAGGTAAGCCTTACTGTATTTTACTCTCCCCATTTAGTGTACAACAGTACTGTAATGTATTTATGCATATTTAATTGCGAAGTCATTACTGTATGTATCACTGATAACATGTACTGTACACAATAATTCATTTAAGTGTGGGTATTAATTGTGGGTTCAGACTGCTGTGTGTAACTTTGAGAGTTAGCATAGTTCACTAGGTTTGGGTGCGCATTGTTAGGAACTTGGCCTGACCGTTTGCGTCAGGGATTGGGTGAAAAGTTTCTCAAAATACAGGAAAAATTTGCTTTATATGGAGCCTTGGTCATGGAACTTGGTTTTGCAGAAAATTCAAGAAAATGGAATAGGGGTTGGCTGAATTAGTTCGTTCAATTGAACAGTATACTGTACTACATATGCATAGATATACATACAGTGACATCAAGCGTTTGTGTCTTTCATGCTTGGTGTGGGAGGGAAGCGCTGTGATTGGCTCATAGTAAGTGCTATGATTGAATATGATTGGTTTAGTAATTGCCATGCTTGACTATGATTGGTTTATGCCCAGCTAGACATGCGGTCTTGAGGTAATGGTGGCACGTATTACACGAGGCATCGGAAAAGTGTCACTTTTGAGCCTGCATTCGCAAATTTCTTGTGATTCTGTGAGTTATTGATACTGCAAACTGTTGCATGATTTTGTTGCGTATTATGAATCTGCTATTTAGGATCGCAGGATTTAGGAGATACCACTGTATGTACTGTACACAGGTCCATTTCTTCACTACCTGCTCTTCGGTACCATGTCACATATCAGCAGTTTGTGTTGCTGCACACGATTTTCACTCCCAACAACTTTAACATCCTTTACTAACCTCCTGTCAGCCCTTCTGACCAGGAAATAGTCAAACTAGCTACTGTTGCTCCTAGACTCATATGTAATCATCCTTCTCTCTCTTTTTCTCAAAAATATTTTGCACACAATTATGTTCATTGCCTCCCCAAACTCTAGTGTCCTTTCCCCCTCTGCATTCATTATACCATATGCAGATTCCCCGGGCACCTGTTCACATCCTTGAGCTAAAGGCTTTCCATCCATCCAACCATCATCCAGTCCTGTGTTGCCTCATAAGGAGCATAGGAGTCTGGGGCTAGGCAAGTTGGTCCTGACACTTAAGATGAGAGTGGCCAGCCTCATTCATCCCTGAGTGGCATTATGTGAGCAATAAACCTCAACCACTCCTTGGACATAAACCTACACAGGCTCAATCCGATTGGAGTGCCATAATTCGCCACTAAACTACCAGGTGCCATAATTTGGTTATATGGTTACTACCCAGCATAATAAATGGTTTCCTGGTTTACAGGAATCCATTTGACTTGTCACATTGTGTAGAGTCACCCATAGGCAGAAGGAAGAGGAAGGAATGAAGGAAAGAGAGAAAGACAGGAGTGTTAAGTCACCTGCAGGCAGAAGGAGGGAGAAAGAATGCAGGAAAGAAAGACAAAAGAGGCAGGAAGGAAGAGAAGAAAGGGCAGACACCCAAAGCAGTACTGTATCGAGTGAGTGGATGGTGAGTGCCCCCACTTACCACCTTAGGCTCTCACATGACCATTTAAATCCCCATTCAAAACTACAGTGTCATCATCATCCATACCACCAACCACATGTATCAGATCATCGAAGAATCTACCCTTTTCATCATCATCCAGGCCATCCTATGAAGCATACAGTATGCTGATATTACTGTAACCTGGAGATGGTAGGTAGTGGCAACCATCATCCACTCACCTGTTGTGGCATTGCCTACTTCTTCCTTCATCTTAATCATTCTTTTTCTTTGTCTGCCTTCCTGTTTTCCAACTTCTCCTTTTCCTTTGTGTCACTTTTTATTACTCTTCTTTCCACTTCAGATGACTCTAAAATGTGTGACAAGCCAGATGATTTCCTGCAACCCAGGAAGTCATTATGATGCTGGGTGGTAATCATATAACCAGGTAACAGGGTGATGTGGAGGCTGCTATGTGCCTGTGCTCAGTGGGTGGAGAGATGCAATTGCAGCATCCATCCAGGAACAAAACCTCCACACTTTTCCCCACGCCTTGCTGCTGCCAGGCTCTGTCAGCCAGAAGGGAATATCAGTTGACTGCTTGGGACAATCATGAAGGGGTCATTGCTTGCATGCAGTTGAGGGGTCTGGTCAACCAGACAGACTGGGGTTGAACAGCAACAACAACTGTAACCAGGAGCTTTCCTGACTGTAGTTTCAGTACTATAATCCTTTCATTTACTGTCAGTACACTCAAAACACATTCCACCCATCTCTCTTTGAGAAGCACACTCACATCACCATAAATAATCACACTTCCTATCCAAAATTGCATATACCTACAGTCCCTCCCAACAGTCGTCCTTGTTGATTCCCCTCTGAACCTAATTTCTGGTAAGCAGCAGGCATCTACCTACCTTCTACTTAAGGTTTCCTCCACTTCCACCCCTCTACCCTTCAAGCTGCCCAACATTCCAGTATGCCACTCAACCCCTTGGGTGATTTGGTTTCCTCAGGCTTGCTTTTTATGCATGACTTTGATTTAGTCATAGTCAGCAGAAATGGAGATGTACCTCAAGCCCCACTCATCTACACAGCCCCAAGTCCTGGCAGGTGGGGGCTGACAGTGGCTTTGGGGCATCCTGCCAAGATGGCTACAGGGACACCCTCCAATTGCACCTTGGCACTGTAACTGTCCCACTATTATGCACTCCATGATAGGGCAACTTCCATGGGTGCTTCTGCGAGTTTGGGCCCCCTCCTTTGCTGAACAGAAATGGCAATCTGGGAACTGCAGTGACCTGTACCCTCTGGCACAGATCTGAGTCCGATCCCATCCCAAAACTGCACCAATGGAGCCTGGGCCATGCCTCCCCTCAGGTCCACCACTAGATAGCGGGGTTAAATTTTATGGCCATGTACCATTGCTGAAGCCAACCCCTGTATATAGTAGAGTACAGTTTGTGGTACGTAAAGTGTGTGTAGTACTGTATAGTGCGTGAGACAGCAAGAGAAAAGTGTTTAAGAGAGTATGCTGGCCTACTCTCCGTGTCAGTGACACCCTGGAAATTGGTCAGCAAAGGGGGGTGGTCAGGATAGATTTGAAGGCTAGGGAACCAGGAGTTCCAGCCCTCTCTATCACCACCATTCCATCCTCCTTGGAAGTACCAACCAGATCAGCTGGTGCAGTAGCCTAATGTTGCTGTCATATACCACACTTTTTTTTTTTCTTTTTTTTTATGGGATGATCTTAGGTTTTGTTTAATTATTATTATTATTATTATTACTTTTTTAATGCAGAGTCAGTGAACCATTGGTTGGCAGCCAGAAGTTTGTTATAAAGAAAAATATTTTTAGAGGAAGTGAAATAAAATCCCAAATCATAAGTAATTTGTGCAGTGTACTGTATTTGGAAAACTGTAGAATGTAGGTTGGAGAAAGACCTTGTATGGTATCAGTATACTTAATCTTTAATTTTCTTATTTATGTCAGACCTTAAACAACAGTTATCCTTATATCACCCCTGCCTGCAGGTCTAAGGTTCCTTCGAGCGCTGCGGCTGATGTCTGTACCAGATATCCTGCAGTACCTCAATGTGCTCAAGACGTCCTCTAGTATCCGCCTGGCACAACTCTGCTCCATCTTCATTGCCGTGTGGCTCACTGGCGCTGGGATCATCCATCTGGTAATTTATTGCATGCAGACAGTTTTCCCAATTAGGGAAGGCCTAGTAGGTCATAGGAAGATCTGGTTGTTGCAGGAGAATGGCAGAAGTTATTTTAAATGGGTTCAGAAAATTACAGTATTTGGATCAGGCTGACATTACTATAGGACAGAGGTCAGCAACCCTTGAGAAGTGCCATTTATTTTAAAGTTTCATAAAAATCTTGAACTCTCAGAGCTGCAATACAAAAATTGTCTCATAAACCGAAATCTACAGCGCTTCTAAAATTCTAGTGGCAAAGTAGGTAAATTGGCAACAATGCTGGCAGTAGTGGGGAATTGGGGAACTCACAGGAACTGGACGAGTCAAACCTCGGGCTTGACTGTTCTCTCTCTCTCTCTCTCTCTGCATAAGTTCAGCTTAGGGAAGACATATGGTTTGCATTTCTTGAAATCATAACGATTGAAGCCTATGGATCTTTTTGAAGTTGAATTAAAAATCTAATGTTGCTTTGCATGCCTTATATGATTCCTTCATTCTGAAAGCTCCTGGAGCTGCAAAAGTGTCCTAAAAGAGCCACATGCGGCTCCTGAGCCGCAGGTTACCAACCTCTGCTATAGGACAACCCTAAGCAAAATTTACAGTCATCAGATGATTTTCTCTCTCTCTCTCTCTCTCTCTGCATAAGTTCAGCTTAGGAAAGTCAAATGGCTTGCATTTCTTGAAATCATAACGATTGATGCCTATAGATCTTTTTGAAGTTGAATTAAAAATCTAATGTTGCCTTGCATGTGTTTTATGATGCCTTTGTTCTGAAAGCTCCTGGATCTGCAGCCGCAGGTTGCTGACCTCTGCCTTAGGACCTGAGCAAAATTTACAGTCATCAGATGATCTCTTCATATTTTGAGAGTAAACATTTACATGTTATACATTTATACTCTGCTTACATGAAAAAATGCAGTACTGTAACTCTTTGTTCAGATCACATTGCTGATCTGTTTTATGTAAGAAAAACAAATTTAGTACATCCACAATAAAAGAAGGAAAAGCAATTAAAACGCGACAGGGACAAGTCTTTAGCAGAGGCATGGAGTACATTGATATGCATATAGCCCCTGCATCGTCTTTTAATGCACTGCTCAGGCAGTTAAACAACTGACAGTAACTGATACACCAAGTATATGTGGGTTGGCTGGGGGGGGGGGTCAGTCAACGTAGAGGTCAGATAATCATAGGATCTGTATTGTAGTACTGTATGTTCATAGAGGGTATATGTTGCCCATAAAGTATACTAATTTTAAGAGTTTATATGAATGAAGCTCATATGGATGTAATGTTAATATGCTGTATGGCACAGTACTTTTATTCATGAGAAATATGGATTATGTGGATGATGATGGCATAGATGAGCTGTAATTACCCAAATTTTATTTTACAAACAGGAACTCAGGAAACGCATTAAGATATTTTGAGTTATCATTTATATTTAAGTTTCACATTTGAGTGAAAATGATATGAGTTGACATTTATTCTGTAAAAGCTATTGCGTTTTTATGGACCTTGGCCACCACCTCTTCACGAGGGAGATGAGAGAGGTGAGGAGTGCCTACATAGGGTTTGTACATTGTATTGTCATCATGTGAGGGCATCCCTCTTGAGTGTATAGCTTTGATATTAACTATAAGACAAGGTTAGGTACCCTGTGGTGGATACTATTTGTAGATCACTTTATGGGACAAGTTGAAAGATTTACTAGCACTGTACAGAATTTGTTGTTTATTCATTTGCTTTTATTAAGGCTGAAGATAATGCCGGTGTGTTGACTAATATTTCTTACATGTAAATACTGTGTTAATACAGCATCCACTATATGTGACAAAATTGGGATACCAGTTAGTATTCATTTGATTAGAAAAGTTGTAAGCTAGTTTAAAAAACGTAAGTTGGAGCTGCAACATTTCCCCCCAGAATGCTTAGGCTAAGAGTATAAATTCTTAACCCCTAAAGCCCGCAAATCTCCAGGCCCGACTGTCACCTCAGCTGCATAAAGGCATCAGTTTTTCAACTTTCACCAAGGGAAAATTTTCTCTTACCGATTTGAAGAGCTTCCATTTACACATCTGAAAATGCCAATATGAGTCCCAGAGGTCAAGTGGTTATCACACAATCGACCGTTGAATATTATAATAGTTACCCAATGCGTCTGAACAAAAGTAGGAGAATTTTAGCATATACTGTACCTATTTTTTGCCACGTACCATACAAGTGCCCAGGCATGAAACAAGCTGTATGAGTGTGCATAAAAAAATGGAAAAAAAATACCTTTGCATGCAAAATAAAGGTATATCAGTTCACTGCCTAAGTAAATCATTCAATAAAACAAATGTTTATTCATATATTGAGATGTATAAATGAAGAAAAAAACATTATGATGATATAAATAACTGAACAAAAAAAATTCTATTACTATCTCTCATGCCAGAATAAATATGGGTATTGCACACATCCAACCCTAGGCTTGTTGTATAAAAATATTAGGTTTTGCATGTAAATTGTGCAATAAAATACACATGTGTCATACAGAATGCTGAAAAACCTGTACTGATGTGTGTAAATGGTTGAACTGCAGAGATAATAAAAAAAAAAGAGAAATCTTAAATTGCAGGTACCAAGTCACAAAAGTTTTCCATCAGAAGTGATGGAAAATGGGTAAATTATACAAAGTTACTAATATTCTTTCACTAATAAGCTTACATAAATATCTGATAACGGATATAATACACATTGCAGTGCATAGAACTGGTCGAGGGTAATAACATGTAAGTAGTGACCCAATGGCGTGGTGTTTGGCTTGCATGGTAACACAGTGCCATGGTGCATCATTGTGAAGAGAGGGAAGATAGGGAGGAGGAAGGGGTGTGGGGGGGCATCAGTAGAGAAACAAAGCCTGCCTACACACACCAACCATGGAGTAGTGAGGGTCTGAGGGTGATTTGGGTGGGAGGTGACGGTCAGACGAAGAACCAATGGGGAGGAGGGAGGTGGAGTGGGTGTAAGGGAGCCCTGGGAAGTGAAGGGGGGTGGAGGGGCCTAAACAGAGAGGGAATATGCCTGCTACACCCCCCCACAATGGTATAGAGGGGGTATGGGGGAGATTTGGGTGGGAGGAGATAGTGAGAGGAGGATCGAGCAGGACAGAGGGAGGTAGAGAGATGGCCAAGGGGGGAAGGGCCCCCCCACCTCATCTAGGGGGACCAGTCATGCTAGACACCACCAGATATTGTTCCTATTGCTAGCTTACGTTTACGTCATCAAAGAAGCGTGGCAGCCTGTTCCCAGTCTTTTGTGGCTTGTACTAAATCAGTGTGGATTGGACTGAATGTACTGTACCTTGTCTTAAACACATCGATTGATGATGAATGGTCTTACAGGGTTAATGGACCAGTTTTTTTATACTAAGAATAATGGTGTGAAAACCATGGTCGAGCCATTTATGATTTTTTTTTTTTTTAAGCCTGACACAAAATGAAGCCTACCATAAGAAAACTGAGAAAGGAGAGGGAAGGTGAGGCTGACTGTGGAATATGTTCTCAGGGTTTCTAAAAACTACATCCAGGTCCCTCCTTTTCTCTAAATAGTTTTTATACAAGGACAGGAGCATTCACAAACTCCCAAAAGTTGCCAATCTTCACTTGATAGTTTGAAAAATAAAAATGCAGTCAACTAAACTGCTGTTTTGTAAGAGTTTCCCATATCACTTCGTTCGTAAGCATATAAATATAAATTTATTAACATATTTTTCTCAGAAAAATGAGGAAAAGAAGCTTCATTATGATAAAATTGAAGGGAATTGCTAAACTAAGAGAAGTAACTGTCTAAACATCGCGACAGATATTCGTCGTAGCTTAAAACCAATTACTTACATTCCCAGCCATGTCTTTTATTATAGTTTTAATCAAACAACACTTTCAGACGTATAAGTCTGTATATAATACTAACACGAAGTCATTTGGCTGCAAAATATTTACTAGCATCAGATGAAGATTGTATGTGCATGCCCACATCAAATTTTATTGTTGTCTTCCTGAAAACATCGGTACTTGAGATATAGTTAGCAGTTTCGTCGTTGCATGATTTCAGCTTTATAAGTTGTACCTTTGTTATAATGTATAGTCGCTACATTCTCTTCAGCATAAATCTCTGTGGTAAGTTAATGATAAACTTTTCAAATTAAACATGAGACGAATGCTAATGGACCACTTGTCATTTTATGCATTCTAGTAATAGTTCTGCAGTATTTTACTTAGTAAATCACATATAGAAAACTGAGCACTCACCATCCACTCACTCAATGTAGTGCTGCTCTCGGGTGTCTGCCCTTTCCTCTCTCCATCCTTCTTTCCTTCCATCCTCTTCTGTTTCTTTCCTTGTCCTTCTGCCTACAGGTGACTTTACACTCCCTCTTCTGTCTTTCTATTCTTCATTCTTTCTGCTTCCTTCTGCCTGTGGGTGACTCTACACTGAGTGACAAGCCAAATGGTTTCCTGTACACCAGGAAACCATTTACTATGCTGGGTAGTAGCCATATAACCAAATTTTGGTGCCTGGTGGTTTAGTGGGTAATTACTGTGCTCCAGTAGGATTGAGCAGGTAAAGGTTTATATCCAAGGGGTGGTTGGGGTTGATTGCTCATGTAATGCCACTCAGGGCTGTGTGAGGCAGGTCATTCTCATCTTAAATGTTGGGACCAACTGCCTAGCCCCTGGCTCCTACTCTCCTCATGGGGGCAATGTAGGAATGGATGATGGATGGATAACAGTATTGAAGAATTCATGTACTGTTCATCACTAAATGTCATGGAAGGGATTTTTAGAAAATATATGGCTGTGTGAGCTGGGCATGGTTGACCAAGTTCCTAATTAAATTATCCGGTGATGACTGACAACTCCTGAGTTTGTGAATGCACCCATTGACAGAAACTTTGTGGTAGGAGCTACAGATGCACAGGATGGGAGGAAGACTGTAATTGTAGTGAGGAGTTTTTATTAAAATAATTGATCATGTATGCTGGATGGTAGGGAAAAGGAGGAGGATTGGTTTGAAATGAATAGGAGTTGTTCTTTCATTCATTTGTAAAGGTCACAACATGCTTGCATACATTGGTACTGATCACCTGATGGCAGCTCTCCATGCTGCTCAGGGGTATGTGATGTCTTCATGATTGCCTAGAAAGTTTATGGGTGGGCTGGTGATGGATGTACAGTACCCTCGCGTCCAACACGGTAATATTGTCATGCATGGGTCACGTGTTGGACCAAAAACGTGTTGGACAAACAATAGAGCTTATGGGGAAAAATGAATTATGTCAGCAACCCTAGGAAAAGTCACCCTAAATACCTACCATATACCTATACATATATTGGTACTATTGTAATTATAATAAATGGTACTGTGCTATGAATGATAACTAACCTTTTAGGATAGTGTTGGTGGGCTTGCTGGGAATGGAAGGTGGTATCCAAGGCTGTAGGTAGTCCTACTGGGTCCCCAGAGGATGGTTGCTGGCGTCACTAGCGGGTAATGGCTGTTGCTCCTCCTCAACCTCCCTCATAAATCCTTCGAAATCACACTCAGAATCACTATCTTCGTCCACAGCCATGGAAGGTCCTGCTTCTGCCTGTTCTAGCACTCTGTAATCCTCGGCAAAGGGCATGCTTCTCACACTGTTGCCAGAGCCCCGTCTCGTGACTGTGGAAAGTGATCGCTGTCGCTGACTCAGTAGAGAATGAGGAGAAGCAACTTTGTTTATAAACTGATACACACGCCAATGAGAAGGGTTTCAAAACGATTGATATTTATTCTAAAATATTAATATGTATTCAGTGTCAGGCTAAATGTTCAATGCTGTAGTACGATACATTCTCTGTCGAGTCGCCTGGGTTTTGGTCACACTGTTTTGCCCGTCGTATCCTCGGCAGGAAGCCATCCAGATGAATTCCGAATGCCCTTGGTATCGTCGGCAATTTTACCACGTTACCGTTCCGATTTACCATCGCATCCTCGGCAAACCTGGTATGAAGTGCCGTGTGATAGCCTTCGGCTGCCAGGATCTTGTCTTTGTTTTTATTATGGTCCTCACGTTGGCTTCATTCATGTCGTAGGACTTGGCAATGTTAACTTTCCTCTCCCCTTTCTTCTTCCTGTCGATGCTTTCTAGCTTGGTGGCCTGAGGGAGGTGCCAACGCTTCTTGGGGTTCTCAGAAGGCTTCCTAGGCATCGTGAGCAGGGTAAAATACAGCAACAAAGGCAGAAAATGCAGCAAGAAAAAAGCACCTTCCAATGCGAATTATGCGACTGAGTGGCGCTGTGGCAGGAGAAATTTAAACAAAACATCATGTGACAGCAGAAGCGTTTTTAATTGGGCAGCATCATGATCACGTCACGATAGCGGGCGGGGAAGGCTACTTGATCAGAAGTTTTCATTGGCTATCATCATCATGGGAATGTCTAGTATGACCGTGTTGGACCGGGGGTGATCGTGCAAGAGGTGAACTCTGCGGATTTCGCCCACTTCTCGGAGCTCTGTGCGTGTTATGCTAACACACTCGTGTTGCAGTAATTCATTTCATTTCATTTTTTTCATTGCCAGATGCCATGTATCCCAGACAGGGTGGCCAAGGGCTTAGAGTTAATTGTTTTACAGGGAGGGGCACTAATCCTCCACCAACCCCACTTGACGTAGGGATGCCAACAGCATCTGGTGTTCCCAGGCGGTCACCCATCCAAGTACTAACCAGACCCAACGTTGCTTAACTTCGCTGATCGAACGGGAAGCGGTGTACTCAACGTGGCATGTAATTAAATCTTATTAAATAATACTAATTATCTATCATCATCATGGGAATGTCTAGTATGACCGTGTTGGACCGGGGGTGATCATGCAAGAGGTGAACTCTGCGGATTTCGCCCACTTCTCGGAGCTCGGTGCGTGTTATGCTAACACACTCGTGTTGCAGTAATTAAATCTTATTAAATAATACTAATTATTTGCTCTCCGTGCTGGACGCGAATCGTGCTGGACTAACGCGTGTTGGACGCTAGGGTACTGTAAATGTATGAGTATTTAAGCAATGTAGGTTTAGGGGATGGAAGGGGATGAGTAGTCTAGGAGTAAAGAAAGGATTGGATGGGAGTATAATAGTTGTAGCACAAACATACAGTTGTGTAGTGTGGACCATGTTTGAGCAATATTAATCATGAATGGAAGAAAGTACTACAACTAGATATGCCACATAAAGGTTCTGTCTTCAGGGTAGGTGGGGCTTATCAGTCACATAATAGTGCTCAGGGATAAGTGGCTGGTCTCCTTGCCTTGTGTGTCTGGAGCTATCATTCTGTCCCCAGGCCCCTATGCTCCTTTTGGAGTGTCACAAGATTGGATGTTGGATGAATGGATGGGTGGGGAGCTGTGAGAACAAAATCAGACACACCTTTGGAGTTCTGTGGAAAGTTACATGCAGCATGAACAGATGTAAGGAATCATGAAAAATGTGGTGTAGGCATTGGTGCAGTGATGAAAATAATGAGAAATACTGTACCTTGAGTCAGTTTGGACACATGGAGCAATGAAGAGTGGAGGGCTGATTTAGAGAGTGTATGATTTGGGTCATTTGAAGGAGACAGTGGAAGACCAAGAGCAGAGGAAAGTGTAACTGGGAGAGTATATGAGCAATTGCAGTGTGTCATTGGAAGAGAAGTAGCCACTGAATGAAAACAGACATATCAGAAAGTTTTTTAGGGAAAGACCATCCTTTACAGGATGCTTTGTCATGCAGTAGATAGATAGGTAGATAGATGAGGTGCAGGAAATTGTATGAAGTGGAACTTGATCATGTTGATAAATAATAAAATTAAGATGAAGTGGAGGAACTCAAGTGCATCACTGTATATTGGTGCTGTGGCTGAATGGTTACCAGATTTTAAGCTTAGAGTGCCTGTACCATTATTCTGGAGTTCAAACCCAGAGTCATGACAGACATGTTAAGTGTGCATTGGTAGTATATCTTTTCATGTGTTAGCATGTGTTCTCACCATGTTGGTTCATACCAGTGACATACAGTAATGCCCCGGTTTAACGATGCAGTTGGTTAGGTAAAAACCCATCGTTAGGCGGGGTGTCGTATAATGGGGTAGATTCAGTATGTACTGTAAAGTAATGGGATGTATTTTTCATTGTTGGGTTTCCCCCTCAACCAAGTCCAAAACCCACCCAATGAGCCCAAAAACAAGTTTAAAGCCAATCTAAATGGCCTAACAGCTGTAAAAGAAACTAACCTAAGCCTAACACCTGGAAATAACTCGCCAAAACCAGCAAATAAAATCTGAAAATCATCAAATATGTCAGGAAAAAATCAAACTTAGTCAACTGTACCCCAGAATGACAATGTTCACACCAACTATGGCTAAAACACATTAATCTAAGACTAAAAACAGTTTATAAATCAACCTACACACACAGTTTTAGTTAAAATATCAAAATTGGTAAAAAAAATCAAAACCCATCATTAAACTGTGGTTTGGCCATTGTTAGGCGTGGTATGGTGGTATTTCTACCCCCATCGTTAAGCCGGGATATTGCATTTAGGGGTATCGTATATTGAGGTATACCTGTATACAGGCTCTGACAAACACAGGCATGGCCATTACCACACCTGCCTTCACAGGTTCTGCTTATGCCTCAGACACCCCTTTGTGATTTTGTATTTGATCAGCATTGTCTCCTGTAAGGAAGAGGTTTACTCCATTGAACCTCATACAGGCAGATACAGACATAGAAAGGTGTAGTCGCAGGTATGAGACTGACTTGTCCAGAAATAAGATAATGGAATGGTGCAAGGAAAAACAGTGTGGTGCTGTGAAAATCTTTAATCTTTGCTCCAACATAAAGTTGTGTTTTTTTTTTCATTTTAACTTTTCTTTTGTTGTATTGTATTAGTAGTGAGAATGTAAATAGGTAAGAGCATAATTTAAAATCAAGTTCATTTGCTTGCAAATAGACCTTATATCTTATTTAATCCCATTTTTGAAGAGATGAGCGTTAAGCCTTTGAAGGCTGGCAGCTGATTAGTTGTCCAAGTGCATTCATTATTAACAACACATTTAAATTATTTTAATAATGAGGGTTACAATAACTGTTTGACAATAAGATTGCCCAAATAATATGTTATTTATAGTTATTTGCCTAGATTAACCAAAAACAGTGCCTTACAAAGCTTATCAGATGGCCTAGATACATGTAATATTTTGAATTTTGGGGACAAATCAAAGCACGTCCAGGTAAAGTTTTATGAGTATGGTACTTTGATTTTTATCCCCCATGTTCAGGTAAATGTTAACCCATTCAGTACAGTAAAGTAATGTCTATTGTATTCTTGGTACCACCTGATAATTTTGTTAAGATCTTAGAAAACCTCTTAATGAAGTGGTGAATATTACAGCAGTGAAGATGCTATAGTAGCAGTAGTCTTTGTAAAAACAGTAAGACCTCACTATAACGGACTAATTGGGACCCAAACCATTCCGAAAAATGCGAAATTCCGATAAAAGCGACATCTGGACTTCCCCCTGCTAATCTGGACTTTTTCTGATATATCAGACATTAGTCCGGATTGTATGAATGGTTTTTAAACAGTTTTGACTACCATTGCGGTACAGTGCTGTGTTATAACTTCACTACATTAATCAAATGGTATAATATATATAATAATACACTACTGTACACTGATAAACATGTCTTTTATTTACCTTATTGTGGTGAACATAGCTGAGGAGGTCAGGCAGTCCGGACTGCTTCTGGCTTTATCGGACTTTTTCTGATATATAGGACTTTAATCCAGTAGCTCCTCAAGTCCGATAAAAGAAAATTCCGGTCCATTGAAGTCCGTTGTATTGAGGTTTTACTGTAGTTCATTTTATATTTTGCCAGATACATACTAAGAGAGGACATACTTATAATAGTTTATTAACCATACTGCCAGTTAGCTTGTGTTAGCCGAACACTGCCTCCAGAACTTTAGCAAATTGGGCTCCATTTTTCTGTAATTCATAGTTATCATTATCATCATTATCCTGATCACTTCTCTCACTAAAGGATGGGGTAGGTAGGCCATTTCACCCAACACAAATATATAACTAGGTCTGGCATGGTAGGCCTGGGATCAGACCCAAAAGCTGTAAAAGCTTCAGTCTCTTAAAATATATATGTACTTTTTTTTTTTTTTTTTTTTTTTTTTTTTTTTTCCCCTGCAAAATTTAACCAGTTCAAATTTAAACCTGACAGTACAGTGAGGTTGGATGAGGAGGAAATGGATAATGAGAGTGCATTTACATACTTGGGTAGTGTGATGAGTAAGGATGGAAGTTTAGAGGGTGACGTGCTAGAAAGGATACAATATGGAAGAAGGTTGCTGGTTCCTTGAAAGCAGTGATAAGAAACAGGGAAGTGAGCATGGAAATGAAAAAGTTGCTTCATGACCGTATTGTGATACCAACTCTACCGTATGGACCTTGTTGGAGGGACACAAGAGTGAGAGCAGTGAAAATGAGTTATTTAAGAGGAGCCTGTGGAGTCACATGGAGAGACAGACTGACAAATGAGGATATAAAGGAGCATTGTGATGTGGATGTAGATGTGATAGGAAGCATTAGGAGAAACACATGGAGGTGGTTTGGCCATGTGTAGAGGATGGAGAGTGAGAGACTGATGAGGAGAGTGTATGTGAGTGAGGTGGAGGGGGGAGAGGGAGGGGGAGGCCAAGGATGAGATGGAGGGATGGAGTGGAGAGGTATATGAGAGAGGGGGTGTGTGAACTGGGAGCAGGGCAGTGAAATGGCTGGGGATAGGGCGACATGGAGGTGATTTGTTTGTGGCCATCCCTTATGGGATTAAGGCATCTAGCAATAGATAGATAGAAATTTAAACTGAACTTCTTTTGGTGAAAATTCACTTGGATCTGGTGGACTTTCAGGTCTGTCTGATTTTTGCCTTATTTCACCCTTTTTTGGATATTTTTTGCTGTATTAAGAAAATCAAACTGCCAGCTAACAAAAAACAGGTAAAGTGAGATAACAGAAAACCAAAATACTGCAGGATAAATAAGATAGCAGTTAAATGAGACACAGAAATTACTGTATATGCATGGTCAGATGGTGGATTGACACTCATCACTTGAAGTGACTTTGATATGCAACAAGAGTGGATTCCATGCATGTGTAAATATTTGAACATTTTTTCTTCAGTTATAGTGTGCTTATTGTACTCTCGGGTATTCCATTTAGTTTTTTGTTAAATTTCAAAGATTTTCATGCCATGCTTGATGTACGTAAAAATTAATAAGCTAACTGGAGCTCCTGAGAATACAAGGAGACCACTAAAACAGAAGAATAGATGTTCAGATAGTTACACACACTTGGAAACCACTCTTGCTGCATTTGATAGTCCCAGGAAGTGATGACGATTGTCAATCCCCTATTCACTCAAGCACATCTTATTTGTGTCTTGTGTAAGTGATGCCACATGTATCCTTTAGTATTATAACTCACTGTTATCTTACTTTAATCTTATTTTCTCTGCCAAACTATATTTCACATACTTCCCACTTCGGTGCTCCCATTTTTGTTTTTGTTTCTCCTCTGTTAATTGTTTAGGTCATTCAAGTAGGTTTTCCCCCACCCATGCCACTCTGTCTACAACCTTCAGGGTTCACTCTGGCCATATTATGGTCATGAAAAGTCCATCAAAACAGACCACCTCAAAAACACACCCTCATCTGAGCTACTTGCTCCTGTAGTGCTGCCTGGTAAGTCCAGACATCGCTGTGATCATTTCAGATTGGCAGCCTACAAGTGATGATTGCCCAGTGCAGCAAACATTCACCACTCAGATTGGTCAAGTTTGAACTAAAATGCACTAGCACTGATGATGTGTAGTGAATTAGAAAAAAAAACAAAAAAAACAAAATTTAAGAAACTCCTGTGTGTGTGTGTATGTATATCCATCCATCCATCCATCATCTAATCCTACGTTGCCCCATGAGGAGCGTAGGAGCCTGGGGCTAGGAAAGTTAGTCCTGGCATTTAAGATGAGAATGACCACCCTCACTCATCCCTGAGTGGCATTATGGGAGCAGTAAACCCCAACCACCCCTTGGATATAAACCTTCACCGGCTCAATCCGACTGGAGCACCTTTATTACCCACTAAACCACCAGGAGCCAAAATTTGGTTATATGGTTACCACCCAGCATAGTAAATGGTTTCCTGGTGTACAGGAAACCATTTGGCTTGTCACTCAGTGTAGAGTCACCCACAGGCAGAAGGAAGAGGAAAGAATGAAGGAAAGAAACACACAAGAGAGAGTGTAAAGTCATCCGCAGACAGAAGAAGGAGGAATGAATGAAAGAAAGAAAGACAGAAGAGGATGGATGGAAAGATGGATGGAGGAGAGGAAAGGGCAGACACCTGAGAGCAGCACTACATCAAGTGAGTGGATGGTGAGTACCCCCACCTACCACAAATATATATATATATATATACATACACAGTAAGACCTCACTATAACGGACTAATTGGGGCCCAAACCATTCTGAAAAATGCAAAATTCCGATAAAAGCGACATCTGGACTTCCCCCTGCTATTCCGGACTTTTTCCGATATATCAGACATTAGTCCGGATCGCATAAACGGTTTTTAAACTGTTTTGACTACCACTGCAGTACTGTACTGTTATAACATCACTACATTAATCAAATGGTATAATTGGTATAATAATTCTGTACTGTACACTGATAAACATTTCTTTTATTTACCTTATTGTGGTGAACATAGTTGAAGTGGTCAGACACTCTGGACCGCTTCTGGCTTCATCGGACTTTATCCGATATACAGTGCTTGTCAGAAGTATCGAGCGCCCTGCGTCCCTCCTAAGAAACAAACCTTTCAACATTGAAAAAACATATAAATAATGCATTTTATTTACCTTTAGTGCTTCGTAGGGTAGCCTTTACGTTTCTTCATGGACCTGAGACGTCTTGGAAGTGAAAGGGTGAGGCTCCTGAGGTGCTGGAGGGGTATTTTGTCCCAGGAGTCACGAATGGCGGCTTCCAGCTTAGGCAGAGAGCTCACGTCCTTCACTTGGAGACTCTTCTTTACGAGGTACCAGAGGTTTTCAATCAGGTTGAGGTCTGGGCTATTTCCTGGCCAGTCTTTCATGAGTGATACCTCACAGTCACGAAGCCAATTGGTGACCGATTTGGCCTTGTGAGCAGGTGCACCTTCCTGCTGAAACACTCGTGCACCTGTTAGCTCGAATGAGTCTGGTAAATGATCACACAGAAGCTCCAGGTAAACATCCTGATTCACTCTAACATTCTTGGGACGCACAACAAGCTTCCCCAAACCTTGACCAGAGAAACAAGCCCATACCATGAGTGAATCAGGATGTTTAACTGTGCTTTCTACGTACCGTGGGTCAAGTGGGTCACTACCTTTGCGTCGATACATACGTGCTCCTCTGTTACAGGTAACACTAAACGTTGCCTCATCAGACCACAACACTGACAACCATTGCTCCTCACCCCAGTTTAGATATTTATTAGCAAAGGCAAGCCTACGAATTCTCTGGTTCTTGGTGAGAAGAGGCATTCTCACAGGCCTGTGACTTGTGTAACCAAGTTCATGGACCCTGCGAGACACTGTTCTCACAGACACCTCACCAAACACTTCCGTGTTGCTCTCCTTTATTTTCCTTGCACTCACACGAGGATTAAACTTCACCGCACGTTTTAAAACATTAACAGACCTTGGGGAAGTTTTCCCAGGCCTACCAGACCTTGGTTTCTTTGTGGGAACTTCACCATTGTTTTCCAACCGAAACCGCGCACACCAGTGATGCAGTGTCGATCGTGCCACACCAACCAATTCACTGATTTCCTTTCTCTGGTGGCCTGCCTCCTTTAGAGCAATGATCTGGGATACGATTTCACTCGATAGTTCACGGGTAGGTGCCATAACAAAGTGGTGAAGGCCAAAACACTGCGGGACACTCAGTAAAAAATGTCGCAATTTGAGAGGGAGATGCGGTGAAGTTCCTCTCTCTCAGGCAGCCCATGGGCGACTGAGGCGTCAGAAGGCCTCAGGGTACCGTGACGTCATGCTAGCGCCGCAAACTTGTGGGTCAATTTTTACCCCCTGAAATGGGTGATTCTTTTTTGGCCATAAGTATTGCGCGCCCGGCGGTAGGCGCTCGATAATTTTGACAAGTACTGTATAGGAATTTAGTCCGGTAGCTCCACGAGTCCGATGAAAGTGAATTCCGGTCAATTGAAGTCCGTTATATGGAGGTTTTACTGTTTATATATATATATATATATATACAGTATATATATATACTGTATATAAATACACTGTATATATATATATATATATATATATGCATATAAAATATATTTATATATGCTGGTACATGTGTGTGCAGCTTGTACAGCACCCTACCCGTATCCCAGACCACTTGGAGAGAGCTCCAAAATACTTGACCTCTGTCCGCAACAAGGAGAGGACCTACAAAAGGTACCGGAGCCAAGCCACACCTGAATCACATCATCTTTACGTTTCTGCCCGGAATCGTGCCAAGTCTGTTCTTCGCTCTACTAAAAATAATTTCATCCATACTAAATGCTCTCAACTCTCCAACTCGAATTCTTCCCACTCCTTGTGGCACCTTGCCAAAAATCTTTCTAACAACTTTACATCATCATCCTTCCCTCCTCTTTTCTACTCTGATGGTTCTGTAGCTATTTCTTCAACTGATAAAGCAGATCTCTTCGCACAGACTTTCTCCTCCAATTCCACCTTAGACGATTCCGGTGCTGTTCCTCCATCACTTCCCCCCTCTGACTTCCTCATGGCTGACATTAAAATTTCTTCAGTTGATGTATTTTCTGCTATCACTGGCCTCAGTACTAACAAGGCATATGGGCCTGATGGGGTTCCTCCTGTTGTTCTCAAGAACTGTGCTTCTATGCTTACACCCTGCCTAGGCAAACTCTTTCGCCTTTGTCTGTCAAATTGTACCTTTCCTTCTTGCTGGAAGTTTACTCTCATTCAGCCAGTCCCAAAGAAGGGTGACCACTCCCAACCCTCCAGCTATCGTCCAATTGCTTTAACATCCTGTATTTCAAAAGTTTTCGAGTCAATTCTCAATAGAAAAATTTTAAGGCATCTTTCCTATCACAACCTTCTTTCCGATCGTCAGTATGGGTTCCGTCAGGGACGCTCCACTGGCGATCTTCTCACCTACCTTTCAGACTCCTGGTCATCCTCCTTTCGGGACTTTGGCGAAAGCTTTGCCATTGCACTTGACATCTCAAGGCTTTTGATCGAGTCTGGCATAAATCTTTAATTTCCAAACTGCCCTCCTACGGTTTCTATCCTTCTATCTGTGCCTTCATCGCTAGCTTCCTTTCTGGTCGTTCTATAGCCGCTGTTGTAGACGGCCATCGTTCTTCTCCTAGATCTATCAACAGTGGTGTTCCTCAGGGCTCTGTCCTATCACCAACTCTCTTCCTTTTATTCATCAATGATCTTCTAAGCTGTACATCTAACCCTATCCACTCATATGCTGATGACTCCACCCTTCACCTTTCCATTCGGTTCCTGCAACGCCCATCTCAACAGTTACTTCAACAAACAAGGGATGAGGCTATGGGACACCTAATGTCTGACTTGGCTCGTATCTCTGACTGGGGTAAAAATAATATGGTTGTTTTTAATGCATCTATGACTCAGTTCTTACACCTGTCAACCTGACAAAATCTTCCACAGGTATACCCACTAATGTTTAATAATATTCAGCTTAATCGTGCATCATCCTTGATCATGCTTGGGATTTCATTTACACAGGACTTATCGTGGAAAGATCATATTACATCTCTTGTAAAATCTGCTTCCAAGAGATTGGGTGTGCTAAGCTGACTCCGCTCTTTCTTTACCCCTGCACAATTGTTGACTCTATACAGGGGTTTTATCCGCCCCTGTGTGGAGTACAACTCTCATGTGTGTGGAGGCTCCCCACATACAGCTCTTCTCAATAGGGTGGAGTCAAAGGCTTTTCGTCTCATTAACTCTCCTCCGCTTACTGACTCCCTTCAACCTCTGTCTCTTTGCCGCACTGTTGCATTTTTATCTCTTTTTCTATCGCTACTTTAATGGTCACTGCTCCTCTGAACTGTCTGCTTGCATTCCTCCACCTCTACGACGGGCGCGTAGCACCTTTCTGGCAGCAAACTCTCATCCCTTTTCTGTCCAACTCTCTAATGCAATAGTTAACCGTTACTCCCAGTCTTTCATTTATGCAACAGGTCAACTCTGGAACTGTCTCCCTCTGTCTGTATTTCCTGCTGCCTATGATCTCCAGTCTTTCAAACGCAGTGTGTCCAGGCATCTCAAAATGATCAAATCTTGAATTTGGCTCTCTATTGTATTTTGTTTTTCTCTTGGGGGGAACTGTTACTGCGGGCTCATGGCCTTTGGTTCCTTCTTCCTCACATAAAATATATATATATATACAGTATATGTCATCCTTCTGCCTATGAGTGACTTTACACTCCCTCTTTTGTGTTTCCTTCATTCTTTCTTCTTCCTTCTGCCTATGGCTGACTCTACACAGAGTGACAAGCCAAAAGGTTTCGTGTACACCAGGAAACCATTTAATATCCCGGGTTGTAACCAAATTATGGGACGTGGTGGTTCAGTGGGTAATTACGTCGTTCCAATCAGATTGAGCTAGTGAAGAGTTTATATATATATATATATATACACTGTATATATACATATATATATATATATATATATATATATACACTGGGCAAAAGCTTCACAGCCTGCTTCCAAGGCCCTGTAGTCCTCCTACATACCATACACCTCCACATGTCATCACTTCGCGCTAATACCCACCGTCCATATTGCATACATGCTAGGGCTGTCTCATACAGGACTGGTGTATGGTATTAGCATGGGTATTTTTACGACATGTCGGCGGGTCTTTTGGTAGATAAGTAAAGTCTGCTTTTATTAAATTCAAATCGTTAAACTGTTCTCTGCCTCAGCAGGATATGAACCTGTGTCCGGTAGGACTGCAGGCCACCTCTCTACCGACTGAGCTTACGTAATTCCACTCAGGGATGACTGAGGCTGGCCACTCTCATCTGAATCCCTTCGTGCATGATGACTCAAAACAAATCAAAACAGTATTAGGCTGGAGAGGAACTGATGACGCACCTTGACACACTTGTCAGTGTTGGTCTGAATGGATGCCAGTTAGGCAGTTCTGGACAAAAATATTCACCAAAAATTATGTTTTAGCATGAAGTGTTTCAGTCTCTGGTGTGTCATAAGGGAGGGTGTCTGTTTCAAGGCCAACACTCTCAAATAGTCAACATTATCTCAGTTTTTGATTTGGGGGGGGGGCATGTGATTTTTGGCAATTTACTCGAAAACTTTTGGTCGTATCAGAATTCTGACAACACCACATGAAAGCTTGTGAAATTCTGCATCTATACATATGCTTAGCTCTTGCATTGTCTGAACAAAATTTTGCAGTAGGGTGTAGGGCAGTTATTTTCACCATTAAGCAACAGTATTCTCACTGCATTTTGGTACTTCTTCTTCTTCTCCCAGATCTATCAACAGTGGTGTTCCTCAGGGCTCTGTACTATCACCAACTCTCTTCCTTTTATTCATCAATGACCTTCTAAGCTGTACATCTAATCCTATCCACTCGTATACTGATGATTCCACCCTTCACCTTTCCATTCGGTTCCCGCAACGTCCATCTCAGCAGTTACTTCAACAAACAAAGGATGAGGCTATGGCACACCTAATGCCTGACTTGGCTCGTATCTCTGCCTGGGGTAAAAATAATCTTGTTGTTTTTAATGCATCAAAAACTCAGTTTTTACACCTATCAACCTGACACAATCTTCCACAAGAGTACCCACTAATGTATAATAATATCCAGCTTAATCCTGCATTATCCATGAATATGCGTGGGGTCTCATTCACTCGGGACTTATCTTGGAATGATCATATTACATCTCTTGTAAAATCTGCTTCCAAGAGATTAGGTGAGCTAAGCTGACACCGTACCTAGTTTACCCCTGCATAGTTGTTGACTTTATACACGGGTTTTATTTGCCCATTTAGAGTACAACTCTCATGGTGGGGAGGCTCCCCACATACAGCTCTTCTTAATAGAGTGGAGTCAAAGGCTTTTCGCCTTATCAACTCTCCTCCTCTTACTGGCTCCCTTCAACCTGTCTTTCCATCGCACTGTTGCATCTTTATCTCTTTTCTGTCATTACTTCCATGGTCACTGCTCCTCTGAACTGTCTGCTTGCACTCCTCCACCTCTACGACGAGTGCGTAGCGCCTGTCTAGCAACAAACCCTCACCTCTTTTCTGTCCAGCTCACTAATGCAAGAGTTAACCGTTACTCCCAGTCCTTCACATATGCAACAGGTCAGCTCTGGAACTGTCTCCCTCTGTCTAAATTTCCTACATCCTATGATTTCCAATCTTTCAAACGCAGTGTGTCCAGGCATCTCGAAATGAACGTATCTTGAAGTTGGCTGTTTTTTTTTTTTTTTTTTTTTTTTTTTTTTTTTTAAAGCAACATTTTGCCAGCACCTGGCCTTTGGTTCCCTGTTTCTTGCATTTAAAAAAAAAAAAAAAAAAAACTTTCACAGTACAGTAAGCTCCCACAGTGCGCCAGTGGATGGACGGTCCTGGTCCTCGCTTACTGTGAAATTGTGTGCTGTGAATACATAATTTTAAGGGAAAAATTACATATTGGCGGTAACCCCTCATACCTTGATGTTTTTTTACCCTTAGAGACATAATAAAGGGAAAATTTTTCAGACGTATACTACAGAAATAGCTACAGTAACAGAAATATGGTCAGCCACCTTAATAACAGTAGACAACAGGCCTGATGGACTTGAATAACAGGGATTCCGAGGCGCGGCAACACATTTAGAGTGCCCCAGCTGCTGCCCCAGCCGCACCACGCTTGTTTAACGGTTGCCAGTGTTGTATTATTTCAGGCTTTGACGAAGAAATTTACGGCCTGTCAAATGTTACATTTCTTTCAGAATGCGGCAACAGTCATTATGATGGGTGCTGTAGGTAGTCAGGTGAAGCAGGTGATTCAGGTGGGGCTATGGAGGTAGAGGGGGAGGCAGCTGGTGAGTCAAGTGGGGCAGTGGAGGAGGAGGGGACAGTGACGGGCGAGTCAGGGGAGGTGGTGAGGGGAGGATCCTGCCTCTCCTCCTAGTTACTTCTCACATTTTCGGCAATTTCATTCATCCCCTTTTATTTGTCCGTTTCATTCCTCATCTTGTTATGGATGTATTTGCAGTATAACAACTTGGCATTCACAAAATAACCATTATTCAGGGGAGGATCCTCCATCTCCTGACTACAGCTCACATTTTCAGGAACTTCCTTCATCTCTTCTTGCTTTTTATTTTCATTCCTCATCTTGTTATGGACGTATTGGCAGTATAACAACATGGTATTCGCGAAATAACTGTCATTCAAGTGAATTGAAATATTATTATAGAAACTGGGTATCTGTTCTACCGTACCGTTATTGCAGAAAACGTTATTGTTGAAGTTGTTATTGGCGAGATCTTACTGTAGACTTCTCTTGAGCACCTTCCTCACATGCCTGTAAGTCACTATTGGTACATCATGCGGGGAGGGGGGGGTCATGTAGTCAGGTTAAATAGCGGTTTTGGGCCACTCCTTGCTTCTGCCTCACATATTGTCGGCTAAATTTGAGCAATCAAGGATTATTGGTTATTATTTTTGGTCACTCGCGTATTATGCGATTCGCGTACTCTGAGCTCGCGCGCTATGGGAGCTGTCTGTACTTTTACTCATCAATTTTGTGTGTTTTTATTAGCATATCATACTGTATAAACATCAGGGAAGATGATGGTATACAATTTATACCATTATATCCAATTTCTGGGCAAATAGAATGCATGGGAATGTTTTCCATTGTGCACGAATCCAGCCTGCACTCGCAGCATTTTCTCTGACCATGTCACACACACTTACAGATAACTTTGGGTGCACAAAGGGGTTAAATGCCAGGACCAACTTGCCTAGCCCCGGGCTCCTATGCTCCTCATGAAGCAACATAGGATTGGATGATGGATGGATAGATATGTGCAGTATATACAGTCATTACTCCTTTTACGATGGGGTTATGTCAGGTCATACCTTATCGTATACCGATTTTATCGTAAATCGGTACATTGAAACCCATTATAAAAGGGGGACTACGTCAACTCAACTTCTCAACTTCCCAAAGTCACCTAACCAGGACTGAACCATAAATGACAACCCACCTTCATTCCTTCCTGTGTTGGTCCAAGTCGTCTCAAAGTCGTCCCCCCGGAGGCTGGAGGACATCCTGTGCTTACAGGCACTAGTGGTCAGCCTCTGAGTCAGATAGAAACAGGTTAGGGGGAGGGGAATCCGGCCAATACCTTCACCAACCTTAGCACTGGGACCCATACCTGCACCAACCATAGCACTGGGGCGTACACTGGCACTCACCTTGCCACTGGGCACACAAATCCACAGTACTGTAGTACGATGTTTGGCTGAGAGGTGACGATAACGGGGGCACACATGAACAACTTGAAAAGACAGTGTTTTGAAGGGGTGGCGGGACCTGAACCATAACAATGCCTGTATGCCGGGGCCTCCATTTGGCCTGAGACAAGCGACAGTCACCTTGCATGTGCCTGGCGCTTTCCGATGGCAAAATCATTATAGCGGGAAATTTATTGTACTGTAAATCGAATTTTGGGGTGGAACTTTTCTATTATCGTTGTAGTGAAATAACATAAACCAAAACATCGTAAAATGAGTAATGTCTGTATATATATATATATTCATCATTTCATTGCCAGACGCCATGTATCCCAGACGGGGTGGCCAATGGCTTAGAGTTAATTGTTTTACAGGGAGGGGCACTAATCCTCCACCAACCCCACTTGACACGTAGGGATGCCAACAGCATCTGGTGTTCCCAGGCAGTCACCCATCCAAGTACTAACCAGACCCAACGTTGCTTAACTTCGCTGATCGGATGGGAAGCGGTGTACTCAACGTGGTATGGCCGTTACATACTGTATATACTGTACATATATATACATACACACACAGTAAGACCTCACTATAACGGACTAATTGGGGCCCAAACCAGTCCGAAAAATGCAAAATTCCGATAAAAGCGAAATCTGGACTTCCCCCTGCTAACCC
This sequence comes from Coenobita brevimanus, assembly GCF_032717465.1. NCBI lineage: Eukaryota > Metazoa > Arthropoda > Malacostraca > Decapoda > Coenobitidae > Coenobita > Coenobita brevimanus. The sequence continues at coordinate 43,877,086 of NC_137063.1, forward strand.
AGACTTTTTCCGATATATCAGACATTAGTCCAGATTGCACGAACTGTCTTTAATCTGTTTTGACTACCATTGCGGTACTCTGCTGTGTTATAGTTTCACTGCATTAATCAAATGGTATAATATATACAGTAATACTGTACTGTACACTGAAAAACATGTCTTTTATTTACCTTATTGAGGTGAACATACCTGAAGTGGTCAGGCAGTCCGGACTGCTTCTGGCTTTATCGGTTTTCTTCCGATATACAGTATAGGAATTTAGTCCGGTAGCTCCTTGAGGCTGATAAAAGCAAATATTAGTCTAGTGAAGTCTGTTATATTGAGGTTTTTCTGTGTGTGTGTATATATATATATATATATATATATATATATATATATATATATATATATATATATATATATATATATATATATATATATATATATATATACAGTAATTCCTCCTCTATCCGACGTAATAGAGCCAAAGGCACGTCCGGAAAGTGGTCCTGTCCGGATAGTGGGCACCAGCCTCCTGGACTGGTACTTACAGACCCTAACCCAGCCTAACTTTGAAAGCCACCTAAGTAACTCCCTACCAGACATGCATAGCACCTATTTAAACCTATTTAAGACCCTATTCACACCAATAATGGACATAAAGCATGAAATAAATGAAAAGGAACCAAAGACTGAGGAATTAGAAGTGACTGTACCTCAGCCAGGGTACTTACATCACGTTTGTGGCTGCCTTTCTAAGGTTTTGGCAGTGGTGAAAATGCTCTTGAAGCATGTACAGTAATCCAGTGTTGTGCTGCACTTAATTCTTTGCACTGTGAGTTATAATTGTTTAACACTGCACAGTGTTCTTAACTGCGCCACTGCAGTTCTAACCACCAGATAAACTGCCAATTTGCACTCCACAGTTGATCCTTTGCACTCTAAGTTCAAATTTCTTAACACTGCACAACACTAAATTCCCATGTGGTCTAGAGGCAAGGTATTGCAGTATATTCACTGTTTATTTACAAAAAACGAGCAAGTGTGGCTTCCAGTGCTATAAGAATCTATTCACGATCGAAGTTTGGGAGTAACTGTTGATGTCGGAGAAACAGAGTTGCCAGATCGGAACGGCCACATTACCAATCTCCTCAACTTTCATTACCAAATTTAACTTTTCATTACCAAATTCGTAAAGCTAGCATTTATTCTTCACTAATTATATATACAAGTGGAAATACATGTAATCATTCTTCTTATAATTAACAACATGTTAGTTATTTTCACGCTATGTAGGGTAGCAGATTAATCAGAGAGAGCAAACAATCCACCATCTCCATCCTGTGTATCCTTATACATGTGGAAAATCCGTTTGGTAATGCATTATTCTGATTCATTACCAAATGAATTTTTCATTATCAAATTGGCCCACATTTGGTAATGAAAAATAACAAATGGCAACCCTGACAGGGAAGGGGGGAGGGGGGAGGAAGGAATGGGTGAAGGGGCCATGGTGTAAGCAGCTGTTTGGCACTGCGAGGCAATTTCAAATTATGGGTGGGAAAAAATTCTGATTTTGAGGGGATTTTTTTCTTTTTTGGCCATTTTTCGGTTCCGATAGTTCAGGCCCACAATGTCCGGAAAGTGGGCGTCCGGAAAGTAGAGTAGAGGGATTACTCTACTGTATATACTATATACACTATATACATATATATATATATATATACACAGTAAGACCTTACTATAACGAACTAATTGGGGCCCAAGCCACTCCAAAAAATTCGAAATTCTGATAAAAGCGACATCTGGACATCCCCCTGTTGACTCGGAATTTTTTTGATAAAACAGACATTAGTTCGGATAGCATGAATGGTTTTTAAACTGTTTTGACTATTACTGCAGTACTGTACTGTGTTATAACTTCACATCATTAAGCAAATAGTATAATACAGTATATACTGTATATATATATATATATATATATATATATATATATATATATATACAGTATACTGTTTAGCGAGATGATTTGAAGGCCATTTCTGTAGACGTGTTTAGCCACCACATTGGCGCACTGCAGTTTGTTATTTGGCATATATTTTTCAACCAGTGTGGCTGTGTTGATTTGAACTTAGTGCCGCACCCATTGCAGTACGTTGGAATGTGCAAATCCGAAAGGAAGCATCATAGCATGTGGTGGTGTCTCATCTACTGTTTTAAGATTAAGCAGTCTTGTTTTAAAATTTGCTGTGCAGCCCCCCCTCCCCCCCCTCCTTTTTTTTTTTTTTTTTTCACCTGTTAACTGGATAACAAGATGATTCTTGCACAAGTTTCATGTCACTGATGCTGTTTTGATGGCATTTTCTTGTACAGGTATATTCTTTGAAATACCCATGTATTTCGTGGTATGGTATTAGAATATTTTAAAAAGGCCCTCAATTTTTACTTAGATTTTTACTTTAAATTTTGAATTTTAACCAAGCCCAGCAGATAGAAAAGAGGAAATTTCATTTTTTTTTTCATTCATTGCCAGACGCCATGTATCCCAAACGGGGTGGCCAAGGGCTTAGAGTTAATTGTTTTACAGGGAGGGGCACTAATCCTCCACCAACCCCACTTGACACGTAGGGATGCCAACAGCATCTGGTGTTCCCAGGCGGTCACCCATCCAAGTACTAACCAGACCCAACGTTGCTTAACTTCGCTGATCGGACGGGAAGCGGTGTACTCAACGTGGTACTACCCATAAATCTCTGCATGACATAAAATGCAACTATTATGAGTTGGAAACCCCATTCTCTGTAATTTTGTTGGAATATGGTGGGCTTATCATCCTGCAGTGTACTGCAAGCAGCCTCATGCCTCCAGTGGCATGTGAGTGCTGGAGATTGTACCTTGGACTTCATTTCTCACATGTTTCATTGTCCAAGAGATTTAGCAGCCTTTTTCCAGCTCTCCCAACCCTTTTAAATATGTGGAACAGATTATGATGATGGTGGTAGGTGGTGGTGACCATCAGCCACCCACTTGATATAATGCTGCCCACTTCTTCCTTCACCATTACCATTCTTTTTCTGTGTCTGTCCTGCTCTCTTTCAGTTTCTCCTATCTTTCCTGTCACTTTCTATTAACTCTTCTTTCCTTTTTAGTTGGCTTTGCATGAGTGACAAGTCAATGGTTTCCTGTAGGCCAGGAAACCATTTACAGTACCCTTGCATCCAAGACGGGTTTGTCCAAGACGTTTCGCATCCAAGACTGAGATCATAAATAATAATCCAATTTATTGTTGTAATACGGTTGCATACGTCCAATATGGAACCAACGGTTCGTAAAGGCTCAAATCCGAGGAGAATAAAGCTATGATGATCTCACCTGGTCCAACACAGTTCCCTTGCCTGGAAGAGTGATGTGGTTACAATGTTGTCCAATAAAATATTGGCATCTAATCACATGATGAGCAGGCGGGGCTTACTTTTGTCTCCCTCACCAGAGCATCGTGGATGCAGTTACCACATGTTGCACTCAGCGTTCTCCTAGGTTATTGCCTCTCCTTATGTAACCATGCCTAGGAAACCGTCTCCTAACCCCTTGAAGCACCGCCATCTACCTCAGGCTGCTAAGCTGGAGATAAGCTCAGAAACACACACTTTCAAGGTGAGGAAATTTGTTTTGGTGCCAAAATAGGCCTTGGTTGATGTTTTTCGGGGCACTTTTTGAAGATTTTTTGACAATATTAATTTTTTCCATAAGGTCTCATGTTGGTCCAAGACATTTCTTATCCAAGACAGGACCCTCAGGCAACAATGTTACCGTCTTGGACGCGAGGGTACTGTACAATGCAGGTTACATACTGTAACCAAGCTGTATGTGTTCCCTACATGTCAACAAGTGGGTTAGCAGAGGGTTAGCGCCCCTCCCTGTAAAACAACTTGCTTAAAGACAAATGGCCACACTTTTTGGATTATGGTTTCTGGTTATAAGAAGAGATAGATAGATAAATAATGATGATGATGCATAGTTTTTCTTTGCATTATCCTTCCCCTATTTCTCATGTTCACATGAAATAAGGAAGAAGGCTTCATGATCTCTACTGGGGCATCATTTTCAGAAGGGGGAGGAAGCCCCAGGTGCGGTTTCTTTCACTTTTGTACTGTTGGAAGTAAAAGGGTGTTGGCAAAACAAGTTGTGGACTGTGAGGCTGCCACATTTGTACTCCAAAACTGGGAGAGAGCCCATACATATAATATTTAGGCTTTAATTTTTGTGAGCTTGAGGATGTTTTCTAGCACCTGTCCCTTAGCAATTTATCCTGGATAATATACCTTTATACTCCTGTTTTTTCAAAAAAGATAAGACAGCCTCTTAATGCCGAAGATATCCTTTTAATACCAGCATAATCTTTGTAAATATCAAAGATGAGACCATCAGCATGATGTGTGCAGAATATACCTGTGAAAGGTGCTAGGAAGCCCCCTTACAGTGGCAAGAATACAGAGCCTAGTTGCCTTTTACAGGACACGTGGAATATATAGGCAATTTTCTTTCTCTTTCCTCAAGAAATTATTTATATTTTTATATAGTTCTTTTACCTTAACTTGGTTCAGATTTTTGTCCTTTTGCATTATATTTTACATGCCTCAGTGGCAGAAAAGACAATGTTGTGGTTCTACATACTTTCCATAGCACCTTTTCCTGACTAGCATTGTATTCTCGTGTTAATCTGCTATTACATTCACAAGTCAAGATGGAGAAATGGCATTTTTTTTTTTTCCAAGTTATAGTGAAAGGAGTATAGTATAAACTTTTTTTGACCATGGGTTGATTTGTTTACACCTGCAGCTGGAGAACACGGGTGACCCATGGTGGCTGCCAGGCGGAGGAAATCCAACACGTTTGGTAAAATGGTGGTCACTCGCTCGTAGACTAACCCAGGGGATGTTATGTTGGCCGTTTAACCCTTTCACATGCGAGTTTCTTGTTTCAAATTTTTTATTATGCAAGATAAAATAGTAGAGATGTCCAGTTTCTTGTGGCAGTAGCAAAAAATTTTTAAATTCCCCTCATATATGAAGTTTTTTTACCATTCTCACCTTTCTCCTATAATTATGCTAAGAGAAAAGGTCTTGATAAGGTTTTTAGACATACGCATAATAGATGGGATTCTTTAATGGTTAGCAGAAAGAAAAATGTTAGAAAGAGGTGCAGTTGAGGTAATGACATGCACAGTTAATATATAATAATGCAATAAACAGTATCCAGAACTTATCATGATTACATTGGTACAGCGTTGAGGGGCTCGTGCATTACTAATCAGATTCCATAAATATTTAATTCATCATTGCTGCTGATTTTTTGAGTTTGAATACATCACAGGTTGACATAGTATGACCTGATTTTCAGCATTTATGGGGAGAACAGTATTTTAATACTTTAGGAAATATTTCATCCAGTTGCATCTCAAATTTTAACAACAGTTAAGAAGAAGGATATTGCAAAATAATAATAATGATGCAAGGTGTAATTTAATCACGTACCTCGTATTACATGCACTGACAGAAGCCTTTACTTGGTGGCACTGTGCACTTTGGGTGGAACAGCTGTGGAGTCCACCCAGGAGCCAAACTTCCTCATATTTCCCTGCACCTTGCCATGGAGAAGTACTGTACCCTGATCCGACCCTGGTGAGATGCTGTCTACCATAGGGGAGCGCTGGATCCCTACACAGTGTATCGATTGTACTCTACCCATAGGACAGTTCCTTAGAAGCAGTTTCTTGCCTGTGGGTGATAGGTCTGCTTGGCCATATAGATAGGAGTCAAGCAACAACAACAATAGCCTCATCTTAAGGCTTCTAGTTACACACTTGGTAGAATGCATTGTGGCCTCTTCTGTGGCATATACAAAAGATGGTTAGGTTTACTCAGATGCTAAAGGTAATTAAGTTTCCTCTGAATCTGTGTAAAATTGAGGTCTTTACTTTGGGTTGGAGAACATACCAGAAAGTAATCAATATGTAATAGCCAGTAAAGCTTAGTAGCTTCTTGCAGTTTAGAATAAATGTCCATCTTATCCTGGTAAATATAAAGCACTGCACACTACCTGAATTTATAGCTCTGTTTTGTACAGTTATCTGGTCTACATAACTATAAGCATCATGTTGAGTTCAGCTCCTAAGTGATCGCTAGGAGTAACTACAGTGCTTATATAGTTATACTGTTAGTGCAAGCATACTAGTACATTATAACTGTGCCATGCTTCAGAATATAGATTGTTTTAAATAACAAGTGCTGGATATGCCAGCACTGTAGTCCTGTATAGTTATAGAAAAGAGTATAAAGTAGTAATGTTGGAAATGACGTTTTTTTTTTTTTTTTTTTTTTTTTTTTTTTTTTTTTTTATAGTCAGATTGAGAAAGCAGAAACTTAGGAAGTTTAAGTTATCTGTAACCTCAGCCCCAGCTTGACAGAGGGACATAAAATGCACCTCCCTTCATTCATATGATAGTACATAACTACTCGGTGCTACTCCCATTTTAATGGCTACGTGTGAAAGGGTTAAATAACATGAAATCTGGTGTGCCAGTACTGTAGAGCTTAATTGTCTTGCTGTTAAACTCTGGACATTTGCATAATGAAACTGATGCTAGTAGACATGCTGCAAAAACTGTACTTTATAAGCATTGGGTGCAAAGTTGACTGGTAGATACAGTGCTACTGACTAACTGCAGGTGATTTAAGAAGTTTTGTTCCCCAGCTAAAGCTGTCGTACTGAAAAAGGAAGTACCAGTAAATTTGTTGCAGGAGATAAGAGCAAACTGACAACAAGAATATACTGGGTTTGTCGGAATGTTTCTTAAATTTCAGATATCTTGTTTTCTGCATCAAAGAGCTTAACTTTGAATGTTACCTAGCTTGTGAAGTCATGGGAGAGGGCTAAGGGAAGAATTCGTATTGTGCTAATATGCATTTGCTTGAAAATTTTTAAAAGTTTTCCTTGTAAAGTCACGAATGTATAAGGGAAACAAAACTTTATGTTGGAGATCTCTGGTTACAAGAAGTATAGGTGATATCTCCTGTTCAGGTGTTCGCTCAGATATTTACAGTTGCAGACTGAATCATATTTAATCATTTTAAAAGATTTTGAGGTAAGAATTTGTGTATTGTTCCATGTTTCTTAGATCATAAAACTTTACGGTGGACATGTAAGAGTCTTGCATTATGTAATATTGCCTAAAGAGGTTTGTATATGAAGATGGGGTAAATGATAATTAAAAAATTTAGGTGTTCCTAATAATTTCGTACCTGCAGAACTACATAGTTTGGAAGAGTGTTGGCTTATGTTCCACTGAGAACTAGGCAAGAAATTATTAAGTAAGAAATGGAGGTGTATGCAAAATCTGGTAATGTGTAATGTGTGATGGTATATAGTGAAATGTTCCTGTTCCAGCAAACTGAATTCAGTCATTGGCAGAGTTATTAGTAAATGACAATTAAGGATACTGCACTGCAAGAAATCAGCCATACCTAAATGCTACCGTGAGTTATTAGTAAACATGGACTTCGGATACTGCACTGATAGGACTCACCTATACCATACCTAAACAGTGCAGTGTCACCCCGCCCTTCTCTCTCTCTCTCTCTCTCTCTCTCTCGCACACACAGCGGCGGATCTCCATGTAGATCGTGGGAAAATAATGCTAAATCAGCAGTGAAAAGGAAGCATGCGTATTGTGAATATGCAAATTGAATGCATGAGTGGTAGTCCCATCTCATTTGAGTGAAAATAAGCTGAAGGAGTCAGTCAGATAAGAATAAAACACAATAACGGTTTCAAATTTTGTACAGTTGTGCTATGGTGGAGTGTAGTAGTCCATCGTTTACATCCAGTGATTGTGAGTTTGCAGGGTTCTGCAATGAAGACCAAAACAATGGAAGTAACAACCTGAACCAAACAAGAGTAGCAAATGTGGAGAAAATGGCTGAGAAGTATGCCCAGGAGCTATAACAGATATGGGCAAGAATGAGTGAATTACAAGAATGGATGTTGGAAAAGGGGAGTGAGATAAACAAGTTGAAAATTAAGTTAGAGTATGCCCACTTGTGCAGTGTTGACCAGGAGAGAAAGATGTCTGAATTAAATTCGAGTAATGAATCAGCCACAAGTGAAATAAAACAGCTGAAACGGGAAAAGAAGAGGTTGGAGGAGGAAAGGGACAAGATGAATTGTAAACTTGATGAGCATGAATCTAAAACTAATAGGCACAAGGAACATATCAAGGAAATCCAAGCACACAAGGGGTGGAAGACAACTCAGCAGGATGATAAAATAAGTCTTAAGGAGATTTTAGATCAACAGAGAAAGGAAAACCAGCAAAGGGTGAAGAAGGAAGTGGTGAAAGTACTAAAAAAAAAGAGAACCTTTGGTTTGAGGTATAGCAGATAAAAAAAAAAAGTGTAATAATTTCAGGATTAAAAGAAAAACTTGTCAGTAAGATCAGGAAGGGAAAGAGAAGAACTGAGAAGGGCCAAAGAGCAAATGTCATCACTTTAGTTATGGAGGGAGACCTTGAAGCTCAAAAAGAGACTGAAGAAGTGATTAGGCTGGGAAGATAGGGGGAGGGAGAGGCGTGGCCACTAGAAGTTAAGTTTCAGTCTCAGGTTACAGCAAATGAGATTATTAACAAGACCTGGAAACTAGCAGTCAAGGAGGGGTTCAAGAATGTTTAGATAAGGAGAGGTGCAAATGAGGAAGAGAGCTAAAATAAAGGAGCCAGAAAAGGAAGTTAAGGAAAAAAAACGACCAGAGCATGGAGTAAGAGAAGACAGAGTTCTGTTGGAGTGTAATGGATCAGAAATTTAGGAAGTGGTATCAACAGAGAAAGGAAGGCAGGACAGAATGAAAAATAATGTAAAAAGATTGAAAGTGGCATATGCAAAGAACAACTGGCGGACAAGATTCACGGTTTAATTGTGTGTTCTGTGGAAGAGGAAAAGTGCCTCGGGAATGGAAGAGGGCCAATGTGGTACCAGTTTACAAAGGAGGGAATAAGCAAGAACCACTGTCCCTTACCAGCTTGGTCACAAAATTGTGCAAGAGAATCCTGAAAGGTAGGTGGATAAAAAACCTGGAGGAGATGGACATTTTGGCAGAAAGTCAGTTTGGATTCAGAAATGGAAGGTCATGTGTCTCAGATTTGTTGAGCTTCTACTCCAGGGCAATTGGTGCCCTACAGGAGAGACATATATGGGTGGATTGTGTGTACTTAGATCTGGAGAAAGTCTTTAACAAGGTACCCCATAAGTAACTTATATGGAAGTTGGAGCACATAGGAGGACTAAAGGGAAACCTCTTGGAGTGGATGAGAGACCTCGTGATAGACAGGCAGATGAGGACAGTAATAAAAGACAATACTGTTGTTTGCAGATGATACTGTGTTGTTGAGTGAAGACGAAGGGGAGCTGCAAGGCTTGGTGGATGAGTTTGAGAGAGTGTGTAAGAAACGGAACCTAAAGGTGAATGTAGGGAAGAGTAAAGTGATGGTCTTTGAGAGAGGTGAAGTTAGTGAATGTACAGCGAGGTTAGATGGTGAGGAATTGGAAAATGTGAGTACGTTTAAGTATTTGGGTAGTGTGATGAGTAAGGATGGACGTTTGGAGGGTGAAGTGCTTGAAAGGGTACAGCAGGGAAGAAAGGTTGCTGGTTCCTTGAAAGCAGTGATAAGAAACAGGGAAGTGAGCATGGAAGTGAAAAAGTTACTACATGACAGTATTGTGATACCAACTCTAATGTACGGAAGTGAAGCTTGGACATTGTTGGAGGGACACAAGTCAAGAGTGAGAGCAGTGGAAATGAGTTATTTAAGAGGAGCCTGTGGAGTCACGTGGAGAGACAGGCTGACGAGTGAGGATATAAAGGAGCGTTTTGGTGTTGATGTGGATGTGATAGGAAGCGTTATGAGGAACACACTGAGGTGGTTTGGCCATGTGGAGAGGATGGAGGGTGAAAGACTGACGAAGAGAGTGTATGTGAGTGAGGTGGAGGGGGGAAGAGGGTGGGGGAGGCCGAGGATGAGATGGAGGGATGGGGTGGAGAGGTATATGAGAGAGGGGGGTGTGAGTTGGGAGCAGGGCAGTGAAATGGCGGGGGACAGGGCGACTTGGAGGCGATTTGTTTGTGGCCACCCCAACGGGATTGAGGCGTCTGGCAATAGATAGAGAGAATAGATGTCAGGGTGGAGGGAAGTAACAAGTGGAGTTCCTCAGGGTTCGGTGCTGGCATCTGTAATGTTCCTGATTTACGTAAACGATATGGTGGATGGAATGAACAGTTACGCAAGTCTCTTTGATGACAATGCAAAGATCACGAGGAAAGTAGAAGTTGAAGAAGATTGTAAAATTCTGCAGAAAGACCTGGACAGGATTTATGATTGGATCCGAGTATTGGAAATGAATTTCTATGCATAAAAATGCAGTATATTGGAAATGTGTAAAAGTACCAAGAGGTCATCTCTGAATTACTCGATGGTAAAGGAACCGATAATAAAAAACGAGAGATGAGAAGGACCTGAGAGTGTCGGTCCAGGATGATTTGTTACCCGAAAAACACATTAACAAGATTGTCAGAGAGACATATAAGCTCTTAACAAACAGAAGGGTTGCCATTTCATTACATGGATGAGGAGATGGTGAAATAATTGATAGTCTTTGATCCGCCCCAGGTTGGAATATGTGGCAGTGGTTTGGTCCCCCCCCCCCCAAGGAAAACGATTTAAACAAGATCGAGAGAATACAAAGAACAGCAGCCAAGATGGTCCCTAGCCTAGCAGATCTATCGTACAGGAAAGGAAAGACTAAAAAAGCTGGGTCTGCCTTCCTTAGAAGAAAGAAGAGAGAGGGGCGCTATGATTGCAATGTCCAGGGCCTTGATGGGTATAGATAAAACTGACAGAGATCTGCTTGTATGGGATGAGGGAGCAACAAGAGGACATGGAAAGAAATTAAAAACGACAAGTTTCTTGAAAGATATCAAGAAATACAGTTTTCCAGATCAATGCATTGACCTGTGGAACCACCTGGACAAAGAGGTCATCCAGTCCAAAAACTAAAATGAGATGTGGGCATCATCCAACCCTCTTGAGTTATCAGAAGAGGCTGGATGACTCCATCGCTGACGCCTGTCCAGGATGCAACACAGCACCCCATACTATTAAAGCACATCCTGGAAGACTGCATTGCACACAATCATCTGCGCCAACAACACAACATGCACTTCTTGAGAGCTGTGTGGGAAAGCCTGGTCTCAGCCATGACCTTCCTTAGGGACTTGGGACTGTTTACCCAGACTGCCTAGGGGAACAACCGCTACTACTACTGGTACTACTAAAATGAGTTTAAAGCTAAGTTTGACCGGTTGTGACACTGAGACGGGACCCCACGAGCGTAGCTCATTTCTTGTATACCACAACTAGGTAAATACACACACACACACACACACACACACACACACACACACACACACACACACACACACACACACACACACACACAGTATACTGTATAGTGTTCCAGAACTTGACATGGTAACATTGGGAGGTGATTCCTGAGCTCATCCAAAGAGAAATCGTCTGTGAACATATGTTGCATTTACACTGGTTGTGAAATGCAGGGCATTTCAGGGAGTAGACTGTAGTATCGGTTGAATAGGGCAGTACTCCTAAGGCAGATAGAAAGCTTATGAAGGAGCTCCCATTTCACAAGCCCTTGGGACTGGCTTCTGACCATCCCCATTTTGCAGAACTTTTTCAGTGTTTTAGGAACACAGGTGTTGGAGCCAACCCTCTGACTTCCTCGTGGCTGACATTAAAATTTCTTAAGTTGATGTATTTTCTGCCATCACTGGCATACAGTACTAACAAACATGTGGGCATAATGGGGTCCTTCCTGTTGTCCTCAAGAAGTGTGCATCTGTGCTTACACCCTACCTAAGCAAACTCTTTTGCCTTTGTCAACTTTTACCTTTCCTTCGTGCTAGAAGTTTGCTCTCATTCACTCTTTCTCAAAAAAGGGTGACCACTCCCAGCCTTCTAACTATCACCCCATTACTTTAACATTCTGTATTTCAAAAATTTTAAAATCAATTCTTAACAAACAAAAAATTAAAGCACCTCTCCTATCACAACCTTCTTTCCAACCCTTTGTATAGGTTCTGTAAGGGATGCTCCACTGATGAGATGAGACTTTTCAGACTCCAGGTCATCTTCTTTTCAGGACTTTGACAAAAGCTTTGTCATTGCACTTGACATCTCAAAGGCTTTCAAGTTCAGACACTCAGTTCTAACATCTTTTAACCCATTAAAATCTTCCACAGGAATATCCTCTAATTTTTTACAATAGCAGACCCAATCCTGCATCATCCTTAAACATACCTGGGGTTTCATTCTGTCGGGATTTATCTTGGAAAGATCATATCATCTCTCTTGTAAAATCTGCTCCCAAGAGATTAGGTGTTCTAAGCCAACCATGTGCCTTCTTTATCCTTGTACAGTTTTTGACTTTATACATAGTTTTTATTCGCCCCTGTGTAGAGTACAGTGCTCATGTGTGGGATGGCTCCCCACATACAGCTCTTGTCACCATGGTGGAGTCAAGGACTTTTCATCTCATTAACTCTTCTCCTCTTACTGGCTTCCTTCACCCTCTGTCTTGTTGGCGCACTGATGCTTTTTTATCTTATTTTCATTCGCTGTTTCAGTGGTCACTGCTCCTCTGAACTGTATGCTTGCATCCCTCCACCACTATGGCAGGAGCATAGCATCTGTCTAGCAACAAACGCCCATCCATTTTTTGTCCAGCTTTCTAATACAAGAGCTAATTGTTACTCCCAGTCCTTGATGTATTCAACAGGTCAACTGTGGAACTGTCTTCCACTGTCTGTATTTATTGCTTCCTGTGATCTCCAGTCTTTCAAACGCAATGTGTTGAGGCATCTTGACATGAACAGATCTTGAATTTGGCTCACTGTTATCTTGTTTTTGTTTTTTCTTGGAGGGAACAGTTTTGCAAGCTTTGGCCATAGGTTCCTTCTAACTTGCATTAAAAAAGAAAAAAGAAAAGAAATAGTGGTGATAGAGAAATTATTCAGTTCCACCCTCTTGACAACCTTTATACTTTTTTTTTTTTTTTTTGACAGTTCAGAATATATTTGTTGGCTATTGTGTAGGAAATTCTCAGTAAAAATAAAGCAATGAATTGTACAGAGGTTGGCAACAGAGGGTGGAAATTAATAATCTGTCTCATTACCATCATTCAGTTATAAATGTCATTTATGCCACAACTGTTGTAAATCCCATGTAAGTTCATGGAACATACTTTCTGGGAGAGTGTTCCAAGTTTGTGATGTTGATAGGATCTGGCAGCTTGTGTATTACCCAGAGGGGGTTATAGATAACATATTTACTGTATGGTTTCATTTGTGATCTGATGATATTTAGAGGTTCCAACGTTTAGCCACTTTTTTCTCTAATTCACAAATAATTGCGACGACAAGGTCATTCTTTAATTCACAGATAATGACGATGACAAGGTCAGATACCAGGTGTGGCTTCTGGAAAATATCTGAGCTGGGTAAATCTCATTTACCAAGTAATCTTGGATGTGTTACTCCTCTTCTTTTATCATCACCACATCCAAACGAAGACAGATTCACAAAGCTTAGAGGCTGTAATAACGGTTGCGTTTGAAGTGTGGTCTAGAGCCAGCCCGAAAATGGCAACTACCTTCTTTTACACTTCAGCTGAACTGAGGTCTTTGATTAAGAGGTATCAAAACTTACAGGAAACAAGAGCAAGATTGGAATGACTTACAACATGCAGTGGGAGTTATTCTTGGCTGAAATGGAGGATAATTTTTATATTGCCCACTCAGATGCTCTGAATCAGTGGGATATCTCTCTTGAAGACAAGAAATTTCTCATTTCTCAAAGGGGCTGATCCACAAGGGAGTTATAGGGGCGCTGAAGAACGCAAATTCAATTTAGCTGTGCAAAGGGGGCATGATAAGAAAATTTCCCTAAAGCAAACTCACCGGCAACAAGCAGCGGAATCACAGGGGAGGTATTCTGTGACAGCAGTAGCACATCGTTGGCTGATGACAATGAAACTGTTACTTGGGGACCAAATCTCCCAAAAGCTGCACGAAATGATCGCCTGAAAGAGAAAATTAGTAACCTACACCTGGTAGCAATTTAAAATTATGAGTGCCTTTCTGTTCGGAAGGCAACAGCAGCCTATGCTGTGACTGCAAAAACCATTGGTCTTGGTCTTGACAAGGTTCCATCACAGAGCATGGTCAACTACGTCCGCCAAAATGCTCGGTCAGTGGCAGGAACCCTGATTATATTATTGGCCATCTCGATCAACTCCAGCCTCGACTTCAGCTCCACTGGGACTCAAAACTACTTCCTGATGTCAGATGCGACCGCAGTCCAGTAGTAGTAGTGGTAGTGGTTGTTCCCTAGGCAGTCTGACCGAACAGCCCTGAGTACTTAAGGAAGGCCACAGCTGAGACCAGGCTTTCCCACAGAGCTCTCAAGAAGTGTATGTTGTGTTGGTGGTGCAGGTGATTGTGTGCAGTGCAGTCTTCCATAATGTGCTTAATAGTATGGTGTGCTGTGTTGCATCCTGGACAGGCATCAGTGACAGAGCCATCCAGCCTCTTCTGATAACTCAGGAGGGCTGGATAATGCCCACATCTCAGCCTGGTGAGGTGGACCCTGTTCTCATGAGGGAGGTAGGATTCAGAAGGGTGGATATCAGGAGGCCAAGCATGCAGCTGTGTGTTGTCTTTGAGTGACTGAATGAAGCAGTGGATGATTTGAGCATGAATATGCTTCTGGAAGCTGGTTTGAGGCAGGTGAGGGGGGAGAGATGACAGTATTTGTATATGATATCGTTTGCTGGGTGTTGTTTTGATGTCCCTTGGTGTTCGTGGATGTGCTGTCATGTAGTGTAGTGAATGGTGTGGGTTTCTGGAGGCTGCGGGAAGAATTTGTGTGCCTCTCATGTTTAGATGATCCTTGATTTTGAGGACCTCCGTTTCTTGGTGTAGATGGTCTGTAGGTGTGCAGCCTGTGATTATTTTTAGAGCCTTGTTCCATATGGCCTGTAGAGTGTTGTATCTTAGTGAGGTTAGGAGCCCAAGTAGGGCTTGCATAATTCATCACTCAATGAATATATTGTTTATATACTGTGGTGGTGGTTTCTTTGTTGTGTCCAAATGTTGTATGGGCAAGTGACTCTTGGCCATTGAGTCATAGTGTTAATTTATTTTTAATGTTTGTCATGTGTTGTTTAAATGACATTGATTTATTGTGTGTGTGTGTGTGTGTGTGTGTGTGTGTGTGTGTGTGTGTGTGTGTGTGTGTATTTAGCTATTTGTATTTACCTATTTGTAGTATACAGGAATTGAGCAATGCTCGTGTTGTCCTGTCTCCATATCCACATTTATCAAGTCTACCTTTACACACATGAATGTTTTTCTCATGCACCACCTCTTTGTCTAAGTCATTCCAAATATTTAAGAATATACCTAATTGTGATATACACGGAATGTACTATGCTCGTGGGTTTCCGTCGCTGTTTCTCAATAAGTCGAATTTAACTTTAAACTCGTTTAAGTTTTTAGACTGGACGATCTCTTTGTCCAGGCTATTCCATAAGTCTATACTTCTGTAAGGAAAGCTATATTTCTTGATATCCTTCAAGCAGCTTGACTTTTTCAATTTCATTCCATGTCCTCTTGTTGCTCTCTTATCCCAAACAAACAGATCTTCTTTGTCAATTTTATCTACTCCCACCATGGTCCTGAACACCGCAATCATGTCTCCCCTCTTTCTCCTTTCCTCTAACGAAGGCAAATCCAGTTTTTCCAGCCTCTCTCTGTATGACAGGTCTGTCAGACTGGGGACCATCTTGGTTGCTGTTCTTTGTATTCTCTCAATCTTGTTTATATCTTTCTTTTTGTGTGGGGACCACACTACCGCTGCATATTCTAACCTGGGGCGGATCATGGCCACTATCAATTTTTTCATCATTTCCTCATCCATATAATGAAATGCTACTCTTATGTTAGTCAAGAGCTTATAAGTCTCTCCAGCTATCTTGTTAATGTGCTTTTCTGGTGACAAACTATCTTGGACCAGCACTCCCAAATCTTTCTCTTCTCTCCTTTTTGTGATTAATTCATTACCCAAAAAATAATTCAGTGATGGTCTCCTGGTACTTTTACCCATTTCCAATATTTTACATTTCTTTACATTAAATTTCATTTCCCACGTCCGGCTCCAATTGTGTATCCTATCCAAATCCTCCTGCAGTATTTTACAATCCTCCTCAACCTCTATCTTCCTCAAGATCTTTACATCATCAGCAAACAGACTCGCATAACTGTTCACTCCATCTACCATATCATTTACGTAAATCAGGAACATTACTGGCGCCAACACTGAGCCTTGAGGGACTCCACTTGTTACTTCCCTCCATCCAGACATCTTTTCCTTTATTACTGTCCTCATTTGTCTGTCTCTCAAAAAGTCTCTCATCCATTCCGAAGTTTCCCCTTTAGTCCTCCTATATATTCTAGTTTCCACATTAGTGTGTGTGTGTGTGTGTGTGTGTGTGTGTGTGTGTGGTAGGAGAGTGTTGTTTATGGTGAGGTGTGGAATGTGACTATATTCTGCTGTCCAGTTTGTGAGAAGGGTCACTGTAGATTTGACTGGGGCTATTGTGAGTCTGTTTGTGGTGAACCATTCATGCAGTATATTGAGGTAAGGTTGGAGGATGTCTGCGACTGTGTTTGCGTTTTGGTGTGTACATGTAATTGTTATGTTGTCTGCTGGATTGTTATTTTAGAGATTGGGGATGGCATGGAAGAGTTTTTGAGAATACCAGAAATAAAAAACAGCAAGTTGCAAATGCAGTCCATCAAGCTTTTACCTCTGCAAGGATTGAGGGTAAGATAATAGGCCTGGTGTTTGACACAACAACATTAAATATATAGCTAGTTCAGGGTATGTGTGTGCGTTTGGAGGAGTTGAGGTGATCTCCTCTGTGGCTAGCTTGCCATTGTCACGTTCATGAAGTTCTCCTCAAGGATGTCTTTGTTGTGTGTCAAGGAAAACCACCTGACCCTGGAATCCCACTTTTCAGTAGATTCTAGAAGATTTGGCCATCAATGAACCACTAGCAATGGGATACGTTTGACAGTGACCTAGTCGCTAAATCTTTCGTTCATGATGATGCCAGCCTCTCACAAATGCGATTCAAGGTAATGGATTTTCTGTGTAATGTCCTGAGAACCTGAAACCATCCTAGAGAGGATTATGAAGAGCTACCTTAACTGAGCCTCCTGTACCTCGAGCCCTCAGGGAAGACTTAGAACGTTACAAGCATCTGCCCCAGGAACATATCATCAGGGCAGGTGGATGCCAAAAGCTATATATTGTGTGAAGATGGTTCTACTTCAGTCCCATATCTCCAAACTCAGTCACCAAGAGCAGCAGGGAGTGTGCCATATGGCCCTCTTTGTGACTCTTGTGTACTTGCATCACTGGCATGTGGCTCCATCCGCCATCAGAGCACCTAAAAATGACGTCAGAATGACGTCAGCCTTTGTGAACTACTGTGCCGGTACCCTGACAAGGACATTGGTAACATAACCAACCAGGCTATGTCCGTCACCAGTGGTATATCTCAGAAGACTTGATCCGTCTTGCACTGCTTGACAACAGGGTTAATAACGATGAGAAGTGTGTCATGACTGCTTACCTGAAGAAGTGCCCAGGGAAAGGACTCAAGCAGATCCCAAGCAAAAGCCTCCAAATGGATGACCATCTGAGTCCATGGGTGACGAGCTGATCCACCAAACTGTTCCAGTCTCTCCAGGTTGAGCTTACGTTCCATGCCAGAGACCTTCATCATGGCACTCTGATGATAACTTCCGTCTTGCAAAGAAGCAAGCAAAAGACTGAAGGTGGTCAATGATGCAGCAGAGATAGGCATCACCCTCATTGAGAAATTCACAAGCAATTCTCTGTGCCTTGATGAAGAAGGCCTCCAATTCTTCCTACAGACTGTCCATTTCCACTGATGGACTGTGAAGTGGAAGGGAATGAAGGTGAACCTCATGAAGCAAGTGTTTATGCAAATTACATTGATGCTAAGATGATGTTGAAGACTTCTGTTTATTTTACTTGTTTTTGAGAGTGTCAGTGGTTCCATTAAGTTTAGCTAAAGGAGAACTCATAAAAAAAGTATTGTGTTATTTGAGTGTTAATATCAGTTGTTTCATTTGGCTAACATTGAAGATATGAAATAAAGTATTCAATTGCCAGGATCTCGTCCTTCAATCTTTCTGAAATTTTGCATGAAGTTTTCTGATGGGGAGCACCAACAGGGCAAAACACAAGCAAGTTTGGATCTTGATATTTTTTTCCCACCCTTGTGTGGTTGGGACACCCTGCTGTACGGTGTATGTTTTAGAATGACCACAGGAATTGCCCCCTTTAGTTAGTACAGAACATCAAGTCCCGAGGCACACTGTCAGTTTATCTCGTCTGTCTGTCTATCTATAAATTTATCTATATCTCTCTTTATATACATACAGTACATACGTACATGCATACATAATTGTAGTGAACATGAGCCAGTCACATCAAAATTTAATTCTTTAAATGACCATAAGTACTGACGTACAAAATTCTGGATAGTAAATTGACTGAGTAAGTGAACTGGCAAAAAATTGCAGTGCAGTAATATTGCAAAAATTCCTGCAATGGAGTCTGGTTGAAACTATAGCTAATAGCATATTTTCTGAATTTGTTATATTACATGGCTTAATGTAAGGCATCATTGATAATTTGATAAAGGTTATATTGAAAAGTACTGTATGGTTGAAAACATGTATGAGCATAAAAAAAAAAAAAATGCAGTAAGAAATCATGATTGATGTAGCCCAGATGACACAAGATTGATTATTTTCTACTTTATTGAAATTTCTTGATTAATTGTACAACCATGTACAATAGTATGTTGCTTTAAAGCCATTTCCTTGCATAGTATTAACTTACAGTTATGAGAAGTGTTTTAAGATATATTTTAGCATAATCATATAATACTGAGTAGCTGAAATTATGTGATGTAGATACTGCTTTGATTATATAAAGAAGTAGCTGTATTGATTCTCCAGGTCAGCACTACTACTGTATGTGTGTATCTTATAAACCTTATGTAACTGTCCTGTACATGATAAATTTCTGGTGTTAATGAATTGCTTAGTTGATTGTGATTTGCTAGTGCTTTGAGGGATTGTATATATTTCTTATGTGATTTTTGTTGTCATCGTCTGTCACTGATGTTTACTGTTAAACTTTATGATATATTCTAATGCTTCTTAGCAAGATGTTTATATTTAGCCTCTCACTGTAGATACATGATTTATCTTCCTATCATTTTCTTTAGCTAGCATCCAGATGCCCTCACAGTATTCTTAACTGCCCATATCTTCTGCTTTCTGAGTGTTATTAATCCATCACAAGACTTAAATGTCCGAGCAGTTTACCTTTATGGTACAGTATTTATTGGTCATCCACATTTTTGTGATCCTTTCTTGGTATTTTTATGTTTCCTTGGTATTTTCATTCATTACATTACTTATACCCACAGCTGGAGAACTCAGGCGACCCTATGGAATTTGAGAATGCACATCCACTTTCATACTGGACATGTGTTTACTTCCTCATCGTAACCATGTCAACGGTGGGGTATGGGGATGTCTACTGCCACACAGTTTTGGGTCGCACATTTCTTGTCTTCTTCCTTCTCGTCGGATTGGTAAGTCAGTCAGATTTGTTGTCTGAATTATGTATTCACATTGAGTTGATGAATAGCAGTAGATTTGCCCTGAGCTGATTAGGTTTTGTTCTTTAGTTAGGTCAGGATCAGGTTTTAACTTAGTGATTACTTTTCAATTGATTGTAGCTTGCTGGTTTTGTTTGGTTCAAGTTAGATTTAGAATAAAACTTTTGCTTTATCAGATGAGGTTCTTAGGCTATATTGGTGTCAGGGTCTAAATTTAGTTGATGATTTAGAATTAGCACTAAGTTTTTTATTAACTGTGGTCATGCCTTAAAATATAACTACTGTCTCATTCTTAACTACATGAAGATGTAGACTTCAGTTTTCCAGTGGTTTGGATCATAGCACGATTTAGGACATTACTTCACTGTGTATTTATTTCAGCTTGTTGTTCTAAGTTTGAATGTACTCTGAAAATAGGATTTTATAGGTGTAAAGTTTTCTTTCCCATTAGAAAGCCTTAATTCTGACATATATGATTGTCAGGGATGAAGATTAGAATTACAGTATTCTCTGGAGCTGGGGTGGGTTATTCTTCTGATTTCTTTTTTCAGCAACCAGTAAACTTACTCTTTCAGTGACTGACCCTTAAGTTATTTTGTGATTTAGTTAAAGCTGTAATTATTCAGGTCTTTTCACTTCTTGTGAGTTGCAGCATTTTGAGAAATGCAGCTCAGCTACCACTAACTACATCTGGTGTGAGTAGTGAGAGGCCATTCCAGCATTGCCAGAATTTAGGTGAAAGGTACTAAAACTCCACTCCCCTTGAAAGTATAAGAGAAAGTACCCGTGGAGTTCAGCAAAATTTATAAGGGGCTTGCTAGATTCAAGCTTGTGTCTGACTTCAGATAGCCTGATGCCCCTGTTTCCCCCACACAATTTTAAATTTTTTATAGTGCCCTTAGCATTATACATTACACAGATGCCTCTGTATGGACTTATCAGGTCTGCGCATATAGTGCCTATGGTACTATACAGTACATAGATGCCTCTATGGAGGTCTGCTTAGGGTCAAAGTTAGTGTAGTGCTTCCTCCAGAGAGTTCTTCTCACATCCCACCCCACATAGTGGATGGTGGGGTGGCTTTAGGGGCTGTTTCTAGTTTTACTTTCCAGCCTTTTGAGTTGCACCATGTCTCTCATTGAAATGGCTGTGTTGTAGATGGTCCTGTATCAGCCACCAGTCTTGAGCATGGTAGTTAATGGAATTTGAGCTGCATTTCCTCTGGTGCAACCTCATAACACAAGAAGAGTTGGTTTTTGGCTATGCAGAAAAAGTTTATTATATTTTAGAAGTTAAGGTGTGGAACTGTAGTTTTATTGTAGTCTTTTAAGGCTTATGTCTCATTCAAGTCTGCCATTTTGTTTCAGCTTTAATGTCAGACACCCCAGCTCCCCTCTTTATATGTCAAGAAAATATTATATACAGGTATAGTTATATGATCAGTCAGGTTATGTACATACTTTTTAGGAAAGAAATAAATGCCTTAAATAAGGACTAAATATTTCATGTAAATTAAAATACGATTTTTCTCGTCATGTGATCAGTGGTTGATATTGCTATACAACAAACAGTTACTAATGGACACTCTACAATGACTTTTTTTTTTTTTTTTTTTTTTTTTTTTTTTACTAACCGTTGGAATTGGCAGTGTTGATAAGGGGACTTGGGAACACAGTATTATAATACAGTGTTTAAAATGTGTGATAAATTCTTGTCTCTTTTGCACACTGATTGATTTGTTTCTGTTGCTTTGTTTTTCCACTCTTTCAAACCCAAAATATTCCCTGTCATGGATGCTGGGGGAATCACTGTCCTGGGGTGGGTGTTGTGGCCCCCCCACCCTCCAGGTCCTCTCACCCACCTCGTCACCCACCATGCACCCACACACACCTGCTTAACTCATATCTGCCTCTACATGTATGTTGCATTTGTTAGAACATGTGTTTCTACACCATATGGTGAGTTTTCACACCACATGTGCTGCATTTTCACTGGATTTGTACACTGCATAGGCTACCGTTATACCATCACATGTGCTGGTACGCCATATGGTGAATTTGACACTTCTGATGCGTGTGTTCAGTCAGATTTAATATTTCTTTTGCAAATTTGTAACTGAAATGAGACAACTTTTTTTTAAAAATCCATATGACGGGTTGTAACATCATAATCAGCTTCATCGTATGTAAAAATGGCTGTAATGGAAGAATGTATGATTGACTGAACATATCGGTTATTACAACACCTGTGTTGTGGTGATACCCAAGTTGTGCTTCAATTGTGTGCTGCCACTGCCTCATGGAGTGTGTGCAGGAATATCCCTGACACACACGCACACACTCTCACCCTACACTGCTCCCTGCTACTACCACTACCTGCTTTATCCTTTACTTCATACAACCAGCAAACAATGAATCGGAATCTAGTTTTCAGTGACTTTGTCAATCAGTATTTTATTCTTAAGCTTTTTTTTCTTCTTCTTCTTCCTCTTCACATGATTGAATCCCTTCATGAAGCTCAGTTTTTTTTTTTTTTTTTTTAATGAAAGTGAGGTAATATACGTGCATATGAAACTGCTTTGTACTTTTTTCAGCAGTTGCTGCTCACTATATATATAGTAGTCAAAGCATTGCAACATCCCTTACAATACATTTCCAATTTGCTTGCCATCATCACATTTCAGTCAGTAATTGTGCAGATTGACATGACATAGATTCATGGTTACATCTGGTTCAGTAAGTGTAGTAGACTTGCTTATTCTGTAGACCAGTGTGACATTTCAGTAAGTTTTTGTTATCCATTTATGAGTACAGTATTTCATTGTTTTTTCTTTTATTTTTCTGTGAGTTTTTAACAGTTTAAAATAAAAGAGTTGTGCAAACCAAAGCTGACTGTTTGAAACTCAGTCAGCAGCATTGTATTATTGATCTTAGTTTAAATTAAAATTAGAAGTTATATAACTTCATCCAAAATCTGTATATTTTGCAGTGACAAGCAGACATTATCAGCAGATACTATTAGATAGTTTTACACTTCTTGATTGTTTTACGCTCAAGCTTATTCCTTATATCACCATTCACAAGCATTAAAGTATTGTTGACAGTACCACAAACAATACTTGATATGTATGTCATGTCATAGCTTTCCTCAACCATCATTTCATTTTTTACTATGGAAGTCACATAGTTTTTTTTACATTTTTGGCAAACTATTGAAAACAAAATAATCACCCCAGTGTTAAATCAGTCACAGTGGCTTTTGTGGAGAGGGCAGCAGCATCATTCTTGAGTCATCATAGTTGTAATGAAAGAAGAGTAATAGTACAGTCAGCGCTCACATAACACACCGTTCTACAGTGCAAAACTCACATAACACGGAAGGCAAACTTTGATGCCAAAATTTAGTCACAGTGTGAAAATTATAGACATTAAGGGGGCAGAAGTAGCTTCCCATTTTTTTGAGAACCATACTATGTGGTGACGATAGACATAATGCCACCAGAGGCCCCGAATTAGGGTTCAAACAGTCATAACGCAACAAATTAGGGTCATAGCGCAGTGGGAACAAACATAACGCAACCAGTGATAGTCATAGCACGGGTTGCATCATCCTGTGATATATGGCTGTCGAGTGTCTGCATGGGGTGTCGTCACGGTCCACTGAGCATTCCTGCCCCAGTTGAGCCTACCATCTCCCAGCGCTCTGGCTGCACACATGCTCTTTTTTTTTCTTTTTTTTTTTTTTTTTTTTTTTCCCCCCCCATGGAGCCCCACTCCACCTGCCCCCACCAAGCCCACAACTTCTTCCATTCAAGGTGAGGAACCCTCTAGTGTTTGTATGTAATGAAGTCTTGATTAGGTAGGTAAATGTCCTAGAAAAAAAAAATGAAAATTGCCCCAAAACGTGAACCTGAGGCTGGCTTGGGTACCATGAAACCCTTTAACATGCGAACATATGGCCCTATGATGTGGAATTCTCATAAAGCAGGACCTTCCAGGTACAATATTCCTGTGTTATGTGAGCGCTCACTGTGTTAAAAAAAGAATCATTGATCACCAGGCTAAGTGTAAAATATGTGGAGTTACATTTTATTCTGACAGTCATTTGCCATAAAAAGATTCTCTAGTAACAAGAACATTTAGAATTTTTGATGAGAAATTATATGGCAGCAGTTGTGGGTTACCAGCTAATTAATTGTTAAAAAAAAAAAAAAAAAAAAAAAAAATATGCCTGAAACAACTCCACACAGCCTGCTGTCCACCACCTCCACCCTCATAAGAAAATTCAGATCAGCTGTATATGTGGTAAAGAGTTAAATCAGAACAGTGCACGTGAATCTACATGTATGGAAGTTACTATAAACATTAGTCCATAACCAGTTGAGGAGGAATGCCTGTTGCAGAATACCCCTACCAAAACACACACACACACACACACACACACACACACACACACAAAACCATTCACACCACGATTCCTGTGATTTGCAGTACAAAGTACAGTACCAGTGCCCCATGAGAAAGATTGACCACTTGATCAATGAGCTGGAGATGTGTTTGGGAGGTATGGGAGTGAGGTAAGAATCACATAAACAAGATAGATATAATCATGGAGATCCTGATTTTGACTCTGAAATGTTAGTTTGGAGACTCTGACTGAAATGGAATGGAAATGGCAGAAAAGTCCATGAAAAGTATGAAATCTTAATGAGAGAATACAAAGATGTCAGTAGACATGTCCCAAAATTTGTTGAAAGGTTGGAAAAGAAGAAAGAATTATTTAATTGACAGATGCAGGAAGATACTTAAGACAAGGAGTACAATAATGGAGAAGATACAGTGAAAGAGCATGGAATGAATATAAGGAAACAAGAAATGAATACAGGACATAAAAATATGAAGACAGGAAGAAATTAAATATGAAGAAGAAATGAAGTATTGGGCATTATTAAAAAAATTTAACTAAGTTGTTCTCTATGTTAGTTAAAGGTGAAATATAAACAATGTATAGTATAATGAGGCTGAGAAATGGGAAAGTAATAAAAAAATGAAAAAGAGAAGGCAGTAAGTGAAAGAATGAGCAGTAGGCCGCAGTCAGTATTCGTAATAGAAGATGAAGTTTATGAAGCCGATGGAAAACCTGTATGATCAAGGTTGTAGTTGAAAAGAGCAAGGTGTCGCAACTGATCAAGGCTTTGGATAAGAGAAAGGTGATGGGGCAACATTTGGTGGCTAGATGGATCTTGAATAAAATGTGTGAATCAGTAGTTGCTACCAATTCATGTTGGTATTAGCTAAGTCTTTGTAACAGGAAAATTACCAGTAGACTAGAAAAGAGCAAAGACCGCATTGTACCAGTTTACAGAAGAGGAGATATAGAAAACCTTTTTAATTGTAGGTCTTCATGCCTCATCATCGTTTTTTGCAAACTATAGAAATTATTAAATAATGATGGACTTGTTTCTAGAGGAAATGAAGTAATATGCAAAACAGTTTGGATTCATGAAGAAATCATCTTGTGGTAAATTTTCTGAAGGCAGAGGAATGGATATCATGCAAGAGAGGAAGGGCTGGGTACATTGTGTCTATTTAGATCTGAAGAAGACATTTGATAGGGTGCTGTACAAAAGGTTACTGTGGAATTTGAAACCTGCTGAAGGAGTGCTTGAGGAATTGTTGAAATGGGTGAAAAATTATTTGGTGGAAAAACAGATGAAAGCAGTTATAAGAAGCATCAGGTTTTGGTGGAAGTGTGTGACTGATGGAGTTCCCTAGGGTTTAGTGTTTATCCTAATTATGTGTTTGATATATACAAATGCCAGAAGAATTTAATGGTAATATGAGAGTGCACTCAAATGATGTAAAAACCATGAAACCTATTAAAGATGAAGGAATGTGTTAACTGTTGAGAGGTGACTGTCTTTAGACGGACTGCATAGCTAGAGCCAGACTTAGAAAATGTATTTCATGAATATATATATATATATATATATATATATATATATATATATATCCATCCATACATCCATCATCCAATCCTACATTGCCCCATGAGGAGCATAGGAGCCCGGGGCTAGGCAGTTGGTCCCGACATTTAACATGAAAGTGACCAGCCTCACTCATCCCTGAGTGGCATTACATGAGCAATCAACCCCAACAACCCCTTGGATATAAACCTTCACTGGCTCAATCCGATTGGAGTGCAATAACTACCCACTAAACCACCAGGTGCCAAAATTTGGTTATACGGCACCACCCAGCTTAGTAAATGGTTTCCTGGTGTACAGGAAACCATTTGGCTTGTCACTCAGTGTAGAGTCACCAACAGGCTGAAGGAAGAGGAAAGAAAGAAGGAAAGAAAGACAGAAGAGGGAATGTAAAGTCACCTGTAGGCAGAAGGACAAGGAAAGAATGAAGGAAAGAAAGACAGAAGAGAATGGAAGGAAAGAAGGGTGGAGAGGAAAGGGCAGACACCCGAGAGCAGCACTACATCGAGTGAGTGGATGGTGAGTGCCCCCGCCTACCACAATATATATATATATATATATATATATATACACAGTATATGGTTGAAAATATGTTGATGGAGATAATAGTGTCCATGGTAAACCTTTTTTTTACAAATTTGCAGCATTAGTACAATCACCATATTAAAAAAAAAAAAAAAAAAAAAAAAAAATCATTTGGAAAAGGTACAGAGGATGGCCACAAGGATGAAATCAACCATGAGAGCACTGTCTTATGGAGAGAGCTTGGTGAAATTAAGAATTACCAGCCTTATGCAGGAGAAAGAGAGAGAGAGACAGACAGATAGAGAGGGAGAGGAAATTTTTAAATAATAATTGAAGGAGTAAGAAGACTTGGAAAAGAAATGGATAGGATCTTTTTGAGAAAGAAGAATGAAGGACAAGAGGACATGAATTTAAACTGAGGAAGAGTAGGTGTCTGAATGATGTAAAAATGTTTAGTTTCTTTAACAAAAGTATATATAATTCAAACATTTTGGAAGGGGATGTAGTGCAAGCAAAGAACATACTGGTACCTGTGTTTAAAAGTGGATTCAGTGAAGGTAGATAGGGAGTCAGGATAACAGGAACTTAGCTCAAATTCTGTATGCTGCAACAAGGTAAATTGTACTTTGTACGGTTTTACAACTAGGTACACACACACACACACACACACACACACACACACACACACACACACACACACACACACACACACACACACACACACACACACACACACACACACACACACACATTTGAATAACATGCAGAATTAAACACAGGCTTTAAAAACTTGAATCTGAAGTTCATCATGAAATTTTTTGAACAGTACAGGTATTCAATATCATTGGCTCCTCAAAGTTAATATAAGTTTTGATGGTAAATTGCATTTTTAAAATAGGCAAACCTATGATGGTGCTTCTGGAAATACTTCATTTTTGTACATATACAACTTGCTTTACTGTAATTGTACTTTAGAGTCTTTTACTTAACAAACTTGCATCAAAATCTTGCATTGATCTATATTTAAGTTATTTTGACTAAAGCATTTTTTTTTTTTTTTTTTTTTTTTTTTTTTTTTTCAGTGTTTTGTGTAAAAATATCAGTCATTTTGTGATCCTTCCAGTTTAAGTGAACAAGGCTGGAGAGATAAAGTATTTATATTACTATGTTTGACAGTTCGAGTTAAAAGAGTAAAGGGAATTTTTTTTAAATATGATCGCACAACCATACAACAGTTGCTGCTTACTGTACTGTAGAATTATGATGAACACTTCAAGCTAATAAGGTCTGTTATAAAATTTCCACCTAGTTGCGAATAAAAATATCCCTGTATATTGTATTCTGTTTGACAAAATGTAAACACACTGCTGCATGGGATGAATGTTGTTTGAATGAGGCAGAACAGTTACTGCTAAGTTCATATACACAGTTGTTACAACAGAATAGTACATTAATATTACTGTGTGAATGTGCAGAGATGCACAATAGCATCACAGTAATTTCCAGATGATACTGAAAAGGCTAATGTACCAAAATATTCCTTTATTTTCAGTTCTGATAAAATACTGAGTTGTATTTACATTAAGAAGGGAACATTAATTTAATATTATGCACTAAACTGAATAAATGTCAGTTATTGTGTTTACCTACCTATGCTACTCTTGGTCTTCAAAAATTTATTCTAGTACTGCACAGTGCTTCTGGAGGATGTTTCAGATATCCAAGTTGCATTATGAACATAATGCTGAGTTGTGCATAAGGAGATTAAATTTGGGGGGATCTGATAATAATCTTAATTATAAGGCCAAGAGCATTAGAACATTTCACAGTGGTTCATGGAAGCCACTTAGGTTATTTATTTTTTAGAAAAATTTTTTTACCAAGTTTTGGTTCTTTACAATTTATTTTTGAAACTTTCCATGTTCATTATAGGTTTTATTTTGCTTTTCCCAGCCTCTCCTATCACTTATAGGCAACTGTACACCTGCACCCTCTCTCTCTCTCTCTCTCTCTCTCTCTCTCTCTCTCTCTGCCACCTACACACCTGTTCTAGCCTTTACCTTGTGTTTATATCCTCTCCCTGTGTGTGTGTGTGTGTGTGTGTGTGTGTGTGTGTGTGTGTGTGTGTGTGAGAGAGAGAGAGAGAGAGAGAGAGAGTCAGGGTGCACATGTGTGGGGATTCTGTTGCAACATAGCCTAACACAGTAGCAAAATAGTGGCACCAGCAGCCTGCAGATAAATACGTGAAGCAAAATGCTAGCTTTGTTGGCATCGCACACTCACTCTTGCTAAAATGGAAATCTTTTTGTTGTGCAAAGGCTAGATTAATGCTTAAAGCAATCTTATAAGAGCCCTTGAATTTGGGGTAAGATTTTCCTTCATGTTCTTGTAGTTGTAACTCAAGTTATCATTGGTGATATATATATATATATATATATATATATATATATATATATATATATATATATATATATAATGTATGTATATGTATATATGTAATTTATTTATTCATATTCAGTCTTACACCAAATGTAAGTTTTCTTTTTCTTTAAACACTTTTTGACCCCAATACTCAGTTCTCTTATATGCCATTTGCTCGCTGTGGACTACTTCTAAATGTTGCAAGTGAAGCTCTAAGAAGGGCTGTGTTGTGGGTGTGTAGAAGTGTGGTTTTAGCCACACTTATAATGACAAGTGATTCCCCACAGGGCAATGATTAGGATACTTGCAAAACCATCTTGACCATCAATACTGCCATTCCCATTTACTTGCGGCCACCACATCAAGTGCCTGTCTGTACCACACTCACACCACACCCTTGCCACACCAAGCCATGCCACGCCATGCCACATCAGAGAGTTCTTTTTAATACCCAGTGTTGAGGAATTAATATTGTTGCCACTGCCAAAATGCCACCAGACTGTTTATGTGGCAGTTGGTGGTGGGGGATGTGAAGCTCAGTCTCATGCCATTTTTGCCATGGCCTTTATCACTTGAGAGCTGTGGTTTCTTTGGCACTGGAAGGCATATAGTGTCCTCTCATGCCCTGTGTGATGGCAGGGGCAGTGGCAGGGGGAAATGCTGTATCACCCTCACCACCACCACATTAACACCACATCAGACTGTGTGTGCCACTTACCTCAGGATAACACACACATGCACACTAAAAGTTTGGAGAATTAATTGAGTCCTAATGTTAACAAGGACCTTGTAGGTATTGACAATCATTTGATTGATATTTTATATATATATATATATATATATATATATATATATATATATATATATATAGATATAGATATAGATATATATATATTTATATATATATATAGATTTTTTTTTTTCTGTTTACTAAGCATATATATATTTCATGTAAATATTTATATTCTTTGTTAAGTAATCATATGAACATGGTTGCCAGATTTCGCTCACTAAGACTGGATAGACTTAAATGTGGCAACATGGCCTACATATCTCTCGGTGTTGCCGCTTGTCTGTCACTCCGTACGACCTCCAGCCTTGCTCCTTACTCCTCACTTGTTCTGGGCCGCCCTTGTTGCTTGTTGCCCTGCCCAGTCTGCCTGCCTTGCCCACTTGTGCTGCCTTGTCCATTCATGCCCTGCCCTCCCTCGCTGCTGCCTTTACTACCTAGGAAATAGTTTGATAGATCACTGGTAATAACAGGACTGTAGGAAATACATATCAGGTTCAAGAGTAAGCTCAGTGAGTCATTCTTAATTTCACTGTATGTCTTAGACTTTTGCAGGAATTCATATTACATCATGAATTAGCTGTCTTTATGCAGAATGTCATGTTATTTTTTTTTTAAATACATATATATCTGCCGTATAGCAGCACTAAACTGTTACAGCATATATTCCTTTGAAAACCTACTTTTGGATTTTTAGTGCAGAACTGGATGAGGTTACACACTATATTATCTTTTTAGGGTTATTGATACATTACTGGACAATAATATACACTCAATTAAGGAGAGAGTGATGTAATTATATGATAATCCTGTTTCATAGTCATCAAGGTGTTGCCCAGGACATTCATAATTTTTAAAGTGAGGTAGGATGGTCTTGATAACTGTGTTTTTTCAAGAATCTCAGCAACACAAATTTTTAAAGGCATTGACAGCCTCATTAATGCAGCACAGTATTCATCAAGCAAACACATTTCATTTTTTTATGTTGTCACATATTAATGCATACATTTTTTTCTTGTAGTTTTTGTTAGTAATAGGTGATTATTAGTTAACCAATATATGTGTTATATTTTGTGAGCGTTAATGTTTCTTATATTGTTTCATTTGCTAGTAATATATATTCTGAGTTCCATGGCCTTTCAGAAGTTGGTAAAAGTTGGTGAAAATATATATGGCATTGTATAGTTTGGGTACCTTGACATTTCATAAGTCGGTAAAAAATTACGAGGCATTGTTAATTGCACAACCTCACAGTGGTATGCCTAATTTAGATTCTTGAACAGATGTAATGAAATTAATCTACTTAATAGCAACACTTAGCAGTAGTTTTTTATTTATTTTTTTTACACACACACACACACACACACACACACAGTAGTAGTAGTAGGCAGGGGCGCTCATCATCCACTCACTCAATGCGGTGCTTTTTCGAGTGACTGCCTCTTCCTCTCTTCCTTCCTTCCTTCCTTCCTCTTCTGTCTTTCTTTCCTTCACTCCTTCCTCTTCTTCCTGTCTACAGGTGACTCTACACTGAATGATAAGCCAAATGGTTTCCTGTTCATCAGGAAACCATTTACTGTGCTGGGTGGTAACCATATATCCAGATTGCGGCGCCTGGTGGTTTAGTTAGTAAATAAAGCACTCCAATCAGAATGAGTCTTTGTAGTTTTATGTCCAAGGGGTGTTTGGGGTTTATTGCTCACGCAATGCCACTGAAGGATGAGTGAGGTTGGTCACGCTCATCTTTGATGTCAGGACCAACTTGTCTAGCCCTGGGCACCTGTACTCTTCATGGGGCAACATAGGATTGGATGATGGATACTGTATATATATATATATATATATATATATATCATCATCAGCCGTTTGAGTATCCACTGCAGGACCGGCCTATCCCGACCAAAGTCGGGACAGTATAGCCAATGTATCTCTACCAAGTGGCTTAGGCTGTCTGGTAGAGATTGTATGTAGGGTGAGAAGTGCTTGTAAGTGTAATTGTAGTGTTGGAGTGGCTTTGGATGTGTGTGTAGTCTGTGAACCAAGTGTAATCGGCCCGCGCAAGCCGACTGGGTGCAAGCATACTTTACAGTAAGCGACACTGGTTCAACCACAGCACCCCTTGTGTCCACCAATGCAGTACGTGGCCGGGTGAACACTCCCAAAGTTTATTACCCTGGTGGGGCGCGAACCCTGGTCCACCCGTGTACGAAATGCACACTCTACCACTGTACCACAGAGGCTCATATATATATATATATATATATATATATATATATATACTGTATATATATATATATATATATATATATATATATATATATATATATATATATATATATATATATATATATATATATATATATATATATATATACTGTATATATATATATATATATATATATATATATATATATATATATATATATATATATACACACACACAGACACACACACACACAAATGTTTCTGATCGGTTTTCACTAAAGAAAGGGATTTTGTGGGGGGGGGGGTGACTAGAAATGTAGTGATAAAAGACATAAAAGTGGAAGTGCAGGAAGTGTACAGTGTATAAATTACTGGAAATTCAAGATATAAGGAAAGCCCCAGGACCAGATGGAATCTCTACCTGGGTACTGAAAGAATGCAGAGAACAACTGACAGATAAGATTCACGATTTAATTGTGTGTTCTCTGGAAGAAGGGAAAGTGCCTCGGGAATGGAAGAGGGCCAATGTGATACCAGTTTAAAGGGAGAAAGCAAGGAAGAACCCCTGAATTATAGACTAGTGTCCATGACCAGCGTAGTTGCAAAACTGTGTGAGAGAATTTTGAAAGACAGATGGATAAAATATCTGGAGGAGATGAACATATTGGCTGAGAGCCAGTTTGGATTCAGAAGTGGAAGGTCATGTGTTTCCAACTTGTTGAGCTTTTACTCTAGAGCGATTGACGTGCTACAGTAGAGAGACAGCTGGGTGGATTGTGTGTATCTAGATTTAGAGAAAGCCTTTGATAAAGTACCCCACGAGCGACTAATGTGGAAATTGGAACACATGGGAGGGCTGAAAGGAAACGTTCTGGAGTGGATGAGAGACTTCTTAGGAGACTGACAAATGAGGACAGTAATAAAGGACAAGATGTCTGGATGGAGGGAAGTAACAAGTGGAGTCCCACAGGGCTCAGTGTTGGCGCCAGTAATGTTCCTGATTTATGTAAATGATATGGTAGATGGAATGAACAGTTATGCAAGTCTGTTTGCTGATGATGCAAAGATCTTGAGGAGAGTAGAAATTGAGGAAGACTGTGAAATGATGCAGGAAGACCTGAATAGGATCCAAAATTGGAGTCAGATGTGGGAAACGAAATTTAATGCCAAAAAATGTAAAATATTGGAAATGGGTAAGAGTGCCAAGAGGCCATCACTGAATTACTGTACATGATGGGTAATGAACCAATAAAAAAGTGAGAGAAGAGAAAGATTTGGAAGTACTGGTCCAGAATAGTTTGTCACCGGAAAAACACATTAATAAGATAGTTAGAGAGACGTACAATCTCTTGACTAACATACGAGTGGCATTCCATTACATGGATGAGGAAATGATGACAAAATTGATAGTGGCCATGAACCACCCCAGGATGGAATATGTGGCAGTAGTGTGGTCCTCACACAAGAAGAAAGATATAAATAAGATCGAGAGAATACAAAGAACAGCAACCAAGGTGGTCCCCAGCCTGGCAGATCTGTCTTACAGAGAGAGGCTGGAAAAGCTGGACCTGCCTTCCCTAAAAGAAAGGAGAGAGAGGGGCGACATGATTGCAGTGTGCAGGGCCATGATGGGATTAGATAAAACTGATAAAAATGATCTGTTTGTATGGGATGGGAGAGTAACAAGAGGACATGGAATGAAACCGAAAGAGCCAAGTTGTTTGAAGGATATCAAGAAATATAGCTTTCCATATAGATGCATAGACCTGTGGAACAGCCTGGACAAAGAGATCGTCCAGTCTGAAAACTTAAACGAGTTCAAAACAAAATTTGACAATTGGAAAAAGAGACGGGACCCCACGAGCGTAGCTCATTTCCTGTATATCACAACTAGGTCAATACAGTGTGTCACTACACAATGCGAACTCACACGATGCGAATCACCTGTAATGGCGTGTCAACCCAGAAATTGCTTATTTTTATCGAATATGAAATCTTCGAATTGAAATTCCGAACATGCGAATCGCCTGTATGATTCCAAGGCAAAACTGGACTTCCCGCCATTACCACGAGTGTCGGGCTGGACAATGGGAATCAGTCACATGAAGGCAGGTGGCTGACAACGAGCCAGATTCAAAATGGCGGGTGGCTGGCCAGCTATCTGCATGCCATCTACCGACCCTCCTGGATAAATAGACACTTCTCCTCCATATTGCCGCGAGAACACATGTTGTACCTTGCATCCTGTGGTCTGTTTTAACGTCATAGCAGTACCTACTTGTTCATCGTGGTCTCAGCTGTCAACTTTGAAGGCTTTTTGGCACCTCCAGGAGACCTCAGCAGTGACAGTGAGAGTGACAATGGGGTGCCCCGAGCCTCGGATACCCATCCCCCTCCATTCTTAACAAGCCCAGAAGCCACCTAAATAAAGGTATATGGTGTTCTGTTTGTTGTTTTATTTGTTGGTCCAACTAGAAGTACTATTAGACAAAGAACATATTAGCAGAGTAGAGTAGGCTGGAAGGAGACCTGAAGACCAAGCCCTGGGTGGGCTGTCCACCATATACCATTTTACCCATAAGTTCTTTGGTTCACACACTGTGAAATTGTAGAATGCGAGAGTTTCTGCCGCCCATAAACTCGCATTGTGCGAGGGTACACTGCATGTGTGTGTGTATATATATATATATATATATATTAATATATAGTATATAGATAGATAAATATATTTAAATAGATAGATACATACATACATCATCTAATCCTGTGTTGCCCCATGAGGAGCATAGGAGCCCTGGGCTAGGCAAGCTGGTCCTGACATTTGAGATGAGTGTGACTAGTCTCACACATCATTATGTGAACAATAAACCCCAACCATCCCTTCGATATAAACCTACACAGGCTCAATGCAGTTGGAGTGCCTTAGTTACCCATTAAACCACCAGGTGTCATAGTTTTGTTATGTGGTTACCACCCAGCATAGTAAATGGTTTTCTGCTGTACGGGAAACCATTTGGCATGTCATTCATTGTAGAGTCACCCAGAGACAGAAGGAAAGGAAACAAAAGAAGGAAAGAAAGACAGAAGAAGAAGGAAGAGAGGAAAGAGCAGTCACCCGAGAGCAGCACTACATGGAGTGAGTGGATGGTGAGCGCTCCCACCTACCACTATATATATATACATATATAGATATATATATATATATATATATATATATATATATATATATACTGAAAGTATGCAAAGATGTCTGCTGCTGATTTTGAATCGTGAGAGTTCCTTTGATGCTGTTGGTATTTTTTTTTTCTAATTCCATTTTAAGATTTTTTGTAGTGCCTTGTTGTCCAGGTTCCCCATTTATACTTTGCCAGCATGGGAAGGGGGTAATTTTGGCTGTCACTTTACCCACTTTCCCTCTGAGGTGAGGAGAAGGTATGGCCATGTTGTGGACTTAATATGGACTGATACAGGATCGTCCTGAATCTTAATAACCCATATAATGTATTTCCTTTATGTTGTAAACAGTGACCTAAATTTGTTGTGAATGAGAGCCTAGAAACTGGTTCATATGTGCAGTAGTGGCTAAAGGATATGACAAAATCACCCACCAGCACTTCTGCTGCAGGCCCTACATGTCATATATGATGCAGAAGTAGGGGAGGGGAGGGATTCTTGGTGTCTCTTTCACCTCAGAAAACTATGCTCAAGATCTTTGTTTTTCATGTGAATAAGGGATGTGGGCACCCCCAGAATACCTCTCCAAGTCACAAGTTTCCAGATGATGCAGGATCTCAAATTCACTCAGGACATCATACAAGAATGTCTGGAAAAGATATTATATTATGATCACTCAGTGATAACACGGACAGCACATATATTTCAATAGCCATTTGTTGTTTTATTGATGCTTTGTATAGGTTCCTGTCAACAACATGTCAACAAACAGTGGATTTTGTATTTTAACAGCATTATGAGATCCAACTGTAACATGGCAATTACAGACAAAAATTGCTTCATCTACAGTTTCATCATTTTGGAACATAAACCTTGGAACATTAGAGTATTTTTTTAAATGTAAAAGTTGAGTTTCCACCCTGTTGATTGCCGAAATTCTCCATGACAGATGTAATTGAATGCAACTGGGGATATTGGCACTGGCATATGAAGTTACTGTATATTATGATATTTTGAAGGAAGTAGGAATCATTTTTAGGACACATTTAGATATTGCTCATTGTGTATAAAACATTATGATATGAAATATGTTTTTGGTACATTTTGATACACAGCACATCCTGCTATACCATTTGTCTTGTTGTATTTTCAGCAGTTTCCATGGAAGGGACCTAT
This sequence comes from Coenobita brevimanus, assembly GCF_032717465.1. NCBI lineage: Eukaryota > Metazoa > Arthropoda > Malacostraca > Decapoda > Coenobitidae > Coenobita > Coenobita brevimanus. The sequence continues at coordinate 43,913,254 of NC_137063.1, forward strand.
ATTAGAGTATATATACTTTTCAGATAAGAGTTTGCCATTTCATATTAAATAATGAGACAGTGGCATGTACATTTTAGACATTTTTCTTCTCAATTGTTAAGAGAGCTCAGATCATGCTGTTAAGATAAAGAGATGCACTGTGTGTTTTATGATCAAAATGAGAAATTTTGTCATGCTGCTGATTGAAACCTATTAAAAAATCATTGCCTTTATGTAGGGTTATTGATTTACAAGTGTTGTCTTTGTTATCTTTAAGAAGGAATAACAGATCATGTTGGATTTTGAGATTGTTACATGACATCCAGAGTGGATTGGAGATCCTGAGTAGCTTGGCAGTGTGAGTGTGGGTGGATGCTGATTGAATTAAATTAATGATTTTATGATGATAAATCCTCGTCCATAGAGTAGAATGATTGTTTGGACTCTGATGAGACTTTGAGTACCTATATAATATTTTCTTATTAGCAGTTTATAGAGATCATAAGAAAATAATAGCTAATCCCACAGACTACTGGAGCCCTCCAAACTTTTAATAGTAGGGTGTATATATATATATATATATATATATATATATATATATATATATATATTCACTCTCATCTTAAATGTCGGGACCAACTGCCCAGCCCCAGGCTCCTATGCTTCTCATGGGGCAATGTAGGATTGGATGATGGATGGATATATATATATATATATATATATATATATTATATGTGAGGTCTGTCCAAAAAAGAAACTGGGCATTTTAAACAGATATAGACATGAGGTCTGTCAAAATAAAAAAGCAAATTTTATATATATATATATATATATATATATATATACGTGCAAATACCAGACATGAACTTTGTAAACTAGTGCATAGTTTTGTTGATGTCTGTGAGCATCGTGCCTTGAGAGTAAATGTAGAAAGAGTAAATTGATTGTTATTGAGAGAGAAGGTGACTCCAAGTGTGATGTTACAGTGAATGGAGAGAGACTGGAATTGGTGATAGAGTTCAAATATCTAGGTACAGTGATAGAAGAGAGAGGAAAATGTCATAAGAAGTGGAAAGTAGAATGACACATGGAAGGAAAATAGCTGGTGCAATGAAGGCCTTGATAAGAAATGGAGGCTTGATGCTTGCAGCATCATGAGGCTTATGATAAGGAATGTTAGTGCCAACTTTAACATAAGGATATGAGACTGTATATGTGGCATGAAAATGAAAAGGCAAGAGTGAGAGCAGTGGAAATGGGACTGCTGAGGAATGTATGTGGAGTACAGAGAGTGGATAGGATACAAAATAATGTGCTTTGTGAAAGATGTGGATTGAGGAAGTCTGGGGACACCAGAATCAAAAAGTGTGTACTGAGATGGTATAGTCATGTGGAGAGAAAGGATAATAATAGAGTGGTGAAAATGGTATGTCTGAGTGAATTTGAAGGAGGGAGGAGGTGAGGTAGGCCAGAGAGAAGATGGAAGGATATGGTGCATGAGTGTGTGAGGAAGAGTGGTATGGAAGTTGGTGAGGCTAGGGGACTGACAAGAGATCGAGCTGGCTGGATGAATGTTGTGAGGAGAAGTGCATGATCAGGGATTTGGCACCCCATTTTAACGTGACAGTGTCCCGATTGACTCTATCAGATATGTTTATGTGAAGCTTGACAATGTGGTGAATGCATTTTGCGTATCAGGTACAGCCAAGATTCAGGGGGCTTGAATGGTGAGTGCCTGGAAGCATGGCCCATTGGATTGGGCAAATTTGGGCTGTCTGGATGTTGCTACTCCTCACCCTGCCCTAGGGTGGGAAAAGAGGTCTGGATGATGATGCGGATGATGTTGAGATATATATATACCCCCACCACAAATTGACTTAGGACCTACACACACAGAATTGCTGTGATAGAGTTGACTATCTTTGCTTTGTGTTTCCACCTCTACCAAGTGAATTTTTTGGACAAGAAATAACTGGCAACTCCTCTGGTGTTGGCGGGAGGTGGTGAAACACTCAGCACGTCAATGCTTGCCCAGAAGCGAGAGTGGGAGACTATGTTCCCATCGCTCCGAGCTTGCACCTCCCTCTCTTTTCCTGTGCATTACTGTTTGCCCTATTATATTCCTAGAGTCGAGTTGTCATGTCTAGAAAGTATTGCTGAAGGGATGAGAAGGTCCACATCATTGCATGGAGGCAGGATAATGTTCCTGTCAACACGATTTGTGAACGTACTGGATGTGCAAATTTGACAGTCATGAAGATTCTTGCCGCAGCATTCGGCCTTCCACTTGATGTCATACCAGAGCACAAGCATGGTGGTGGAAAGAAGAGGATGACTTCCAGAGGTACAGATATGCTTCTGAAGAGGGAAGTAATCAAGAATCCTCAACTGACATCAGCAGAATTGAAGAGAAAGCATCCTCAGCTGTTACATGACGTCTCAATTCGAACTATTCAACACCGCTTGCAGAAGGAGCTGGGTTTGCCAAACTGCACTGCAGCCAAGAAACCGCTTCTCACTGAGCGCATGAAGAAGCAGCGCATTCAATTTGCCAAGAATTATGCACACTGGACATCGGAGAGTGGAGAAAAGTTATGTTTTCCAATGAAAGCACATTTCAAGTGTTCTAGGTGCGTTCTGCCAAGGTTCGTTGCCCTGCCACCCGTAGTCAATATGACCCTGCTTACACAGTGCCCATTGTTAAGCACCCACAGTCAGTAATGATATGGGGGTGTTTCTCAGGTGAAATGGGAAGGGGAGGCCTCTACTTTCTTCCTAAGAAATTGATGTTGAATTGTGGCCAGTACATTCAAGTTCTGAAAGATCATTTGTAAAATTTTTTTGCTCTTCATGGGTGTGACTTTTTCATGCACAATTGAGCTCCATATCACAAGTCAAGAAAGGTGACAAAACGGCTTCAGGATAATCGGATTGAGGTCCTCAACTGGCCTGGCAACAGTCCGGATCAAAATCCGATAGAAAACTGCAGGGCAAAGATGAAGATAATCATGGCAGAGAAGAAGACACCCAATCTGGACAGCCTCAAGACTGAACTGACAAATGTTTGGTGCAATGTCCGTAGATTACTTTAGAGATCTAAGTGATTCCATGCCAAAATGTATCCAACTGGTCCTGAAAAACAAGTGAAACATGATTTCATATTAATGAATGGCATTTCACGAACAAATATATTGATATACTATGATTTCTGTGTTTTTTAATACCTTGTGGGGGGAGGTCCTAAGTCAATTTGTGGTAACTGTATATATATATATATATATATATATACAACTATATATATCTATCCATCCATCCATCATCCAATCGTACATTGCCCCATGAGGAGCGTGTTTTCCATGATCTTTATACAGTAGGTCCAGTGAGGCAGTAGACACACGTGAGTTTGTTATTGTTTGTGATCGTAACGTACGATCTTCAGCCGCGTCGTGCTACTATTTCTTAACAAAGAATCATTACATGTTCCTTGTAACACTATTTATTTTTATTCTGATGGACAAATACTTGAAAGGGATGAGGAACACACTGAGGTGGTTTGGCCATGTGGAGAGGATGGAGGGTGAAAGACTGACGAAGAGAGTGTATGTGAGTGAGGTGGAGGGGGGAAGAGGGAGGGGGAGGCCGAGGATGAGATGGAGGGATGGGGTGGAGAGGTATATGAGAGAGGGGGGTGTGAGTTGGGAGCAGGGCAGTGAAATGGCGGGGGACAGGGCGACTTGGAGGCGATTTGTTTGTGGCCACCCCAAACGGGATTGAGGCGTCTGGCAATAGAATAGATAGATATTTAAGGAAGGAAAGAATAATAACCATCCCAGTACAGAGATGGTAGACTCAGCCCACCAATTTTTGATTTTATTTGTCTATATTACAGCCTCTCTTCCTTGTAGCAGTGAGTAAAATAATAATGTTATAATTTCTCCCTTCCTTTTAGTGACAAAGAGGGCACATAAAATGACCGGGTTTTAGCTGACCTACTTTGATGTTGAAAATTAAATAATCTGGTGAAAAGTGGCAGCTTTTCCTCGGTTAATGACATCGGGAACTAGCCCATCCACTCTCAACACACCTTCTCTTGCCGCTAAAGCCAGTCTTCACTTTATTTCTGGTAAGGATTTTTGACGCTGCAGCTCTTTATAACAGTTTTAATGTCTTCTGAGGCACATGTTTATTGTGTTATGCTGTTTTACCACTAGCAAACACTCTTCATTTAATTTTGGGTAGGGCATGTTTGGTGTTATAGTACTTTCTGCTACGGTAGGTAGAGTATGTGTCCTACCGGAACACTCCTCTATTTTTCCCATTGATTCTTAACTTCACACTTCGATGTTTCACGGTTCGTGAGTTTTTGGCGGTACATCCAAGCAGTTAAAAACAAGGATTTACTGTATACAAATATATTGTATATAAATATATATATACAGTGTGTATATATATATATATATATATATATATATATATATATATATATATATATATATATATATATATATATATATATATATATATATATATATATATATATATATATATATATATATATATAGATAGATATATAGATATATATATATATATATATATATATATATATATATATATATATATATATATATATATACTGTATATATATATTTATATACAGTATATTTGTATACAGTAAATCCTTGTTTTTAACTGCTTGGATGTACCGCCAAAAACTCACGAACCGTGAAACATCGAAGTGTGAAGTTAAGAATCAATGGGAAAAATAGAGGAGTGTTCCGGTAGGACACATACTCTACCTACCGTAGCAGAAAGTACTATAACACCAAACATGCCCTACCCAAAATTAAATGAAGAGTGTTTGCTAGTGGTAAAACAGCATAACACAATAAACATGTGCCTCAGAAGACATTAAAACTGTTATAAAGAGCTGCAGCGTCAAAAATCCTTACCAGAAATAAAGTGAAGACTGGCTTTAGCGGCAAGAGAAGGTGTGTTGAGAGTGGATGGGCTAGTTCCCGATGTCATTAACCGAGGAAAAGCTGCCACTTTTCACCAGATTATTTAATTTTCAACATCAAAGTAGGTCAGCTAAAACCCGGTCATTTTATGTGCCCTCTTTGTCACTAAAAGGAAGGGAGAAATTATAACATTATTATTTTACTCACTGCTACAAGGAAGAGAGGCTGTAATATAGACAAATAAAATCAAAAATTGGTGGGCTGAGTCTACCATCTCTGTACTGGGACGGTTATTATTCTTTCCTTCCTTAAATAATTATCTATTCTATTGCCAGATGCCTCAATCCCGTTTGGGGTGGCCACAAACAAATCGCCTCCAAGTCGCCCTGTCCCCCGCCATTTCACTGCCCTGCTCCCAACTCACACCCCCCTCTCTCATATACCTCTCCACCCCATCCCTCCATCTCATCCTCGGCCTCCCCCTCCCTCTTCCCTCCTCCACCTCACTCACATACACTCTCTTCGTCAGTCTTTCACCCTCCATCCTCTCCACGTGGCCAAACCACCTCAGTGTGTTCCTCATCCCTTTCAAGTATTTGTCCATCAGAATAAAAATAAATAGTGTTGCAAGGAACATGTAATGATTCTTTGTTAAGAAATAGTAGCACGACGCGGCTGAAGATCGTACGTTACGATCACAAACAATAACAAACTCACGTGTGTCTACTGCCTCACTGGACCTACTGTATAAAGATCATGGAAAACTGTTGCATAGAAAAATGGACAGTGCCTAGACTGAGCTTCAGTACACATCATCTGCTGCATGTCAGCTGCCAGTTGGTAGGGTCGAAGTGCAGGGAAACTAGCGAAGTCTGAAACAACTTGGAAACTTTTTTCATGCGCAAAAAACGAGGCTTCGAAGTAAAGTGCGTTAAACTACGAGGATTTACTGTATCTACCTATCTGTCTGTCTATCTATATAGATATTCATATAAATATATATATATATATATATATATATATATATATATATATATATATATATATATATATATATATATATACCTCTATATATATATATATATATATATATATATATATATATGTATGTATGTATGTATGTTTCACCCTCATCTTAAATGTCAGAACTTACTTGCCTAGCCCCGGGTTCCTACGTTCTTCATGGGGTGGCATAGGATTCAATGATGGATGGATATATATGTATGTATGTATGTATGAGGTCACCGCCCGAAAAGAAACTGAACTTTTTAAAACTGCATCAACAAGCCATTATAGCATGATCGCTACCGGAGCATTGTGTAGCAGCGACTTTGAGCATTAATTTAACACTAACCACATCTTGCCACGTCAGTTAGTCATCAAGGTACATGCTTGAATGAACATGTGTTAGTACACTTAATGATTTGTTGCAATTTGGACAATGAAGGATTTTGATGAGCGACATGTTTGTGTTAAATTCTGTTTCAGACTGGGAAATATTTTTATGGAGACTTTTCTGGTGTTGCAGCAATGGTTCTAGCGGTTCAAATAGGGAAGAATATCCGCTGAAGACAATCCCAAATCTGGACAGCCTTCAACGTCAAGAGACGATGATCGCATTGAGAATGTGCGTTCTGTAATTCGTGAAAATTGTTGCCTGACTGTCTGTGAAGTTTCTGGAGGAGTAGACATCTGTAAAAGTTTGTGCCACACAATATTGACCAATAAACTGAAGATGCATCCTGTTGCTGCAAAATTTGTACCATGTCTGCTGACAGATGAGCAAAAAGAAGACCGTGTCACAGTCAGTCAGGAGCTGTTTGATTGTTTGAATGCTGGTGAAAACTTCCTTAAGAATGTCATAACAGGTGATGAAATATGGGCATATGGCTACGACTTCAAAACAAAAAAGTAGTCATCACAATGGGTTGGAACGTCATCACTGCAACCAAAGAAATCATGCTAGGGTTGCTCCAATGTGCAGGTGGTGTTGATAATTTTTTTTAATTGGAATGGCATTGTTCATCATGAGTACGTTCCACATGATCAGACAGTCAGTAAAGAGTTTTACTTGGATTATCTGAAGCATTTGAGGGAGGCAGTTTGAAGGAAGAGGCCTGAGGCATGGACAGAAAAAACCTGGATGCTGCACCATGACAGTGCACCTGCTCATGTCTCGCTTCCTATCCATGACTTTTTGGTGAAGGACGATATGATTACAGTCTTGTCCCCCAGACACCCAGCTCTTTGGATTTGGCCCTGGACTTTTTTTTTTTTTTTCTTTTAGTTCACAAAGTTGAAATCCACCCTGAAAGGTTGCTGATTTCAGTAAGTAGGAGGGATAGAAGAAAATTCACCAAGTACACTAAAGACACTTTCACTAAAGGCCCTCTCCCACTTCGGCGAAAGTGGGGAAGATAAAGTCACGATGTGTCAAAAATCCCTAATCGTGGGTATTCGTGATAAAAATCTTGTCCATTCGTGGCATGTCGCCGATACGTCGCATGAGGTGGAAATTTGTCGTGACCCTCCACGATTTTGTAAAATTTCTCAGATTAGTTGTTGACAACAAGGCGACGCCTCGTCGACATCGGCGATTACCCGGTGTATAAACCGCGTATGATCGCCGACATCAGCGAGGCGTTGGCGGTGAAAAAAAACGTTGAGATGTCGTACGGTCATACGGCGAAGCGTCGGCAATGTATCGGCGATGCATCGGTGAGGTTAATACGACATAGCTTACGTAAACCGTACGATACGTACCGGGTTGTGCGACAGTAATATTTCATCTTATGAATGTCGGTGATATATCGCTGACATTTCGCGGATGAACCGTCAATTAATCGCCTTAAATACGCCGATGACGGCGAGGCACCGACGATGGCTTCGGCGTTTTGTCTGCGAGGTGCGTGCGATTTATTCCGCATTGGCACCGACGCATCGACGATACACGCCACCGTTGTAACTTTATCACCGTTGAATTGCCGTAAAAAAAAACGTTAAAATTTGAATTTAGAATAATGCTTGCGCATTACGCCGACATATCGGCGATATGTCGGCTACTAGTCGCTGGTTATATTGTATACTCTGCCGAGGTGTCGGCATTTTGTCGTACTGGTGTCGCCGGTATTACGCCGACACCACGATTCTTGGTCAGAGTCGTCGACACATCACCGACTTCGGCCACGATTTTCATCGTGGCTTCATCGTGCCTATTTACGCCGAAGTGGGAGAGGGCCTTAAAGCGTATGTACATCAGTGACTAAGTGATGTTGCATCATGTGGCTAGTTTTAGTCTAAACCTCAAAGTCATCACTACACAGTGCTCCAATCGCGAGCATGCCATGCTGGCTGCTTGGTACGCTATTTAAAAAGTTTGGTAACTTTCTTGGACAGACCTTGTGTGCGTACATATACAGGTATACCCCGGTTTAACAGTGCATTTGGTTAAGTAAAAACCCATCGCTAGGCAGGTTTTCGTATATCAGGGTAGATTTAACATGTAAAGTATAGGGGATGCATTTTTGAGCTTTGGGTTTCCACCCCAACCAAGTCCTAAACCCACCCAAATGAGTCCAAAAACAAGTTCCTATCTCACCTAAACCCCCAAATAGCTTTAAAGCAAGCTAAACTGAGCCTAAAAGCAGTTTATAATTCACCTAAACTCAAAAATAAAATCTGAAAATCGTCAAAAATAAGTCTGAAAAAAATCTAACTTTGCAAACTATACCTCAAAATGACAATGTTCAACCCACCTGTGACTAAAGCACATTAATGTAAACCTAAGCACTTAATTTAAGTCTAAAATGTCATCAAAATCGGTAAAAAAAAAAAATCTAAACCCATCGTTAAACTGGGGTTTGGCCATCGTTGGGCAGGGTATGGTGGTATATCTACCTCCATCGCTCTGGCAGGGTATCACTTCTAGGGGTATCGTATATATATATATATATATATATATATATATATATATATATATATATATTTACATATACAAGCATGCTCCGGTTTAATGACCCAATAGGTTAGGTAAAACCCCATTGTTAGGCGGGGTATCATATATCGGGGTAATTTTAACTCGTATTTCAATGTGGACCGTTTACCAACCTTGGGTTTCCCCCCAAACCAACTCCCTAACCCACCCACATGAGCCCCAAAACAGGTTTAAAGCCAATCTAAATGAACTAACAGCTGTCAAGGAAGCTAACCTAAGCCTAACACCTGTAAATAACTCACTAAAACCAACAAATCAAATCTGAATATCATTAAATATAAGTCTGGAAAAAATCAGGCTTAGTAAACTGTACCCCAAAATGAAGTCTGGAAAAAATCAGGCTTAGTAAACTGTACCCGAAAATGACAATGTTCACCCCACCTATGGCAAAAACACATTAATCGAAGTCTAAAAACAGTTTATAAAATCGACCTAAACACAATTTTAGTCCAAAATATCATCAAAATCAGTAAGAAAAATAAAAACCATCGTTAAACTGGGGTTTGGCCATCGTTGAGCGGGATATGGTGCAATTTCTACCCCCATCGTTAAGCTGGGGTATCATATATCGAGGTATTACTGTATATATATATATATATATATATATATATATATATATATATATATATATATATATATATAAATACATATATACAGTGCTCGTCAGAAGTATGGAGCGCCCTGCATCCCTCCTGAGAAACAAACCTTTCAACATTGAAAAAACATATAAATAATGCATTTTATTTACCTTTAGTGCTTTGTAGGGTAGCCTTTACATTTCTTCATGGACCTGAGACGTCTTGGAAGTGAAAGGGCGAGGCTCCTGAGGTGCTGGAGGGGTATTTTGTCCCAGGAGTCACGAATGGCGGCTTCCAGCTTAGGCAGAGAGCTCACGTCCTTCCCTTGGAGACTCTTCTTTACGAGGTACCAGAGGTTTTCAATCGGGTTGAGGTCTGGGCTATTTCCTGGCCAGTCTGTCATGAATGATACCTCGCAGTCACGAAGCCCATTGGTGACCGATTTGGCCTTGTGAGCAGGTGCACCGTCCTGCTGAAACACTCATGCACCTGTTAGCTCGAAGGAGTCTGGTAAATGATCACAAAGAAGCTCCAGGTAAACATCCTGATTCACTCTGAGGTTCTTGGAAAGTACAACAAGCTTCCCCAAACCCTTCCCTGAGAAACAACCCCATACCATGAGTGAATCAGGATGTTTAACTGTGCTTTCTACATACCGTGGGTCAAGTGGGTCACTACCTTTGCGTCGATACACACGTGCTCCTCTGTTACAGGTAACACTAAACGTTGCCTCATCAGACCACAACACTGACAACCATTGCTCCTCACCCCAGTTTAGATGTTTATTAGCAAAGGCAAGCCTACGAATTCTCTGGCTCTTGGTGAGAAGAGGCTTTTTCACAGGCCTATGACTTGTGTAACCAAGCTCATGCATCCTACGAGACACTGTTCTCACAGACACCTCACCAAACACTTCCGGGTTGCTCTCCTTAATTTTCCTTGCACTCACACGAGGATTAAACTCCACTGCACGTTTTAAAACATTAACAGACCTTGGGGAAGTTTTCCTAGGCCTACCAGACCTTGGTTTCTTTGTGGGAACTTCACCACTGTTTTCCTTCCGAAACCGCGCACACCAACGACGCACTGTCGATCGTGCCACACCAACCAATTCACTAATTTCCTTTGTCTGGTGCCCTGCCTCCTTTAGAGCAATGATCTGGGATATGATTTCACTCGATAGTTCACAGGTAGGTGCCATAACAAAGTTTTGAAGGCCAAAACACTGCAGGACACTCGGTAAAAAATGGCGCAATTTGAGAGGGACACTTGGCGGAGTTCCTCTCTCTCAGGCAGCCCGTGGGCGACTGAGGCGGGAACCAACCAGCGCGTCGGAAGGCCTCAGGCTACCGTGACGTCATGCTCGGAGCTCAAACTTGTGGCTCAATTCTTACCCCCAAAAATGGGTGATACTTTTTGGGCCATAAGTATTGCACGCCCGGCGGACAACGCTGAATCCTTTTGACGAGTACTGTACAGTATATATATATATATATATATATATGCTAGTATGCTTGCACCCAATCGGCTTAAGGCAGGCCGATTACATTTGGTTCACAGGCTACACGCACACCCAAAGCCACTACAACACTACAATTACACTTACAAGCACTGCTCATCCTACATACAGTCTCTATCAGACAGCCTAAGCCACTGGGTAGATGGCTGTATCGTCCCTGCTTCTGTAGGGATAGGCCAGTCCTGCAGTGGACCTCAATGAATGATGATGATGATATATATATATATATATATATATATATATATATATATATACAGTAGTACCTTGATATGCGATACCCAACCTTAACAATAGGGGTAAAAATTGCACCATACCCTGTTTAATGATGGCCAAACCCGTGTTTAATGATGGGTTTTGAGTTTTTAAAATGATTTTGGTGATATTTTAGACTAAAATTTTGTGTTTAGGTTGATTTATAAACTGTTTTTAGACTTAGATTAATGTGTTTTAGCCATAGGTGGGGTGAACATTGTCATCTTCGCGTACAGTTTACTAAGCTTGATTTTTTTCCACACTTATAGTTGACAATTTTCAGATTTTTTGGTGGTTTTAGTTTTTTAAACAGATGGTAGGCTTAGGTTAGCTTCCTTGACAGCTGTTAGGCCATTTAGATTGGGTTTAAACTCGTTTTTGGGCTTATTTGGGTGGGCTTTGGACTGTTTGGGTGGAAACCCATGGCTGGTAAATGATCCACGTTGAAATACATGTTAAAAGTACCCCGATATCCAATATCCCCCTAAAGATGGGGTTTTACCTAACCAATTAGATCGTTAAACTGGGGTATGCCTGTATAGAGAGAGAGAGAGAGATGTGGGCACCCAGTCCTCAAAAAGAATGATGATCCTGGTCCCAGTCCTTGCTTCAAAATGGACCGGTGGTTGCGGTATCAGTCTTTCCCAAAAAAAGGACCCAGGACCAACTCAACCCTCGGTCTTCTTATGTAAGTGAATAATTTTATTTAAATTAAAAATTAAATTAAAGACTGGAAATTATTCATTGTAATTTTCTTTACTTAAATTGTAATTAATATGGCATCTGATGGTTTAGTAAGTAATGAAGGTGCTCCAGTCATATTGGGCTGGTGTAGGTTTATTGCTCACATAATGTCACTCAGGGATGAGTGAAACTGGTCACTCTCATCTTAAATGTCAGGACCAACTTGCCTAGCCCTGAGCTTTTACACTCTTAATGGAGCAACATACGATTGGTTGACAGATGGATGGATGCAATTAATGCAGTACATAAATACTGTACAATGTAATAACAAATGTAAGTAAAAACCTAAAACCAATTAAGAAAATAAATAAACTGCTCTGTGATGACCATTAACCTTTACCATGCTAGCAATGTAGATCTACGTCCCCTTCAAAAACGCCGGTGATGTAGATCTACGTCTTGCAGCACTGAGAAGTCTTTGCAGGTAACCAAGATAAAATGGAAGATAATATTGTATCTCACTAACTTCAGACATTTTTCTGCTATGCTTACAAAACTGATTTAGGATCACGGGAGGCGAGTGAGTCTTAGTAGGCTCACAGCCGCTCCGTTCTGTTTGCAACCCTGAAGATTTCAGAGGTTGAGTGGCACCAACCCAGCTCGACTCAACCTACTTTCTGGCTTTGATGATAACTTATATTAGTGTGAGGGATCTTATATTGATGTATTAAGCCCATTTACCTACCAGAAGAATCCAATATTGGTTCACAAGCTCACATGCTCAGCTGTCTCAGTAACCTCGAAGATTTCAGAGGTAGAGTGGCACCAGCCTGACTCGATTCAACCAACTTTTTGGCTTTGGCGATTACTTTTATTAGTGCCAGGGATCTTATATTGATGTACTAAGCCCATTTAGCCTGAAAAAAATATCTAAAATCAATTCACAAGCTCATAGATGCTCTGCCGTCTCAATAACCTCGAAGATTTCAGAGGTGGAGTGGCACCAACCTGACTTGATTCAACCAGCCATCTGGCTTTAGTGATTACTTTTATTAGTGCCAGAGATCTTATACAGATGTATTAAGCCCATTTAGCCAGAAAAAAGAAAATCCATAATGGGCCTGCATATTGGGGTATCATTTTTTTTTTTTTTTTTCCCCAGCACGGTACGTGTTAAAACCTGAATCCTGCCCTGAAAAAAAAATGAAAAAAACAATTGTTAAAAGCTTGAATTTCCCTTTAAGATTACTAGCATTTCAAAATGGTTCTCTTTTTTTGATGAGAACATAAAAAACTGCATAGGTTTATTGTATAGAATTATCAGTTATATTACTGGTTTACAATATGATTGATGAGTAGCCACTAGTGGACACCAGTGCCTGACTGTTGGACTGTTATGTTATTTTGGCTGTAATAGGAAGTTTTGCTGTGGCCACAACATTTTCCTCAGTCCTTTAAAAAAAAAAAAAAAAAAAAAAAAAAAAAAAAAAAAAAGGACTGAGGAATGTCTGATCTTCCGGAATTGCAAAAAAATGGACCATCAGTCCTCACTGGAAAAAGGACCGCATACTGGAATTCAGCCCTTCTGGAAGTCAGTCCTTCATGCCTATATATCAATCAATCAGTCATTTCCTGCTGCATCCCACGTGTTGCATACCCCCTCGATGAGCTCTCTCCACCAATGTCTGTCTCTTGCCATCTTCTTTAGGTCCTACCAACATTCCTCACCTGCTTCTCTTTTCATTGTTCTCAACCAGGTTTCACTTCGCCTACCTCTGCCTCTTCTTCCTCTAGCAGTCCACTCTGGCACATCGTTTCGTTTCGTTTTTAAAAGTTCCAACATGCTTGCATGTGTCGGCCTTGGTCACCTAATGGCGGCTCTCCACGCTGCACGATCCATTGCAGCCTCCCTGTTCAGTCCTTTAACCCTAAGGTCGCACTTAATGACCTTGTCCCATGTCTTTCTTGGTCTTCCCCTCATAACCCCACCCCCAGTATTAACACTTCTCACCTTCCTCACCCAGTTAGCATCCCCCAACCTCTCCACATGTCCAAACCACCTCAATCTACCTCTCCTCATCACAACACCAATACACTCCAGTCCCATCCTACCTCTCAACTCTTCCATCGTAAACCCAGCCCCTCCAGGCCTTGGATGCAGGGACGCACTGCACATCCACCTAATCATTGTCATTTCTGTACGTCTGAGCCGGCGAATATCTTCCTCCTTCACTTCCTAGGTCTCACTACCATACAGCATTACACTCCTAACACATGCTGCATACAAAGACCCCTTAGCATGTAGGGAGAGCCCTCTCAATGTCAGGAGAGGCAAGAGCTCCTTGAACTTCTTCCAACCACTTCTCACCCTAGCCACAGAGCTAGCTCCAGCCCAACCTCCAGCACACAACATGTCTCCCAAATAACAAAACTCTTCCACACACTCAAGAGATTCACCAGCAAGTTCAATAATTTCACTTCTGACAATCTCCACCTGCTCACCCCGGCACGCCGTACACATAAAATCATCATTCCTGTGTCTGTGTCCATATACTGTATATATGTATGTACATAGATAGATAGATAGGTAGATTGACAGGAACAGCACATTATATATATATATATATATATATATATATATATATATATATATATATATATATATATTTTTATATATATGAATATATGTGAAGAATGATGAAGGAAGGGTAGTGGTGAACAGTGAGGGTATTAATGATGCATGGAGAGAGCATTATACCCGGTTGTTGAATGAGGAGTTTGACTTGGACAGGGAAGGTTTGGAGCCAGCAGATCCAGTGTTTGGCCCTTGGCCTTTTATTGATGCTGCAACAGTGAGTGAGGCAATAGGCAAGATGAAGGTGGGGAAGGCAGCAGGTGTGTCTTGGTTGACTACCGAAATGTTGAAGGCCTGAGGAGTTATAGGGGTGAGGTTGGTCACTGACCTAATGAATATGATTATTTATGAGTGTGTTGTCCCAGATGATTGGCTGAAGAGTGTAATTGTAAATGTGTATAAAGAGAAGGGTGATACCCTGGAAAGAGGAAATTATAGAGGCATAAAGCTTTTAGATCAGATAATGAAGGTAATGGAGAGTTTTAGAAGGTATGATTAGAGAAAGAGTGAATATTGATGAGATGCAGTTCAGCTTTATGCCAGGTAGGGGGACCACTGATGCCATATTCATTGTTTGACAGCTTCAGAAAAAATATATTGGTAAGAAAAGGGATCTGTATTTTGTTTTTATTGATTTGGAAAAGGCTTTTGACAGAGTCCCTAGAAAGGTGGAGAAGTGAGCAATGAGAAAACTTGGCTTGGAGAAGTGGCTGGTTAGGGTGGTTATGGCTGTGTAAGTGGGTGCTCACATCTAGGTAAGAGTGGATGGAGATTTGAGTGATGAGTTTTCCATGAACGATGGTGTGCATCAGGGGTCAGTTTTGAGTCCCATCTTGTTTATCATGGTACTTGAAGCCCTCTCACGTGACTTCAGAAACGGACTCCCGTGGGAGATGTTGTATGCTCATGATTTGTTGTTGATTGCAGAGAATGAAAGGGAGGTGGAGGAAAGATTTAGGAAGTGGGGAGATGGTATGGGGCACAAAGGCTTAAGGGTAAATGCAGATAAAACAAAAGTGATGATATCTAGGGTTGGTGGCGGTACTATCAGAGACGAGGGAGAGGGGCCATGTGCAGTTTGCCACAAGGGTGTGGGAAGTAATTCCATCTTGTGTAGTGTTTGTGATAAATGGGTGCACAAGAGATGTGGTGATAACAGAGGTAGACTGTGAGATATTGCTGATTTTATGTGTACAGCGTGTCGGGGAGAGCAGGTGGAGATTGTCAGCTGTGAAAGGATTGAACATGCTGGTGAATCTCTTGAGTGTATGGAAGAGTTTTGTTATTTGGGAGACATGTTATGTGCTGGAGGTGGGGCTGGAGCTAGCTCTGTGGCTAGGGAGAGATATGGTTGGAAAAAGTTCAGGGAGCTGTTGCCTCTCCTGACATTGAGAGGACTCTCCCTATGTGCTAAGGGGTCTTCGTATGCAGCATGTGTTAGGAGTGCAGTGGTGTATGGTAGTGAGACCTGGGCAGTAAAGGAGGAGGATATTCGCAGGCTCAGATGTACAGAAATGACAATGATTAGATGGATGTGTAGTACGTCCCTGCGTGCAAGGTCAGAGGGGCTAGGTTTATGATGGAAGAGTTGGGAGGTAGGATGGGACTGGAGTGTATTGGTGTTGTGATGAGGAGAGGTAGATTGAGATGGTTTGGGCATGTGGAGAGGATAGGGGATGATAGTTGGGTGAGGAAGGTGAGAAGTGTTAATATTAGGGTTGGGTTGCGAGGGGTAGACCGAGAAAGACACGGGACGAGATCATTAAGTGTGACCTCAGGGTTAAAGGACTGAACAGGGAGGCTGCAATAGATCATGCAGCATGGAGGGCTGCCATTAGGTGACCAAGGCCGATGCATGCAAGCATGTTGGAGCCTTTAAAAACGAAACGATATATACAGCATATATATACACAGGATATATATATATATATGTTTATACAGTATACAGTATATATATATATATATATATATATATATATATATATATATATATATATTTTTTATATAAATATATATATATATATAGAGTATATATATATATATATATATATATATATATATATATATATATATATATTGTATATACATATATATATATTCAGTCAAGTTGCCTATGGCACGTGCTTCTATGGCATGGTTTTCTATGACTCGGCAAGGTGCCAGACCCCCCCAAAATGAACCACACGCATATAATATCTATGGCGCAGGCACGGCAAGGTTTGAAACGTGGGGACAAATTCCCTTGGCTGTTGGTGCGCTCCCCTGTTTGTAAACAAAGATGGCGGCCAGTTCAGCTCCAACTGTGGACTTTTTGCTCTCTTACAAGGAGGTTAAATTCACCAGATTCATTGTGTTAAGTAATGAAACATTAAAGATTTTTTCGGTATTGTGACTAGATTATAGGTTTGTTTGTAAAACTGCTATGAACGGGTTAGTGACGAAGCACCTATCTCTGAGCTAAGACGAAGTATTATGCCTCCCATCATCATCATCTTGTATATAAGAGTGATTATTAATGTATTAAATGTGAGTTTTGTTTACACTTGAGCAACAAACTATATTAAATAACTTCTTCAGTCAGTGCTTTATGAGGCAGCCTCCGCCATCTTTAATGTGTTGGTTGATCAGCTGATCTGTGTCTACTTGGCCGAGCTTTTTTCACTCGATCTGCAACGCGTGGCATTGCCCAAGTAGACACAAGGCTAATCACCCTCCCATTTTTGTACCTGTTGTTACCTGTAATACATGCATTGACTGATTGCTTGATTGTGTGCATGTGTAAAGTGGGGAAAAATGGGAAAAAGTGGGGTGAAAGGGGGGACTTTGGGCAAACGTCCAGAACCAAATACCATTTTTCTCATTGATTTAGTTATTTGTATGGCATGGTTTTCTATGCCACGGGTGCGGTCCAGAACCAATTAACTGTGCCTTAAGTGACTTGACTATATATATCTATATATATATATATATATATATATATGTGTGTGTGTATATGTATATATATACTGTATATGTATACTGTATATATATATATATATATATATATATATATATATATATATATATATTTATTTATTTAGATATATATATATACACACACAGTAAATCCTCACTATAATGGACTAATTGGAGCCCAAGCCATTCCGAAAAAAGCGAAATTCCGACAAAAGAGACAACCGGACATCCCCCTGCTAACCAGGACTTTTTCCGATACATTAGTCCACATCGCATCAACGGTTTTTAAACTGTTTTCACTACCACTGCAGTACTGTACTGTAATAGATCTTCATTACAATAATCAGTTGGTATAATATATATGCAGTGCATGTCAGAAGTATCGAGTGCCTATGGCAGGGCGCGCAATACTTTTGGCGAAAAAAGAATCACCCGTTTTTGGTACTAAAAATTGAGCCAGATGTTTGGGCTGCTAACATGATGTCATGGCAGCTTGAGGCCTTACTGTACGCTGGTTGGCTCCCGCCTCAGTTGCCTACGGGCTGCGTGAGAGAGAGGAACTCCACCGCACCTCCCTCTCTTCTTGTGCCATTTTTTACCTAGTGTCCCGCAGTGTTTTGTTCTTTTGCCACTTTGTTATGGCCCCTACCCGTGAACTTTCGAGTGAAATCATATCACAGATCATTGCTCCAAAGGAGGCAGGCCACCCCACGAAGGAAATTAGTGATTTGGTTGGTGTGGCTCGATCGACAGTGCAGAGGTGGTGTGCCTGTTTTCGAGTGGAAAATAGTGGTGGCGTTCCAACAAAGAAACCGCAGTCTGGTAGGCCCAGGAAAACTTCCCCGAGGTCTGTTAATGTTTTAAAACATTCAGTGGAGTCTAATCTTCGTGTGAGTGCAAGGAAAATTAAGGAGAGCAACCCGGAAGTGTTTGGTGAGGTTTCAGTGCACACGGTGTCTCGAAGAGTCCATGAACTTGGTTACACAAGTCACAGGCCTGTGAGAAATCCTCTTCTTACACGTTACCAGCGACTTCGTAGGCTTGCCTTTGCTAAAAAGTACCTTAACTGGGGTGAAGACCAATGGTTGTCAGTGTTGTGGTCTGATGAGGCAACGTTTAGTGTTACCTGTAATCGAGGAGCACACGTGTACCGGTGCAAAGGTAGTGACCCGCTTGACCTCCGTTGCGTGGAGAGCACAATTAAACACCTTGATTCACTCATGGTATGGGGTTGTTTCTCTGGGAAAGGTTTGGGGAAGCTTGTTGTGCTTCCCAAGAACTGCAGAGTGAATCAGGATGTTTACCTGGAGCTTCTTTGTGATCATTTACCTGAGTCCTTCAAGCTCACAGGTGCACGAGTGTTTCAGCAGGATGGCGCACCTGCTCATAAAGCCAGATCAGTAACCAACTGGCTTCATGACTGCGAGGTATCCTTCATGAAAGACTGGCCAGGCAATAGCCCAGACCTCATCCCGATAGAAAACCTCTGGTACCTCATAAAGAAGAATCTCCAAGGGAAGGAAGTGAGCTCTCTGCCTAAGCTGGAAGCAGCCATTCCTGACTCCTGGGCAAAAATACCACTCCAGCACCTCAGGAACCTCGCCCTTTCACTTCCACGACGTCTCAGGTCTGTGAAGAAGCGTAAAGGATACACTACCAAGCATTAAAGGTAAATATAATGCATTATTTATATGTTTTTTCAATGTTGAAAGGTTTGTTTCGTAGGAGGGACGCAGGGCGATCAATACTTCTGACGAGCACTGTATAATAATACTGTTCTGTGCAGTGATACACATGTCTTTTGTTTACCTTATTGTGGTGAACATAGCTGAAGTGGTCAGGTAGTCTGGACTACTTCTGGCTTTATTGGACTTTTTCCGATATATAGGAATTTAGTCCGGTAGCTCCTTCATTCTGATAAAAGCGAATTCCGGTTTATTGAAGTCAGTTATTTTGAGGCCTTACTATATATATATATATATATATATATATATATATACACAGTTTCTTTCATTTCGTTTCGTTTTTAAAGGCTCCAACATGCTCGCATGTGTTGGCCTTGGTCACCTAATGGCGGCTCTCCACGCTGCACGATCCATTGCAGCCTCCCTGTTCAGTCTCTTAAACCCTAAGGTCACACTTAATGACCTTGTCCCATGTCTTTCTCGGTCTACCCCTCATAACCCCCCCCCCAATATTAACACTTCTCACCTTCCTCACCCAATTATCATCCCCCATCCTCTCCACATGTCCAAACCACCTCAATCTACCTCTCCTCATCACAACACCAATACACTCCAGTCCCATCCTACCTCTCAACTCTTCCATTGTAAACCCAGCCCCTCCAGGCCTTGGATGCAGGGATGCACTGCACATCCACCTAATCATTGTCATTTCTGTACGTCTGAGCCGGCGAATATCTTCCTCCTTCACTGCCCAGGTCTCACTGCCATACAGCATTACACTCCTAACACATGCTGCATACAAAGACTCCTTAGCATGTAGGGAGAGCCCTCTCAATGTCAGGAGAGGCAAGAGCTCCCTGAACTTCTTCCAACCACTTCTCACCCTAGCCACAGAGCTAGCTCCAGCCCAACCTCCAGCACACAACATGTCTCCCAAATAACAAAACTCTTCCACACACTCAAGAGATTCACCAGCAAGTTCAATCCTTTCACGTCTGACGATCTCCACCTGCTCACCCCGGCACGCCGTACACATAAAATCAGCATTATCTCGCAGTCTACCTCTGATACCACTACATCTCTTATGCACCCATTTATCACACACACCGCACAAGATGGAATTACTTCCCATGCCCTTGTGGCAAACTGCACATGGCCACTCTCCCTCGTCTTTGACAGTACCACCAGCAACCCTAGATATCATCATTTTTGTTTTATCTGCCAACATTCACGGAAAACTCATCACTCAAATCTCCATTCACTCTCACCTGGGTGTGAGCACCCACATACATGGCCATAACCACCCTAACCAGCCACTCCTCCAAGCCAAGCTTTCCCATTGCCCACTTCACCACCTCTCTAGGGACTCTGTCAAAGGCCTTTTCCAAATTAACAAAAACAAAATAAAGATCCCTTCTCCTACCAATATATTTTTCCTGAAGCTGTCGAACAATGAATATGGCATCAGTGGTCCCCCTACCTGGCATAAACCCAAACTGCATCTCATCAATATTCACTCTTTTTCTAATCATACCTTCTAAAACTCTCTCCATTACCTTCATTATCTGATCTAAAAGCTTTATACCTCTATAATTTCCTCTTTCCAGGGCATCACCCTTCCCTTTATACACATTTACAATTACACTCTTCAGCCAATCATCTGGGACAACACACTCATAAATAATCCTGTTTATCAGGTTAGTGACTAAACTCACCCCTATATCGCCTGAGGCCTTCAACATTTCGGCAGTCAACCCAGACACACCTGCTGCCTTCCCCACCCTCATCCTGCCTATTGCCTCACTCACAGTAGCAGTATCAATCAAAGGCCAAGGGCCAGACACTGGTTCTGCTGGCTCCAAACCTTCCCTGTCCCAATCAAACTCCTCATTCAACAACCGGTTATAATGCTCTCTCCATGCATCTTTAATATCCTCACTGTTCACCACTACCCTTCCTTCATCATTCTTCACACACTGCTCACCTATGATATCCCGATTATCCCTCTTCACCTGACCTGCCACCCTAAATATATTTTTCCATTCCCCATGATTTAGGTTATCAAGTAATTGTCTCTGTGACTTAGACTTTGCCCTGTATACCTCTCTCCTAGCCCTATGCTTGGCAGCCAAATATTCCTCTTTGCTACCACCCTTCTTCCATTCCCGGAAAAGCCTTCTTTTCTCCTTAATTGCAGCTTCTACACCCTCATCCCACCACCAAGTTACTTTATGTCTTGGTGGTCCTCTTGTCCAACCGCATGTTACATCAGTAACTCTCAAGAAATTGTTCTTGAGGGCTCTGTACTGTTCATTAACGCCTCTGTCTACAGCTCCCTGTTCAGCCACCACTCTCCTCAACTCGTTATAGAAGGCATCCCTTACTACTTGGTTTTTCAGCTTCCATATTTTCCTCCTAGGTACATAAGTCCTCTTTTTCATCACTTGTTCTTTAAGCACCATATCACAAATCAATAGTTTGTGCTGCTGCACACACTCCTCACTTCCTATAACTTTAACATCCCTCACTAACCTCTTATCGGCCCTCCTAACCAGAAAATAATCTATCTGACTGCTATTTCCCCCAGACTCATACGTAATTAACCTACTGTCTCTTTTCCTAAAATATGTGTTGCACACAATCATGTCCGTTGCCTCCCCAAACTCGAGTATCCTTTCCCCTTCTGCATTCCTTAGACCATATGCACATCCCCCATGCACTCCTTCATAACCTTGTGCTGCTTCACCTACATGACCATTTAAGTCCCCTCCCAAAATCACTATCTCATCATCCTGCATACCACCCACTACATGTATTAAATCATCCCAAAATCTATCTTTCTCTGATTCATCCAATCCTGCCTGTGGAGCATATGCCGATATAATCACAGCTATCTTTCTTCCCAACAGAATTTTCACTACCAATATCCTATCGCTTACTCTCAAAACATTCGTAACATATTCCACCCATTTCACCGCAACCATCACACCAACACCTCCATATCCGTCTGTCCCCCCCTGCCAAAACAACTTATAGCAACAGTCCTTCCCAACAATCTTTCTGGCTGATCCACCCCTGTACCGGACTTCCTGCAAACACGCCACATCCACCCACCTCCTACTGAATGCCTCAACGACTTCCCCTGCTCTTCCCCTCAAACTTCCCACATTCCATGAACCCACCCTCATCCCCATGGGTGATTTACTGTCCTCAGGCTTGCTTTGAAACCTTTTTTTGTTTTGTCATCTTCAGTATTAATAAATGGGGACAGACACAGCACAGGTCCCACTCACTGCACAATCCCAGGTCCAGGCAATGGATCTGGGACCCCTAGCCCACCAGCTTACCAGTGGCTGTGGTAGTGGCCTCGGGGCACCCTGCCAGGACAGCTGCAGGGACACCCTCCAAGCGCGTCTTGGCACTGCAACTATCCCGCCATTATACACCCACTGATAGGGCAGCTTCCTGGGGCGCTACTTCCAGGTTCGGACCCCTCTCTATTGGGCGGAAGCGGCAGCCTGGGAACCGCAATGCCCTGTACCCTCTAGCACAGGCCTGAGCCCCATCTCGCCCTGGACCCATGATCTATGCTGGCTCAACCCCCGCCACGCCTCCCCCCAGAAGTCCGCCACTAGGTAGCGGGGGCAAAGTTTTCTGGCCGCATGCCATTGCTGGCGCCAACCCCTGTAACGTAGTGGGATACGTTGTGTGAAATGTAAAGTGCATGTGGTGTAGTGCATAGATAGTTAGAGGAAATGTTTGGGAGAGTATGCTGGTCTACTCTCCATGTTACTGTCACACTGAAAAGGTCAGCGAAGGGGGATGGTTAGATTATTAGTGAAACAGGAGCTCCAGCTCTCCCTATCACCAGCATTCCCATTCCCCTCGGGAGTACTACCCTGTTCGGCCCGTGCTACGGCCTCCTCCTAACACAGTATATAGATATAGATATATATATATATATATTTATATATATATATTTATATATATATATATATATATATATATATATATATATATACAGTATATATATATATATATATATATATATATATACACATACATACATATATATATATATATATATACACATACATACATATGTATATATATATATATATATATATATATATATACACATACATATATATATATATATATATATATATATATATATATATATATATATATATACACATACATATATATATATATATATATATATATATATATATATACAGTACTCGTCAAAATTATTCAGCATTGTCTGCTGGGCGCGCAATACTTATGGCCAAAAAAGAATCACCCATTTTTGGGGGTAAAAATTGAGCCACAAGTTTGAGCTCCGAGCATGACGTCACGGTAGTCCGAGGCCTTCCGACGCGCTGGTTGGTTCCCGCCTCAGTTGCCCACGGGCTGCCTGAGAGAGAGGAACTCCGCCGAGTGTCCCTCTCAAATTGCGCCATTTTTTACCGAGTGTCCCTCAGTGTTTTGGCCTTCAAAACTTTGTTATGGCGCCTACCCGTGAACTATCGAGTGAAATCATATCCCAGATCATTGCTCTAAAGGATGCAGGCCACCAGACAAAGGAAATTAGTGAATTGGTTGGTGTGGCACGATCGACAGTGCGTCGTTGGTGTGCGCGGTTTCGGGTGGAAAACAGTGGTGAAGTTCCCACAAAGAAACCGAGGTCTGGTAGGCCTAGGAAAACTTCCCCAAGGTCTGTTAATGTTTTAAAACGTGCAGTGGAGTTTAATCCTCGTGTGAGTGCAAGGAAAATTAAGGAGAGCAACCCGGAAGTGTTTGGTGAGGTGTCTGTGAGAACAGTGTCTTGTAGGGTGCATGAGCTTGGTTACACAAGTCATAGGCCCGTGAAAAAGCCTCTTCTCACCAAGAGCCAGAGAATTCGTAGGCTTGCCTTTGCTAATAATATCTAAACTGGAGTGAGGAGCAATGGTTGTCAGTGTTGTGGTCTGATGAGGCAACGTTTAGTGTTACCTGTAACAGAGGAGCACGTGTGTATCGACGCAAAGGTAGTGACCCACTTGACCCACGGTACGTAGAAAGCACGGTTAAACATCCTGATTCACTCATGGTGTGGGCTTGTTTCTCTGGTCAAGGTTTGGGGAAGCTTGTTGTGCTTCCCAAGAATGTTAGAGTGAATCAGGATGTTTACCTGGAGCTTGTGTGTGATCATTTACCAGACTCATTCGAGCTAACAGGTGCACGAGTGTTTCAGCAGGACGGTGCACCTGCTCACAAGGCCAAATCGGTCACCAATTGGCTTCGTGACTGCGAGGTATCATTCATGACAGACTGGCCAGGAAATAGCCCAGACTTCAACCCGATTGAAAACCTCTGGTACCTCGTAAAGAAGAGTCTCCAAGGGAAGGACGTTAGCTCTCTGCCTAAGCTGGAAGCTGCCATTCGTGACTCCTGGGACAAAATACCCCTCCAGCACCTCAGGAGCCTCGCCCTTTCACTTCCAAGACGTCTTAGGTCCGTGAAGAAACGTAAAGGCTACCCTACCAAGCACTAAAAGTAAATAAAATGCAATATTTATATGTTTTTTCAATGTTGAAAGGTTTGTTTCTTAGGAGGGACGCAGGGCGCTCAATAATTCTGACGAGCACTGTATATATATATATATATATATATATATATATATACACACAGTATATATATAAAATCAGAACTTGGGTATTATCACAGTCAGTTAGCTTACCTCTTTAGAAACAGTTTTTGTCAACAGTATTTTTAATTTATGTGAAATTATTATGAAAGACTGCCTAGGAGGGTGTATGTAGGTGAGATGGAGGGAGGGAGAGGGAGGGGAAGATCGAGGATGAGATGGAGGGAGGGAGTTGAGAGGTATATGAGGGAGGGGGGAGTGTATTGGGGGGAGGGTAGTCAAATGGTGGGTGACAGAGCGACTTGGAGGCATTTTGTCTGCGGCTACTCTTTGTGGGATTAGGGCGTCGGGCTATAGATAGATATATAGATAGATTATTTCTTTATTTACAAAATATATTTTGAAGTGTTTGATAATACAGGTAGATCTCCTTATGCTCTTCTGATACAGTATTAGGGATCTTGAGGTGGGGTATAGGGGTATAGCTCAGTACTTTGACATAATTATTTGAGTGATATTTCATATAGCAAATATAATTTAAAAAGAAACACAATATTCAGTAAAAGCTGCTTGCACAAGACCACGCATTAATAGTTTTTTGTTTGTTTCACACTGATTGTTTATAATCTCGCATAGTTTATTTATCCATCTCATCCATCATCCAAGCCAGTTTTGCCTCATCAGGAGTGCTGAGGTCCAGGACCAGGCTGCCCAGTCCAGATGTATATTGGAAGAGTGATCTGTTGCCCTCTTAGAGGAAAGCAATAAACTCTTGCCACCCCTTGGAAATTGACCCATATGGGCCACATCCAGTTGGAGTGCCTTAACACACTAGACCACTGGACATACCACCCAAAAAAAAAAAAAAAAAAAAAAAATGTGGGGGGCTGTGAAGCTAATGCACTACATCAGTACACAGCATGAAGGCCAATCCATTGATCTACCAGTGTGCATCTGAGAATGGTCCCATGAAAGGAAAAGTACCAAATGTTATGGGTATAACATACTGTAGTATATCCATCCATCCATCATCCAATCCTACATTACCCCATGAGGAGCATAGGAGCCCAGGGCTAGGCAAGTTGGTCCTGACATTTAAAAAGCATAAATTAATTCATTAATCTGTCAGTGTGGATAACATATTCAGTAAACCTTCAATTATCTGTCACAGTATCTGGCCCAGTGCAATATCTGGCATTGTTGGCCTGGCTCTTTTAAAGAATTATGCAGCAAAATTATGCAACATCCAGCACCAAAACAGGACGTAACTGGCGGTTCTATGCTTTGTCCAGTGTTGAGGCAATTCAATCAGCTTGTAACCAGTAGCCAACAGGTGCTGTATTACTCTTCAGTATCATTATTGTATTTTATGCTTAGTTTTCATCTTTTACTCATGGAAAAGCTTTAGGGCTAGAGGATGGAAACAGATAGCAACACAATATCCAGCTTGATGCCAAATGTTGAGCCAACAGTGGGGGTGGGGTACTAGAAATATCCGGCATTTCACTTTATTCAGCCTAAGGCTTAGCTTAATTACAGTGGATAATTGAGAGTTTATTTATTTTTTTATTTTTTATTTTTTTATTTTTTTTCATATTGTACATATAGACAGTCATTAGTATAAAAGTTACTTTAGTTTTGGAGAAACATTACATGCAAATGCAGTAAGTTCTGAGACACTTCAAGTTTCTAGTTTAGTCTTACAGTTTCATTGGTACTACTATGTATAATCTTTCATATTGATTGGATTACCTTTTAAATTCACACATAATGAGGTAAAGGAAAATAATTAGGCCATCCACACACTCACACACACACACACGAGCGAACAGCCAGAGCGAGCAGACATCCCAGCCATTGCTGCAAACCTTAAGTAGTTTTCAGGAATTTTGTCTGTCTTGTCTCCTAAGGTCTTGTTTTAAATTTAAAATGATGGAAGTTAATAGACTACCAAAAATGTAAAGGTTTATTGGCTAGAATATACATGAATGTTTCTAGTATTTTCGGTAACAGCTGTTTTGGTACTTAACCGACCTCAAACATGGCCGATAATGTAAACATTGAGGGACTCGAATTTCCAGGATTTGATAGAAATACCAATGTCATGAATCTGGTTAAAACATTGATTATGAGGATTAGTGAACTTGAAAAGAAAGTGAAGAATCTAGTGATAAAGGACGTGTCTGAAAATACAGAGACTACTATACAGAGTCTGATCCAGTCCAATGAGACAGTGAATGAGGAGATTAGGAATTTGAAGCGTGAAAATGTCGAATTGAGGAGAAAACTAGAAGAGAGTACTAATAAAACGGAGAAGGTGTAGTTTATTAGAAGAGCATAAGGCAAAATGGGCGCACGTAGAAGAAGAACAGAAAGAAGTGGTCAGCATAAGAGAAATCATCCAGGAAGAAAGGGAAATGAACAAGAAAAAAATGGAAGAAAATATAGTGAAAATACTGAAGAAAAAAGAGAAAATAGTGAGAGAAACTGTAGAAAGGAACAGATGTGTGGTAATATTTGGGAACAGGGAGGAGGAAGAAAAGGTTAGATCCGTGAGACTCGAGAGAGACACGAACCTGGTGAGAAGAATAGTAGGCAAGATTGATCCTGAAGGAGACAAGTGGGTAAAAGAAATTGAGGAAGTAAGGAGGATAGGGCCTTATTAGAAAGGGGAAACAAGACCAATAAGAGTCGTCAACAGAAAAAGTAGTAAATGATATACTTAAAGTGACCTGGAAACTAAGCAAAGAGGCAGGGATGGAAAATATTATAATAAGAAAAGACTTGAAAGAAGAAGAAAGAGAAGTTCTAAAATCATTGAAGGAACAAGTAAAGGGAAAAAATGATAAGAGGACAGAGGAGAAATGTAATACTTTTTTTTGGAGAGTGATGGATATGAAAGTAAGGAAGTGGTATGTGAGAAAATAGAAGTGAAGGAAACTAAGGGGGATGGCTATGAAAGATCAGAAATTGATGAAGTGGTACCGATGGAGGGAATGAGAGAAGAAGGTATAAAAAACATCAAAAATAATTTGAAAATGGTATGTACTGTACTAATGTTGATGGTTTAATATCGGCAAGGCTTGAAATTAACGATTTCTTGAGAGAACATGAACCTGATGTCTTGTGCTTTGTAGAGACCAAATTAAGAGAAGATATTGAAGTTCATTTGGGATATGGTAAATACAAAATGTGGAGAAGAGACAGAAAAGAAAAAACGGGAGGAGGAGTGATGATAGCAGTGAAGAACCACATAAATGTAGATACTGTGGAAATGGGAGAAGGCAGGGCTGAAGTGATATATGTGAAAATAGAAAATGGAGAGAATGGCAAGAGAGATATGGCGGTAGTGTATGTTCCCCCTAAGGCGAGAGCATGGAATGATGACGAATACCAGGAGATGTTGTCAGATATGGCTAGTTATTTACAAAAAAAATTGAGAAAAGCAATAATATAATTTTGGTGGGTGACTTTAACTGTAAAAAGGTGAACTGGGAAGAATGGGACTCAAGAGGTAGCAAGAATTCATGGGGCACTATATTATTAAATATAATACTGTATAATGATATCTAGGGTTGGTGGCGGTACTGTCAAAGACGAGGGAGAGTGGCCATGTGCAGTTTGCCACAAGGGCATGGGAAGTAATTCCATCTTGTGCGGTGTGTGTGATAAATGGGTGCATAAGAGATGTAGTGGTATCAGAGGTAGACTGCGAGATAATGCTGATTTTATGTGTACGGCGTGCCGGGGTGAGCAGGTGGAGATCGTCAGACGTGAAAGGATTGAACTTGCTGGTGAATCTCTTGAGTGTGTGGAAGAGTTTTGTTATTTGGGAGACATGTTGTGTGCTGGAGGTGGGGCTGGAGCTAGCTCTGTGGCTAGGGTGAGAAGTGGTTGGAAGAAGTTCAGGGAGCTCTTGCCTCTCCTGACATTGAGAGGGCTCTCCCTACATGCTAAGGAGTCTTTGTATGCAGCATGTGTTAGGAGTGTAATGCTGTATGGCAGTGAGACCTGGGCAGTGAAAGAGGAAGACATTCGCCTGCTCAGACGTACAGAAATGACAATGATTAGGTGGATGTGCAGTGCGTCCCTGCATCCAAGGCCTGGAGGGGCTGGGTTTACAATGGAAGAGTTGAGAGGTAGGATGGGACTGGAGTGTATTGGTGTTGTGATGAGGAGAGGTAGATTGAGGTGGTTTGGACATGTGGAGAGGATGGGGGATGATAATTGGGTGAGGAAGGTGAGAAGTGTTAATATTGGGGGTGGGGTTATGAGGGGTAGACCAAGAAAGACATGGGACGAGGTCATTAAGTGTGACCTTAGGGTTGAGGGACTGAACAGGGAGGCTGCAATGGATCGTGCAGCGTGGAGAGCCGCCATTAGGTGACCAAGGCCGACACATGCAAGCATGTTGGAGCCTTTAAAAACGAAACGAATGAATAATATGATGGCGAAGTGGGTCAAGGAAGAGACACGGTTTCGAGGTGAGGACACACCAGCAAGGTTAGATTTACTGTTTACCAAAGAACCCGATGTAATAGAATCATTGAAATATTCCTGTCCTATAGGAAAAAGTGATAATGTGGTCATTGAGTTCCAGATGATAATAGGGAACGTCGAGCCAAGAGACAAGCTTCATAGGCAGGGAAGATACAACTTTGGGAAAGCAAATTTTACAGGATTGAGAAAATTCTTTGAGGATGCGGATTGGAGAAAATTCAGAGAAACCAGAGAGATACAGAGGAAGTGGGATATCTTTCTAGACCTCTATAATTTGGGAGTGGAAAAATTTGTACCAAGAGTAAGAGGGAAAGAAAACAGGAAAAAGGAGTGGTTTAATAGAAGGTGTATGATAGCAAAAAAAAGAGAGGGATAAGGCGTGGAACAACTGGAGAAAGAGAGGTAACAACAGAACAAAGGAAGAATGTAAAAGAACTAGAAATGAATACACAAGAATATGTAGAGAAGAAGAAAGGAATTTTGAAAAAGGTATAATAGACAAATGCAAGGATGAATCCAAACTGTTTTATAGATTTGTTAATGGCAAACTGAAACAAAAGGAAGGAATCACCAAACTGAAAGTAAAAGGAGAGGTCTATAAAGATGCAGCAATGCAAGCTGAAATAATGATCAAATGTTTCCAATCGGTTTTCACTAATGAAAAGGAGTTTGTGGAAGGGGAGGGAGTGATTAAAAATGTACCGGGGATAAAAGATATAAAAGTGGAGGTACAGGAAGTGTATAAATTACTGGAAACTCAAGATGTAAGGAAAGCCCCTGGACCTGATGGAATTTCTAATTGGGTACTGAAGGAATGCAGAGAACAATTGGCGGATAAAATTCACAGTTTAATCGTGTGTTCTCCGGAAGAGGGGAAAGTGCCACAAGAATGGTAGAGGGCAAATGTGATACCAATCTATAAGGGAGGAAACAGGGAAGAACCCCTGAATTATAGACCAGTGTCTCTAACCAGCATGGTCACAAAATTGTTTGAGAGAATCCTGAAAGACAGATGGACAAAATATCTAGAAGAGATGAATATTTTGGCTGAATGTCAGTTTGGATTCAGAAGTGGAAGGTCATGTGTTTCCAACTTGTTGAGTTTTTATTCAAGAGCGATTGACGTGGTACAGGAGAGAGATGGTTGGGTGGATTGTGTGTACTTAGAGAAGGCCTTCGACAAGGTACTTCATAAGAGACTAATGTGGAAACTAGAATGTATAGGAGGACTGAAGGGGAAACTCCTGGAATGAATGAGAGACTTTTTGAGAGACAGACAAATGAGGAAAGTAATAAAGGATAGGATGTCTGGATGGAGGGAAGTAACAAGTGGAGTCCCTCAAGGCTCGGTGTTGGCACCAGTAATGTTCCTGATTTACGTAAATGATATGGTAGATGGAGTGAACAGTTATGCATGTCTGTTTGCTGATGATGTAAAGATCTTGAGGAGGATAGAGGTTGAGGAGGATTGTAAAATGCTGCAGGAGGATCTGGACAGGATACATGATTGGAGCTGGAGGTGGGAAATGAAGTTTAATGTAATGAAATGTAAAATATTGGAAATGGGTATCAGTACCAGGAGGCCATCACTGAATTATTTGTTGGGTAATAAATTAATCACAAAAATGAGAGAAGAGAAAGATTTGGGAGTGCTGGTCCAAGATAGTTTGTCACCTGAAAAACACATTAACAAGATAGTTGGAGAGACATATAAACTCTTGACTAACATAAGAGTAGCATTTCATTATATGGATGAGGAGATGATGAAAAAATTGATAGTGGCCATGATCTGCCCCAGGTTAGAATACGCAGCGGTAGTGTGGTCCCCTCACAAAAAGAAAGATATAAACAAGATTGAGAGAATACAAAGAACAGTAACCTAGATGGTTCCCAGTCTGGCAGATTTGTCATACAGAGAGAGTTTGGAAAAGCTGGATTTGCCTTCCTTAGAGGAAAGAAGAAAGAGGGGAGACATGATTGCAGTGTTTAGGACCTTGATAGGAGTAGATAAAATTGACCGAGAAGATCTGTTTGTATAGGATAAGAGAGCAACAAGAGGACACGGAATGAAATTGAAAAAGTCAAGCTGCTTGAAGGATATCAAGAAATATAGCTTTCCTTACAGAAGTAAAGACTTATGGAATAGCCTGGACAAAGAGATCGTTCAGTCTGAAAACTTAAACGAGTTTAAAGCTAAATTTGACTTACTGAGAAACAGTGACGGGAACCCACGAGCATAGCACATTTCGTGTATATCACAGTTAGGCATATTAGGTGAATACATAAATATTTGGAACAACTTGGATGAAAAGGTGGTGCATGAGAAAAACATTCATGTGTGTAAAAGTAGACTAGATAAATGTGGACATGGAGACAGGACAACACGAGCATTGCTCAATTCTTGTATACTACAAATAGGTAAATACACACACACACACACACAGATACTGTATATATAGATAGATAGATAGATAACTGTATATTTGTGTGTGTGTGTATATACAGTCAAGTCGCCTATGGTGTGAACTTCTATGCCACGGTTTTCTATGACACGGCAAGATGCCAGACCCCAAAAAAACGAGCCACGTGCATAAACTACCTATGGCGTGGGCGCTGCAGGGTTTGAAACGTGCAGGCAAATTCCCCTGGCGATGCGCTTCCCTGTGTGTAAACAAAGAAGATGGCGACCACTTCAGCTCCATACTACAAGCGCTCCAACTGTGGACTTTTTCCTCTCTTATGAGGAGGTTAAACTTCACCAGATTCCTTGTGTTAAGTAATGAAACATTAAAGATTCTTTTGGTATTGTGACTAATTTATAGGTTTGTTCATAAAACCGCTATGAACGGATTAGTGACGAAGAACCTATCTCTGAGCTAAGACGAAGTATAATGCCTCCCATCATCATCATCATCATCACGTATATAAGAATGATTATTACTGTGTTCAGTGTGAGTTTTGTTGACATTTGAGCATACAAACTTTATCAAATAAACTTCCTCAATCAGTGCTTGACCAGGCAGCCTCCGCCATCTTTAATGTTTTGGTTGGTCAGCTGATCTGTGTCTACTTGACTGAGCTTTTTTTTTTTGCTTGATCTGCAGTGCGTGGTATTACCCAAGTAAACAAAGCTGATCACCCTCCCATTTTTTGTGCCTGTTGTTACATGTAATACAAGCATTGACTGATTGCTTGATTGTGTGTGTCTGTTAAGTGGGGAGAAATGGGGAAAAGTGAGGTGAAAAGGGGGACTTTGGGCGAACGTCCAGAACCAAATACCATTTTTCCCATAGGTTTAGTTATTTGTATGGCACAGTTTTCTATGGCACGGGCGCCATCCAGAAGCAATTAGTTGTGCCCTAGGTGACTTGACTATATATATATATATATATATATATATATGTATTTTTTAAATAACAGAAGAGAAGCAGGAAAAACAAATGAATTAAAAAAAAAAAAAAATCCATACAGCAGATTACTGGTGTCCTCCATTTATAAAATATCTGTAACAGTTGGACTTGAATAGCTGTAGGTTGAAGTTTGGAGGGAAACAACTCTGGGGAAGCAAGTTCCAGAGAGATGCAGTTCAGGGAATGAAAGAATTCTGATAGGCAGAGGTTCTTCAATATGGCTGAGTGACTCTCCAGTCAGGAGCGCTACCAGATGCCCGTGTGGCACAATGGAAGGCATGGAGAGGTGGCACAGTGGACACAACTTCATCTGAGCATTTGCCATAAAAATACCCATAAAGTAATGCATGGAAGGCAACGTTCCTTCTTACTTGTAGGTGAGGTAGTTTATTTATAATAGCAAGGTTATTAATAATTCCAGCAGCCTGGTTCTGCATTTTGTCTAGTTGTTTTAATGCAACCTCTCCACATTCACTCCACAGGGGTGAGCAATATTCTAGCTGAGAGCACACATGACTCTTATAAATTTTAGTTAACTGCTTGTCAGTGAAGAAGTTATGGACTCTGTACAATAATCCAAGTTTCTTCGAGGCGGTTTTAGCAAGTGATCTGACATGAGAAGTCCAGTTGAGGGCATTGTTAAGTGAGACTCCAAGAATTTCAATACTTTTGGAGATGGGAATATTGGTAGCATTGGAGGTAATATACGAGTCTGGCAATATCTATCTATTAGTAAATTGTATATATTTAGTTTTACTAGCATTAAATGAGACAAGGTTGTTTTGTCCCCATTTATTGATCGTAAATAAGTCTTGATTTATGGAGATGGCTGCACTGAGTTTAGAGTTAAAGATATTAGACTTTGTAAATGGGTGTCTTAGTGTGAATGAACTATGAAGTGTTGAGTCATCTGCATATGAATGGATGGGATTGTGGGTGACAGATAAGAGATCATTAATATGAACTAGGAATGGGGTGGCACCAGAACTGATCCCTGTGGCACGCCAGCGTTAATTGAGTGGAAATTGGAATGTACATCATCTACTTTTATTATTCTGTTGCTGAGATATGAGGAAAGTCGAGGAACAAAAGACGTTAGTCCATAACAAGGGAGTTTGGACAGCAGGGAACGGTGCCATACTCTGTCGAAAGCTTTAGAAATATTAAGGGCTACTGCATGAGTTTCTGCATGTAGATCGATTGATTGATGGATGGTATGAGTCAGGAGATTGAGTATGTCAGTGGTGGATCTTTCGTGGCGAAAACCATATTGTCTATCACTAATTAAGTTGTTGGATTCAAGATGTTTAACTATGTGCCTATTAATTAAAATTTCAAATACTTTACCAAGACAAGATGTGACAGCTATTGGACTGTAATCAGAGGGGTCAGAGGAACTTCCTTTCTTTGTCATTAGGTGGATATTGGCTTCTTTCCATGAATTAGGGAATGAAAAAGTACGTATGCATAGTCTTGGTAAATTAGTTAGAACAGATGCAAGTTCTGGGGAACACTTTTTCAAAACAATTGGAGGAATTCCATCTGGTCTTGGAGTTTTATTGGTAGGTAAATTGTCTAGGATGAATTTTACATATCTTGTCTGAATTTTAAGTGGAACAGTTTCAGGAGAGTCAAGATCTAGTACTGGGACATTCTGGCTGACTTCCTCTATGGTAGAATTTCTGGCAAATGTACTGGCAAAGATATCTGCTTTCCCATGCGGGTCGTTTGTAATGTTGCCATCTGAAGATTTTAGTGGGGGAATGGATGATGACTTCTTAAAGTTATTGAAAGAATTGAGAGTTGACCAGAACATTCTATTGTCATTAGGATTGTTAAGTAGTTTTGATGCTTGATTTTGAAGAAAGTTTGATATAGCGAGATTTATTACAGCTTTTGCATGGTTTATTGCAATTTTAAATTGAGAGAGTGATTCAGATGTTTTTTATTTTAAGTAAGAGTTGTGTGCTAATGACTTTTGGGCTGTTGCTCTGGCACAGTTGCTGTCAAACTATTTTGGAGAGTAGGGGAGGGCAGTGATGGTTCGGACATTTTTTTTTTTAATATTTATAAAAATTCAGGTTTAAGCAGGAGAGTAATCTGGTTTATGTTAAAATGTTGCCACATCATTTGGCTCTGTAGGGTAATAATATAAAATTCTTAGCTCATTTCAGCATCAAGCCATAGTTAACTGAACACAAGTGATTAAATCATCTGAACATCCCTACCGTTGGTGATGGTTCAGACAGTAGGGTGGGATGGTTCAGCCATATGTATTACTCAGCATATTCTTAAAATTATGTGAGTTATATTGGATAAAAACAAACATTTATTAATTCAAAGGTATTTCATTTTCCTAAAGTACAACATTAACCTTCAGAATCCAAATGAACTACCGGGTACTTGATATCTGTTTAAAAAAAAATATTTTATAACTTAAATAACCTTCACCAGATTTAATAATAAATGACTTAACCTCTTACTTTCTGCTACAAAATTATGCATAATTAGCCTCTCTCTCTCTCTCTCTCTCTCTCTCTCTCTCTCTCTCTCTCTCTCTCTCGAATATTGACTTTACTTTTCACTTTCTAGGCCTTATTTCAGACAGACTAACTTAAGATTATTAATGCATATTGCAGCCTGCAGAACTGAAATAGAAGTTGTATTACCTCTTCATTCTTTTTACCCTTTGAGGAATAGGTTATATAAACAAAAACTATTAATATATATTCCCTGATAAGTGTTAAGAATGGTGTTTCACTGTGTGTTCAGATGTAAATGATCAGAAGAAGCATTATCATTTGATAAGGTCATGAGTTGGTAGTAGTGGAGGGATAGTTCGGACTATCCGAACCATCCCCCTCCTCAACTGTCCGAATCATCCCGAATCTATGTAATTAATTGACAGGTACTCCCAAGTTTCACACGAGAGTTTAACATTCGTTTTTCTTAGCAATATGTTCTACATTCAACACAGATTCACCCTGATAATGCACAGTTTGATGCGTGGCATATAAAGGTAGAGCTTACGATATTCACTCAGATTATTACATAAGAGATGCAAAAAAACATAAAATCTGACCTGCATAAAAAAAGTGAGGCATTTCTAGCTTGGAGGTTCTGTGTGGTCGAAGTAAACAAACTTTCCCCCTTTCACGTAAGATCACACGGCCCTAGGTCCCGTATGTCTCTCAGGGAATGTGCTGTCCGAACCATCCCACCGTCCGAACCATCACTGCCTTCCCCTGCGGTCTTTTAGTGAACTGTTGACTTGCTAGTATTAAGTTCCAAATGTGGGACTTGGTAGAATTGGCATCATTAGAGAAGAAAGACTACTGTGGAATGTCAGCAAGATAATTTCTAAATCCATCTCAGTTTGCCCAATCAAAGTGCCATTGGATCACCTTGACAGGTTCAGAACGGGAAGGTTTGGGGGGCTAACTAATGAGGCTTTGATGAGATTGTGATCAGAGGCTCAAGTGGTGACAATACCTCTATCCTGTATTGATCTGGATTATTTGTCAGGAATAGATCCAAGAGATGGGCATCATGGCCAGGATTATCTGGTATTCTGGTTGGTTGCTTTACCAGCTGCGTGAGATTAAGCGATTCTGCAAACAGCTCGCACTCTAGACCAGCATTGTCAGTCTTGGCAGAATGCAATAACCATTCAGCATTATGTTCATTAAAATCACCCAAAATGGTAATTTCGGTGCTAAGGACAAGGTTAATATACGTGTGCATATAAATATGTATATATAGATAGATAGATAGATAGATGGATAGATATACATAGTGATGAACATGATTATTGCCACGGAATATCCCTCAGGTATCACTGATTATATTCTTGATGATATAGTAGTAAGCTTCACCAATGGTCTCTCACATCCCACTGAAATGTCTATCGATCTGTCTGTTGCCAGATGCCTCAATCCCATAAGGGATGGCAACAAACAAATTGCCTCCATGTCACCCTGTCCAATGCCACTTCACTCCCCTGCTCCCAGCTCACACCCCCCTCTCATATACCTCTCCACTCCATCCCTCCATTTCAAATTCAGCCTCCCCTTCCCACTCCCCCCCACCTCACTTGCATACACTTTCCTCGTTGGTCTCACTCTCCATCCTCTCCACAAGGCCAAACCACCTCAGTGTATTTCTCCTAACACTTTCTGTCACATCCACATCCACACCACACACCACAGTGTTTTTTCACTTCCTTATTTGTTAGTCTGTCTCTCTGTGTTACTCCACATGCTTCTACCAAATAATTAATTTCCACTGCTCTTGGTCTTGACTCGTGTCCTTCCAACATGGTCCAAGCTTCACTTCCATACGTTAGAGTGAGTATCACAATACTCTCATGCAGTGACTTTTTTTTTTTTTTTTTCCACTGCTTTGAACCAGCAGCCTCTCTTCCCTGTTGTACCCTTTCAAGTACGTCACCCTTTAAACATCCATCCATACTCATCACACTATCCAGGTATATAAATGCACTCTCATTTTCCGTTTCCTCCTCTTCCAGCCTTACTGTACATCCAGTGACTTCATTTCTGTCAAAGACCATAACTTTACTCTTCCCTACATTCACCTTTAGAGTCCATTTCTTACACACAATCCCACTCATGCACCAAGCCTTGCAGTTCCTCTTCATCTTCATTTAACAATACAGTATCATCTGCAAACAACAGTACAGAGAGTTTCCAAACACTGCCCTTCTCATTAGGGTTGCTCCAACATTCACTGCCCGACCTTGCATCTCCTCTATTATCCCATCCTTGTAGAGATTGAACAACCATGGGGACATGATACATCCCTGTTTCAGTCCAACATTCAGACAGAAAAACTCATTCAGTTCACTGTCCACACGCATTGCAGCCTTAGCACCCTCATACATGCTGTTCACAGCATTCAACAACTTCCCATTTATTCCATATATTTTTAATACTTTCCACATTCCTTGTCTATCCACTCTGTCTGATGCTTTCTTCAAATCTATAAAGGCCACATACAACTTCTTTCCCTTCTCTAGAAACTTTTCCAGTAAAGACATAGGAATGAATATCTGATCTACACAACCTCTTCCTTTCCTAAAACCTCCCTGTTCTTCTCCAACTAACTCTTTTGTTATTTTCCTTACTCAGTCAATAAATATCCTACCATATACTTTTCCTTGTACACTAAGAAGGCAAATATCTCTTTGATTGCCACACACTTCTTTTTCCCCTTTTCATTTGTTCAAGGGAATAATTATACCTGACTTCCAATCCTCTTGGCCTCTACCTTCCTCCCAGGCTGATCTGCACATCTTCCATGTCCATTCTACTACTACTACTATCTCTCCCCCATGCTTCAGCATTTCACCACACACTCCATCAATTCCTGAGGCTTTCACCATTTTGACTTTTTTCATTGCTTCCACTACTTCCATCCTACTGATTCCTTCCCCTGTTCTCACCTCCCTCATTCTCTCAGCTGTTCCCCAGCCACTTATACTTGCATTATTTTTAGGGGCGCACCCGGGGGGGGCCCCCTGGCCCAGGCCCACCCCTTAGCTCTCTTGGTCCTTTAAAAATTTATATATATTTATTTTGATAACAGCAAAACATGAAAAATTGGCAAGTACAAAGAGTAACACATGAACCAGCAGCTCTCTGACTCTAAACCTGCGTATGACCTCCCAGTAATTATCAGATTACCTGACATCACCTCACTACGCCCCCCCCCCCTTAGAAAATTCCTGGATGCGCCCCTGATTACTTTCATTCTCTGTGTTCATAAATCCTTAAAATGTTCTCTCTTTTCTGCCTTCTTCACTAGCAATATACCATTTTTATCTTTCACTCCCCGACTTAGTTCTTTATCACCCTGTCTAACTCTCTTTACCTCTTTCCAGAACATTTTCTCACATTCCCTTCACTTTACACTCAAATTCCTTCCAAATTCCTCATCCACTTTCTTCTTACTCTCTCTTTCTAATCTTTTCACCTCTCTTTTCCTCTCTACATATATCTCTCTCTTCTGTCTCTGAACTTCCTCCACACCCTTGATTCTCATCCACCCACTAAATGCTTTCTTCTTTTGTGCCAGAGCCTGTCTCACCTCTTCCTTCCACCATGCTGTTCCTTGCATCCCCTTTTGTTTTCTCTTGACACTGCACAGCACCTCACATGCTGCACAGATTTCTTCTGTGAATATCTTGCACACACTTTCCACATCCTCCATCTGCTCCAGATCATATTTACCCAATTGCTCCTCTACTTCTTTCGTACATTCTGCCTTTTTTCCATCCTCATGCAACCTTTCCACCCTCCTTGTATGGACTACTTCCTCCTGTCCTTCCCTTCTCCTCCTCCATTTCATTTGAACTTTGACTTTTTCCACTACCAAGTGGTGGTCAGAAAGTCCACTCCCCCAACCTCTGTATGCTCTTGCATCCATTACACACCATCTCAGTCTGTCGTTCACACACACATAATGAATCACTGCCTTCCGTTCATTCAGTTCACCATCCACCCATCTCATCACTTGCCACGTATACTTGTGGATCATTTTGTGTCTAAAGAGATCATTTGTTATCACCAACACCAACCCCCTCCCTACACAAATGTCCACTAGAGCACTGTCATTCTCATCCACTTCTGCAGGCACACCCCTCTCACCAACTACTCCATTCACCTTCACATTCATATCTCCAGTCAAAGACACTCATTCCTTTCAGACTTTTCCATGCACACTTCCACATTTGTCCAGAACTCTTCTTTCAGTCTGCTTGCATGATCTTGCATTGGCTCATACACACACACAATTGCCCACATTTATAGTCCAACTTTCAGTCTTACCACACACAATCCTTGAGCTGACGGATCCATACTCTCTTATTTTCTCCTTCCATCTCTTGCACACTACAATACAAACTCCTTTTTCCTTCTCATTCTCGCCTACTCCCTCACATATACCATATCCATACTCCCATTGTCTTACAGTCTTACCTTTCGATTTTGTCTCAGTTATCCCACGTACATCCACTTTTGCATCGTCAAGCACCTAGACAAAATCTCTCTTTTGCTCCTCATCATTCACACCCCATACATTCCATGTCACAATTCGTACCATGTCCTTTGTTCAGTCCTTAGTCATCCCCTGTTGGTCAGTCCTGGTCCAAGGCTTCTTGTTCATATTTTTAGTTAGTTGTTTTCTGGGGAGGGGCACTAACCCTCCACCAATCCTCTTGCTGTCACGTAGGGAACACAACTTGGTTGGTTATAAGGTTACCACCCAGCATTTTATAAATGATTTCCTGGTTTACAGGAAATCATTTGCCTTGCCTCTCAGTATAGAGCTACCCTAATATAGTGTACCACTACGCTAAGTGGGTGGATGATGAGTGCCCCCTCGTATCACAGTGTAATGAGGGGAAATTATGTGTACCAATATGGGATTTTTTTTTTTTTTTAGATGTAAAGTTATCGTATCTCTAGTATAGTTTGTTTCTAGCATTTGCCAGGTACTCATTTTCTTTGTAACAGTTTAAGTTATTATCTTTTGCTTAGGCATTACTTGAGTTTTTTTTTTTAATTGTCAGATCTTTGTCTTTTATCCATCCATCGTCCAATCCTACATTGCCCCATAATGAGCGTAACCACCGTAAATATTTCTTTAAATTCCAGTAGATAAATTATCGTCAAGAATCATGGATTTATAATTTGATTTGCATAATTTTCCTACTAACCTTTGTATTGGTGCAGTGCTAGGACTGTATTAATTGGGTCTAGTTAGAAAAAAAAAAAAAAATCTTTATTTTAAAGATCTCTTTTCAATACTCTGTAAGCTTTTTCATGAAATGATCGTTGGTATATATTGTTACAACCAAGTGAAGTCATATTTGGGTAGTAAGAACTCAGGCACCCAAGAGGGTGTTTAATAGGCCATTTGCAATATATTTGGTTAAAGCCCATTTAGTCATGCTAAGCATAGTATAGTGTAGCAGGTATGGGATTAATAATCCTCAGTTGCCAGTCATGTACTTATCAGGAGTTTAATTAATAACTGACTTTTGAGAGTGGAGCAGCATTTAGCAAACTGTACCTTCAACAGCATCTGTTAGTCTTAGTTAAAGTGTATTAATTTTAGGCAACCATGTGCAATATAATACCGAGAGAGTTTCCCTCAGCTAAGTAAAATCATGTGACAGCCAGAATATGAGAAAGGTTTATGAGGCAGAGGATTCTGAATTGTTTACATTTTAAAACAGTTGACTTAGATTTTTAGCCATTTACTTCAGTAAAGGGTTTCAGCAGTTGAATGCATTTAATGATTATTTTAAGTGTCAATAATAGGGAAACAATTGTTGTTATATCTGTATTTTGGGCAGCACTTGTGGGCTTGGCAAAGCCTTGATTGGAAAGAAATAATCCAGAGTTATTTTATTTATATATTATATTTTTTGTGCAGTGCTTGAGGGAGGAGGAACATGGAGGAGATAGGGAGGTGTAGTCAGGTGGTGGAGTCCCAGTAGCATTGAAAACCACCCTTGACCCCACATCCCCGCATTGCCCTTTTCTCCCTCCATTCCACCTCCTCCCATCTCTGTACCTGCCTCGACTCCCTTTAATAATCACCCAACAGCCCACCACCTTTTCCCCATCTCTCTTTGTCTCTTTAACTCTCTCACTCAGTCTCTCTCTCTCTCTCTCTCTCTCTCTCTCTCTCTCACTCTGTCAGTTTGTCTATCTCACATCTCACCTGCCTGGGAAAATGTCACTGGATGCAGCCGGATGTAATGCACGCTGCATCCACTTCACTTGCACCTACATTTGTGCCTTTTTTTTTTTTTTTTTTTTTTTTTTTTTTTTTCCTCCATGCATTGCTTGGACTTTTAAGCTGATATCATAGAGTTTTATGTAATAAGAGTAGAGAAAGCTACATTTCATTTGTCATGTAGTAAGCCTTAACTTTAATTATTATTGTTGTTTTTCACTAAGATTTTGGATTGGTTTTAACAGCCTGAGGTGCATTTGGAACCCTCTGAGTTCTTCATTTACCTCTTGTTTTCCTCACAAATCTCTTCTTATTAGATTAAAATGAGAAAGTAAAATGTTTTGCTGTTTACTTT
Source organism: Coenobita brevimanus (assembly GCF_032717465.1). NCBI lineage: Eukaryota > Metazoa > Arthropoda > Malacostraca > Decapoda > Coenobitidae > Coenobita > Coenobita brevimanus. Next base: position 43,955,153 of record NC_137063.1, read on the forward strand.
TTGCGTAATAAAAGTCGTGTTTCACTGCCAATTCCCATGTAGCCAGATGTTGATCAGAGTGTGACTTGCAGTCGGGAGACAGTTTGTAGTAGGAATCTGAAAACTCTGATAAATTTTTTTTTCTCGATCTGTGTAAAATTTTTCATTAAGGCCAAAACTGTGTGAAGCTGTTGTAACAAGCCATAATATATTATTCTTATTTTCTTCTCTTCGGGGATATATTTTGACAGTGCATTGATGTAAACTACTGTCCTTTGGTTTGGTTTTGTATTACTCTGTTAATTGAAATATTGATTCTTAGGGAAAAAAAATCATAACTTGTGTTTGAATTTAAGTCTCTGCCAACCTTGTACAGTATTGGGTTTTCGAAACACGTACCCTGAAAAAAAATTTCATGGCAGTGATATGAATTTCTTTTAAGTGAACTGTTACATACTTTCATTTCATTGTATAATTTAAGAAGTATTTAAAACAAGTAAGCATTTTCAGAATTGTTTTAGACTTGATATCATTGGAAGTAAGACTCTCTTCTCTATAGAGAAAGTTACAACAGCTTTGCTCACCTTAACTTTTGCTCTTAACTCTTGTCATGAATACCCGAGTTTTGACTTAGAAGACTTTGCCTGACTTATATTTCCCCCGACACCCTTTCTCCCCTCAACCCTCGGCATTACTTCACCCTGGCCACTGAGGGGACCATCATGATGGTAATACTTGCTTTGATGTTTAACTTAGTCTCATTGTGAGGAGAATATTCATTGAGTTAACTTGATTAATTACAGATTGAGATTCTATAATGATTTGAGATATTGAAAGAGTTGAACTATAATGCTGGTAATTTTGTTTATTGATACATGCTACAATTACAGTCATCAGTATAAATTGTTAGATGTTTATCTGCTTGTACAGTAGTATCTTACAGCAACTCAGCTTTAATATATTCAAGGATTTATCTCCTTCCAGCTCAGAAATGTGATTACAAGGCATGACACACACCTTGTTTGTTTGTTTTTGTTTTAATAGAATAATATGCATTAATTAATCTATTTTGTTAAACAGTACTAGATGCTGGCCATCTCTTTCCCAAGTCAAAAAAACATTGCTTTGTAAAAGAGAGTACTGTATTTGAAAACTTATGATATACTATACTTATCACTCCAGTTCATTTGATGCATGTTATGGCTGATGTATCTTCTCTGAAGAACAGACATGATGTTTTTTTATTTAATAAAGAGGAAACAGCATCAGCTTCCAATGATTCTTATTGACTAAACCTTATACCTGTATGGGCAAAAGTAAAGCAGCAGTTAAAATTCTCATCAGTCTTAATCATAGAACTTACGAATTGTATGTTACATATTAATGATATTTGTATTGTAAAATTTTCTTAAATAATTAATTTTGATGCATAGCTTTACAGTCCTCTCCTCAACCCAAATGGAGCATAGAACTAAACTAACAGCTACATTGATTTTGAAGGTATGTTTAGAAAACTGAATAAGATGGTATTCACTAATATCAGTTATGCTTTTGTAATAGTGTCATTTATATATTCTTGCTGTGACATGCATTTTATCTCTTACTGTGTTTGGAAAATATAAATTCTGTAATAGCCATTATTGATCTTAAGGGTGTCATGATTGTAATGTACTTAGAGGAGTATAACACAGTTGCGGCTTGGAACCACAGTACTTTTATATAAAGTATTTTATGATCTTGAGCTATGATACTGAATATTTTGTGCCCTGTTAATAATACAGTAATACCTATTAGTTAATCTGCTGTGTGGGTTAGAAGACAAGTTTTAGTTTTCTGTGTATGATATTTTCATACAGTCAGTAACTTAGAGCTGTTCTGTAGTTAATCAGTTCATTAACTTACTGTTGAGAATTTTTAAAAATTAATTGGATCAGTAAAGGATTGTGTGAATGGATTATCTAGTTAAAGCAGTGACAGTCCTGAAGAGTTAATATTACACCACAGAAGACCATAAACAATCTAAGTTAAGTTCAGCTCTTAGTTCCTTCTTGAACTGTTGCACTTTATTAAATACCAAATTACTTTATCATCCAGAGCCTTCATTATTTGCATTTTTTTATGTATACATTGATTATTTATTATTTACTCCCATTCTCTTCATTCAAATAGTATGTTCCTTAATGCCTTTTTGAGAGTAATATAGAGATGATCTTGCAGATAAATAAAGCCTACTATATGAAAAGTTATGTAGTATTTTCTGAGTGCTGGAAGGAAATGTTCTGTAATTATCATATTAAACAGTAAGTATAATACACTGTATATAATATTTTTTGGAAGTATGTCATATACAGTACGGTTTCTGTTATCATTGTTATGCATTTTATCTTGATGAAATTTCTGACAAGAACATTATCTTGGTGCCTGCACCAAGCTGATTAAGAGTGTAAGAATAGAACTAAAAAGTTCAAATAAGTTTGAATAGTACTTCAAGGCCTCATTGAAGCCGAGGGAATTGCAGGGGAGGAGGTGTTCGGATACAGTAGTCGAGATTGACCAGTCTTTCTGTTATTATTCAGAGTGTCTTGAAATCCCCCTTTTGAGTGCATTCGTAGGTAAAAGAAAAGAGTGACCCTGATAGCCACTCCATTTTTTGCTAGATAACCTTTGTGAGTAATGGTGTATATGAAAGCAAAAATATTGACTGCATTGTTAGAATTTTTTGCTAGTTAACCTTGATAAGTAATATATTTTTTTTTTTTTTTTTTTTTTTTTTTTTTTTTTTTTTTAACAAATGAGAAGTGCATTTATTCATACTCATGGCTGGTTTATTATACATTTCCTTGTAGGCTTTGTTTGCAAGTAGCATTCCCGAGATAATTGAGCTGGTGGGAAGCCGGTCGAAGTATAGTGGAGAGTACAAGCGGGAGCATGGGAAGAGGTACAGCGGCTTGTAACTTGTCACGTACTATACCTGACCTGTGTCCCTTCCTTACCCTGAGCCCTCATCAACCCCCCTCCTGCCCCCTACCCACACCACTGGCCAAAGCTTGTGGTGTTAGCATTATGCTATTGAGATCATGAATGGTGGCGGGAGGGACCAGGGAGGTGACTGTGGAAGGGAGGGGTACTCGTCACATGTCCTTAACTGCTTGCCTTCTCCTGTCCTATGCCCTCCTTCTACTGCCTTTGCTTTTGTTCCCTGCTGAGTCTGATAGTCATAGCAGCAGCAGCAGGGAAGGGAATGCGAGGTATTCTTGGAGGGCGGGGTGGAGGAGGCAGCAGTAGTGCGTGTGTGTGTGTGTGTTGTGTTGTCCTGCTCCTCTGTGGCCATACCCTGTGCTTTCTGCTGTCTCCAGATCTCACACACTCCCTCTATGGATGTGCATTTTTGCTTCATATTACAGTTTATTAATGTAAATGATATTTTTATACTGTTTGTTTATTTATTTTTTACTCCTTCTTTTCTTCTAATCACATATTACAGTATATTCAAAATTTGCAGAATTTTGGCTAGTTCATTTTTTTTTTTTTTTTTTTTTTTCCCCCCCACTGATGAACACCATTTGTCATTTATCATATTCTAGTGAAGGTTTAAACGAGGATGCAAATAGGGAGGATTTTGTGAAGGTGGGAGGCAATAGCTCTATTCTCTCATTTTCCACCACCTTCATGCACCTTCCAGTTCCAGTGCTGTCCACCTTACACCCATTAGCCCTTACTATTCTCTTCTAACTCCTTTTGTGTTGCAGTACATTTTCCCAAGTAATCCCTCACTATTTGTTTGTACTGTGTTGTTTCTAATCTCATAATATGCACTTTATTCATTCCTTTCTGAATAGGAGATTGTTTCATAATGATACTCTACCTGTTGGAAGTTCCTTTTTTTCTACATAAATATTTTCATATCAGATTCTATGCCTGGCACCTGTTAATTAATTGCACAGTTAAGTTGCATCACAAAAAATCGGCAGGACACCACATGCCTTTGCTAATATCAGGAGGACGCTCTTGAACAGCCCAAAAATCAAATTTATAACCACAAATTTGGGGGGTAATCTGTAGCATTCATATGCCTTACTCCAAATCATTGTTCACTTGTAAGCAGTCTTGACTTGAGACTGGGTTGCTCTGAAAAAATGTTCAGTAGATTACCTTGCTTTTGATTTTGGACGGCTGAATGTGAACAATGTCTTTCTAAGATAAATAGATAGTGTTACCTGCAGTCATCTTTATTTTTGGCATCTGGATCCCACAGCGACTGGAAATCTGACCGATGTGTTTAATCACTTTTTAGCTTCAACTTACTGATTACAATTTTTTCCTTAATAATTCCTGGATAGGCCTTTGTCAGAGAAGCCATGTAGGGAATACATATTTTTTCTCTCTCTTTATATCTAAGAAAGTTAATCATGTCACAGTCTTCATATCTTAAACCCAGTACATATTCGTTGTTTTAATATATTTGCTTGCAGATATTTTAGCCAAAGAATATCACACTGAAAGTATTTTCATCAGCTACACACTTTAAGTCAAGCGATGTGTATGCTGCAGTATCGTTTGTTTGATGTGATAAACCACCGCTTTTCGTATAATAACACGTTTGGATTAGTGGGAGAGAAAATAATTACTGTTAGCTGTTGTGTTCATTAAGAAATAGTTACTGGTAACTGCTTTCTTCATTGTATGTGCTTTATTGTTTTACTTAAGTTAAAATTTTATGTACACGTTTATATATTTCCTATAATGTAAATGCCTTTGAACTTAAATGTTTTTTCCATCCATCCATTCATCCATCATCCTCTTTTTTTTTTTTTTTTTTTTTTTTTTTTTTTTAACAATATATTATAGTGTTTATGAGCTTTCCTTAATTGCTTTGTTCAGTTGCATCTGGTTAGATATTGTATTCTCAGTAGAACAACAGACGAAATATGTGATGTATGCATGCATACATATGCTTCATGTCTGCAAAATCTCTCTTAATCTGATGAAGTTGTGTGAATTAAATTTTACTTGCTCAGACTGCTGTTGGAAATCAGACTATAAATCCAGTAAATATTATCATATTTTAATGAGTTATGATGTTCTGAGCCCTACTGAACCAACACAGATGTTAAGAGTTTAGGGCACAGTATTAAAGAAGATAGGTTAACTTTCAAGTTTCCTTTTGTGGAGCATACTAATTATTTTTGCAAATTATAATAGGGTATCCTAAAGCAGTACAGTATGTTGTTATTTTTTAAAATCTCCATTAACCCGTGGATTGCGCAATTACCCTTTTTTATCCCACCCCGTGGTGCTTTACTTGATCAGACTGCTGTTGGAAATCAATTATAAATCCAGTAAATATTATCGTACTTTAATGAGTTATCATGTTCTGAGCCCTACTAAACCAACACAGATGTAAAGAGTTTAGGGCACAATATTAAAGAAGATAGGTTAACTTTCAAGTTTCCTTCTATGAAGTATACTAATTATTTTTGTAGATTGTCATAGGGTATCCTTAAGCTGTATGTTGTTATTTTTTAATATCTCCATTAACCCATGGATTGTGCAATTACCCTTTTTTTTCTTTTTTTTTTTTTTTTTTTTTCCCTGTGGTGTGCAAAAAACAAAGGGAAAAAAAAATTTTTTTTTTTTTAGGTTTTGTTAATTATAAACTTGAAGATAAATATCCAAGGCATCATCTGGTGAAAAGAAAAAAAAATCCCTCTTTCTCTGTCTTTGTGTAGGGCCATGCGTAAATTTGCATACGAGAGCAGTGAAAAAAAAAAAAAAAAAAAAAAATGAATGTTCATTAAAAACTTGAAGATAAACATCCAGGGCATTATGTGGTGAAAAGAAAAAACTCTCTCTCTCTCTCTCTCTCTGTCTTAGCGCCATGCATCAGTTTGTGTAGGGGTCGAGTTGTTTACAGTGATGCACAGCCAGCCCAGCTTGAGCTGTGGCTCGTAACGTGACGCTACCCAGCCTGAGCTGTGGCTCACAATCCACAGGTTAAAATACACTTATAGTTAAGTCTGGGATGGTATCAAATTTGTTATGGTTCAATTGAATGAGAGTAATATTAACAAGGTTTCCTCATTTTACATTTCCTTTAGTAATGCTCCCAAAGCTCATTTATGCTATATATATATATATATATATATATATATATTTGTGTATATATATATATATATATATATATATATATATTTGTGTATATACAGTCAATTCTCGTAAATCGCGGCAGTTTGGGTCTGGACCACTGCCGTGATTTATGAATTCTGTGATTTATGAATAATAACTCATTATGTGAAAAATTAATTTGGGTCTGGACTTTGGACAACTTGCCCCCACAGCACCCTACCTACACCTATCTAGGCACCATCAAACACAAACATACAAATTTAGGAATATTCAGTGCATGTATTAAGGGATCTCACCTTAATCCTATGACGAAATTGCTTAAGTGAATGGAGTGGGGTGGTGTTGGGAAGAACTTAGAACTTCTCAGCACTTGTTCTTCCCAAACTCGTTCACCAGCTTTGAAAACTTCTCTCCCCTCTCAGCACGATGATTGAGCTCCAAACGTTGACTGTACGACAACTGCGGCAGCTTCTTGACGCCATACTGCTTAGAGCACGTCATTGGGGGGTCGGGAGGGGCCATGGCAGGTAAGAGGTGGGGGGAAGTTGCACAAAAAAAGGCAGGTAACTCTCGTACTCCACGGCGATGGTCTGTATTGTGCAGACTGGCGGGACAAGAACAACAACAACATGGCAGCATTAGTATGCACATATGCCACCAGGGACGTGCAGTGATTGGTTGTTGGGTTGCGATTTTCAGTTTGAATGCCCCGGTTTACGGTTCTCCTCGGAAAAGGCCCACTTGGATGCCTAGATCTGCGATTTTCGTGACTTAACAGTGATTTAAGGTTGCCACCAGTCTGACGGCCACCTAGCCATGATTTACGAATCCGTGATTTATGAACACGCAATTTACAAGGCTTGAGTGTGTGTATATATATATATATATTTATATTATATATATATATATATATATATATATATATACAGTAGAACCTCTTTGGTCCGGACCCCTTTAATCCGGACTTCTGTTAATCCGGACAAAATTTAAAAATAATAAGCTCCAAAAATATGTTGAAAGTAATTCTAAAGTCATTTTCAGTATCGGCGCGGAAAGCGATCATCATTCGTTTAGTCTCGGAGCACGGTAGGTCGCTACATGGGCACCTGTTTAAACACATTCTAGCATTCGTTCCATCAACTAGTTCACCAACCATTTATATTTTTTAGCTGTATTTCAAAAGTTAATCCTCCTTACCATGCCCCTTAATGCAAGTGTAGCTCCTGTAATGAATAAAGGTGTTAAAAGGAGGAGTTTGCTTACACAAAAATGGGTCAGAATATTCTGCAGTGTTTAGTGATTACTGTAGGTTATTTTTTGTACTTAAATGTGCTTTACTTGTACATCAGACATTAGCTTCTTGCCCATATGGGTGTTATCAATATGCCAAAGATGACAATGTATTTTTTGCCTACATAAGTTTTATTTTTATTCCAAATATTACAGTTATATAATTTATTTTTTTGCCTACACGGGCCTTAGTCACTTACTCTATCTATCTATCTATTGCCAGACGCCTCAATCCCGTTTGGGGTGGCCACAAACAAATCGCCTCCAAGTCGCCCTGTCCCCCGCCATTTCACTGCCCTGCTCCCAACTCACACCCCCCTCTCTCATATACCTCTCCACCCCATCCTTCCATCTCATCCTCGGCCTCCCCCTCCCTCTTCCCCCCTCCACCTCACTCACATACACTCTCTTCGTCAGTCTTTCACCCTCCATCCTCTCCACATGGCCAAACCACCTCAGTGTGTTCCTCATAACGCTTCCTATCACATCCACATCCACACCACAACGCTCCTTTATATCCTCATTCATCAGCCTGTCTCTCCACGTGACTCCACAGGCTCCTCTTAAATAACTCATTTCCACTGCTCTCACTCTTGACTTGTGTCCTTCCAACAATGTCCAAGCTTCACTTCCGTACGTTAGAGTTGGTATCACAATACTGTCATGTAGTAACTTTTTCACTTCCATGCTCACTTCCCTGTTTCTTATCACTGCTTTCAAGGAACCAGCAACCTTTCTTCCCTGCTGTACCCTTTCAAGCACTTCACCCTCAAACCTCCATCCTTACTCATCACACTACCCAAATACTTAAACGTACTCACATTTTCCAATTCCTCACCATCTAACCTCGCTGTACATTCACTAACTTCACCTCTCTCAAAGACCATCACTTTACTCTTCCCTACATTCACCTTTAGGTTCCGTTTCTTACACACTCTCTCAAACTCATCCACCAAGCCTTGCAGCTCCCCTTCGTCTTCACTCAACAACACAGTATCATCTGCAAACAACAGTACAGGGAGTTTCCAAACACTATCCTCTCTCACCAGGGCCACTCCAACATCCACTACCCTACCTTGTACCTCTTTTATTACCCCATCCATGTACAGATTGAACAACCATGGAGACATGACACATCACTGTTTCAACCCAACTTTCAAAGAGAAAAATTCACTTAGTTCACCATCCACACGCACTGCAGCCTTCGCACCATCGTACATACTCTTCACAGCATTCAACAACTTCCCATCTACTCCATATATTCTTAACACTTTCCACAATCCTTGTCTATCCACCCTGTCATATGCTTTCTCCAAATCCATGAAAGCCGCATACAACTTCTTTCCCTTCTCTAGAAACTTTTCCACTAAAGATCTAAGAATGAATATCTGATCTACACAACCTCTTCCCTTCCTAAAGCCTCCCTGTTCTTCTCCAACTAATTTCTCTGTTCTTTCTCTAACTCTATCTATAAGTATCCTACCATACACTTTTCCTATTATACTAAGAAGACAAATGCCCCTATGATTACCACACACTTCTTTTTCCCCTTTTCCTTTGTACAAAGGGAATAATTATACCTGACTTCCAATCCTCCGGGACTCTACCTTCCTCCCAGGCCAATCTGCACATCTTCCACATCCATTCTACTACTATCTCTCCCCCATGCTTCAGCATTTCACCACACACTCCATCAATTCCTGGGGCTTTCCCCGATTTAACTTTCTTCATTGCTTCCACAACTTCTATCCAACTGATTTCTTCCTGTCTTCTCACCTCCCTCCTTCTCCCAGCCATTCCCCAGCCACTTATACTCGCATTACTTCCATCCTCTATGTTCAACAATTCCTTAAAGTGTTCTCTCCATCTGTTCACTTTTTCTCCCTTCTCCACTAGTAATCTACCATTTTTATCTTTCACTCCCTGGTAACTTCACTTCCACCTTGTCTTACTCTTTTCACTTCTCTCCAGAACATTTTCTTACAGTCCCTCCACTTTACACTCAAATTCCTTCCAAATTCCTCATCCACTCTCTTCTTACTCTCTCTTACTAATCTTTTCACCTCTCTCTTCCTTTCCACATATAACTCCCTCTTCCGCCTCTCCAACTTCTTCCACGCCCCTATTTCTCACCCATTCATTGTATGCTTTCTTCTTTTGTGCCACAGCCTGTTTCACCTCTTCAGTCCACCACGCTGTTCCTTGCACCCCCCTCCGCCTTCTCTTCCTTCCACACACCACATCACATGCTGCACATATTTCTTCTGTAAATATCTTACACACACCTTCCACGTCTCCCATCTGCTCCAATTCATATTTGCCCAATCGTTCCTCCACTTCTCTCTTATACTTTGCCTTTTTCTCATCCTCTTGTAACCTTTCCACTCTCCTTGCAACAACTCCTTCCTCTCGTCTTTCCCTTCTTCTATTCCTCCATCTCACTTGCATCCTAAGTCTGGCCACCACCAAGTAGTGGTCAGAAAGTCCACTCCCCCAACCTCTATACACTCTTGCATCCTTTACACATCTTCGCATCCTTTCATCCACACACACATAATCAATCATTGCCTTCCTTTCATTCAGTCACTTACTACAATTTAAAATGTAGGCAAGTTTCTTGTCATGGCCTTACCTGTAAATTATGCAATGCAAAACTATCTTACATGATCAGTTTTGTTATTTTAGTACCAGTATCCTTTCATCTTTTGCAGTTACGTAGGGTTTACATATGCCACATATGTTAATAATTAACAAACATACCATATGTAGATAGAGTTTGGTATGAACTGGAGATTACCCTGATAGTCCGGACAATCTGCTAATTCGGACAACCCTTCCCCCCATATAGTCCGAATGAGAGAGGTTCTACTGTATATATATATATATATATATATATATACACTCAATCCTCATAAATCGCGTATTCATAAATCACGGATTCGTAAATCATGGCTAGGTGGCCATCAGACTGCGGCAACCTTAAATCACTGTTAAGTCACGAAAATCGTGGAATAGGCACCCAAGTGGGCCTTTTCCGAGGAGAACCGCAAACCGTGGCATTCAAACTGAAAATCGCGACCCAACAACCAATCACCACGCGTCCCTGGTGGCATATGTTCATACTAATGCCGTCATGTCGTTGTTCTTGTCCTGCCAGTCCGCACACTACAGACCGTCGCCGTGGAGTACAAGAGTTGCCTGCCTTTTTTGTGCAACTTCCCCCTGCCTTCTACCTGTCATGGCCCCTCCCGACCCCCCCAATGAAGCGCTCTAAGCAGTATGGCGTCAAGAAGCTGCCGCAGGTGTTGTACAGTCAACGTTTGGAGCTCATTCGTCGTGCTGAGAGGGGAGAGAAGTTTTCAAAGCTGGCGAAAGAGTTTGGGAAGAATAAGTGCTGAGAGGTTCTAAGTTCTTCCCAACACACCCCACTCCATTCACTTAAGCAATTTTGTCATTGGATTAAGGTGAGATCCCTTAACATGGCTTATTTCTATTTAACCCTCTCAGGCACAGTCACGTGATTCGCATGACGTGGATTTTCTCAGTTTGGTCAGTCACTTGAATCGCGTTCCTAAGCACAACAAAATTAGCCAAAAATTAAATTTCTGGCGAAATCGCGTCAAATTTTGACAAATTGTAGCGATTATAGCGCTTTCCAATGGTAAGGCATTGGCAACACTGAGCTGCCTTATTGGGCCCAGCATGTAGCAGTATACCTCAGTCTCTTCCAAGCAGCCAGGCGGTGGGTTGCGTTGTGTCTTCAGTCCCTTTAAACTCCTAATTCTCCCCCTCCTTCCTGAGCCGAAGCCCCTATGGACTCAGTATGATAATGCAATATTTATGAGCATATTTGTATGTGATATTGTCGATGGAACATAGATATATGTCACAGAAGGGAATTGTGTCCGTTACGAATCGTTAGGCCTACGAGCTGATATGCGTGTTCACTGTTGCGGGGTTTCGCCTCTCGCCCTCCCCAAGACCCATGGCGTGATTACAAATATGTATATAATGAAGCCAATGGCTAAAGTGTATTATGTGTGAAAGATATTGTGGCTGGCTTGGTGAAATTATGGTACCGTAGTGTGGAATGGGGCAGGCATCACGTACAGTTTTTATAGTCGGGAAGGAAGAATTAGAGGTGTTTAGTGATGGAATTATTGTGATTCTGATAGTGAAAATGCGTATGGAATTGTGTGAAATATACGTCAAACATGCTGCGGGTGTTCGTGAAGGAGTGTGGTGTGTGCCAATACAATAGAGTCGCAGTGAGTGTTCACAGAGAAATATTTCATGCATTCACTGACTTTGCTAAAGCAAAGTGCAAGTGTCAGAGACAAGAAATATGCCACAGCCACATATACATACGTATGTTGTGCAGCGAATGTTCGTGGAGAAATCTATTGTGTGGATCACATGTGTTTTAGGCAAATGTATCGCAAGGAGAGAAGAAAATACGCCGCAGCCACAGACACACACACACACACACACACACTCACCCACACGTATGCGCTCACCCACACGTACACGCTCACCCACACGTATGCGCTCACCCACACATGCACATGCTCACACACTACATAACTCCTCATCTTCAAGCTACTGCCAGCATCTCAACACCTCTGGAGGAAGTGAGTTATCCATATTTTGTTGATCTGTATATTGACCTATTTCTATAGTTCAATATTTTTTACACATATAAATAATGTTTTTTACATACAGTACACACATATGAGATGGAAGAAAGTTCAGCTTCTTTGTCAGAGCCTGACAGAAAGACTAGTGGTCATGTCGAGTTTCTGACAGCACTATCAAAAACCTAATGATATTTTACGTGTATACTTTGAGTAAAAAAAGAAAATAATAGAACGTAACGAGTGAAAATATGTAGCCGTGGGTGAGGTAGGGAAAGAGTGTTTTTTAACTCGCGTGTGGGTGGGGAAGAGTATTCTATGTTTGTCGTCCAATTACTCCAAAACTATTGGACGTATCGATTTCCCGTAAGAACCATGATAAAGAGCAGTAAATTCTACGTATGTTCATTTGCAGAATATAATCCTCTGGGAGCATTTTCTGTTGGAAAAGATGGGGGAACAGACTTTCGGTAAAGTCAAAAGCGCTTGGAGGAGTAATCTCACTTTGTCGGCCAATTACTCGAAAACTATTGAACATATCAATTTCCTATAAGAACCATGATAAAGAGCAGTAAATTTTACGTATGTACACGACATAACAATGTAATATCTATGATAAGAATTCGTTGTTACGTAGGTGGGAATATTGCATATGCTGTGCGCACATCACGAAAGTGACGTACGGATGTGAGTTCCCAGTCGTTTTTGGCGATTTACTCGAGAACTATGAGGCATATGGAAACCAAGAGGTGCTCATTAGAAAGCTGGTGAAATTCTGCATAATATTATGCAATAAAAACATAACATCTGCAAGAAAATTTCCATATTAGAACTCCTTGATTTTTTTTTCAAAAATGGCTTCAAGTTTTTGGCTATTTTCTTGAAAACTACAAATCGTATCAACACTGGATTTGTCTCTTTGGAAAGCTGATGAAATTCTCTATCAAAATTTCTAATAACATTTTCCTGTATGATGGAAAACACTCGAATGGTGATGTTGGGAAGTGAAAGTGACGTAACGAAATTTTATTCACGGCCGCCTAATGTTGTTTTATTCGTGTTTTCTTGTTTTTTTGTGGTGCTTATCAGCTAGAACAAACATCGACGAATAAGGTGACATAGGTTTCATGGCAGTATATTGATGTTTGGGTGGCGAAAATAAGGAGAGAATACGTGTTATTTGTCGTGCGCTGGCAGCCGGGCCGGGCGGCTTCGCAGATAAAGTGGTGCCCCGGAAAACTTACTGAAACTTATCGTGCGCGAGAGGGTTAATACAAGCACTGAATATTCCTAAATTTGTATGTTTGTGTTTGATGGTGCCTAGATAGGTGTAGGTAGGATGCTGTGGGGGCGGTTTGGCCAAAGTCCAGACCCAAATTAATTTTTCACATAAGAGTTATTATTCATTAATCACAGAATTCGTAAATCACAGCAGTGGTCCAGACCCAAATTGCCATGATTTATGAGGATTGAGTGCATATATATATATATATATATATATATATATATATATATATATATATATGCGTACATACATATATACATACATACATACATCCAGTGCCTCCCCAAGCAACACAGTTAATGGGTCTGGGCATTTCACTGCACAAATGGAAACTGCATAGGTGGGTACATTAAAACCCATGTTACTGTACAAGGACAAATGGGTCTGGAAATGTCCCAAAATCCTTGTAAGTTGCCCCCTCTGACCCTCGTGAATTTTTTTTTTTTTTTTTTTCCTCCCTTCTGAGCATACTGTACCAAACATTAATTGTAGTATACAAACAGCCTCTGCAAACATCAATGGGCCAAAGAAAAGGTTATTTAGAGTGTACAGATTGCTTCACAGGGTATTCGCCATGAAGGATGATGGAATGTTGTTTAGGTGGCTGGAGGGGAGGGGGGGGGGAAGAATCTGGGGCTGAGAGACTAGAGGAGGGGACTGTAGTGCCTTCAACCTCTGTGGAGCTAAGGCTAGGCCTCAGAGCCCTCAAACTCCCCGTCATTGTCACTGTCACGTTGTCAGTGGCCATGTTGGCATTTGTCACCGTGTGGGAACTTTAAATGGAGTTCAGAGGGGTCCCTCTATTAAGAATTTTGCCACACTAAGAGGGGGAATAACCACACTGGTTGGTACAGGGTATGGTTTATGTAGCCGTGCAAGTCACCGTTAGTGCAAACTGGAACCTGGTTGCTTGTGGGCCCAATATATATCTATATATATATATATATATATATATATATATATATATATATATATATATATATATATATATATATATATATATATATATATATATATATATATATATATATATATATATATATATATATATATATATATATATATATATATATATATATATATATATATATATATATATATATATATATATATATATATATATATATATATATATATATATATATATATATATATATATATATATATATATATATATATATATATATATATATATATATATATATATATATATATATATATATATATATATATATATATATATATATATATATATATATATATATATATATATATATATATATATATATATATATATATATATATATATATATATATATATATATATATATATATATATATATATATATATATATATATATATATATATATATATATATATATATATATATAATCCCTCTAATATCCGAACGCCCAATATCCGAACATCTTCACTAACCAGACATAATCGTCCCAGGATCCAATATTCCCAAAATGGTCCAAAAACCGCAAAAAGATTGGGGGGAAAAAACGAAATTTTCCCGCCCATAATTTGAACTTGCCGCACACGGCGCGGGACAGCTTTGTTGTGGCGCGTCATTCCTCCGACGTCCGATAGAGCGCCGCTGATTCCTCCCCACTTTCCGCCTGTCTCTCACCGCGAGTGCACGCTCGTCGTCATGGCTGCCCACGTGCTCGCTTTTGTGGTGGTTCCTTACCTGCTGCAGGCACTCCTGCTGCTCTCGGGCCTCTTATTAGTGTGTGTGATGATGGCCCCGCCGCCTGAGAAGAGGAAGAGAGTGGTGTTGACTCTGGAGAAGTTATGGGAGATATTGGAGAAAGTAGATGCGGGATGGTCTTCCCGCATCCTCCGCGAGTTCAACCTGGCCCGATCTACTTTGTTCGATATCAAGAGATCCCAAAACAAACTCATGCAGTACACGGCTAATTTCTCGTCGAGAAGCAAATGCAACGTGGAGAGGAAGGTGATGTTTACTCCCAAGTTTGCTGAAATCAACCGCTCCACGTTGATTTGGTATCGACAGGAACGTGCTGCTGGTGTGATGGTACGTGGTACGGAGCTGAAGGCTGCTGCTGAGAAGTTTGCCAGGCTTCACAATGCCCTAGACTTCAAGGCATCCGAGGGTTGGCTCTTCGCATTCAAGTTACGGCATGGCCTTACCAACCGTAAAGCTCATGGTGAAGCTTTGGACGCTAACGAGGATGGAGTTGACGAGTTTTGGCACAAGGTGAAGGGCTTGATCGACAGGGAGGGCCTCACTCTCGGTCAGGTCTACAATGCTGACGAAACTTGTTTATTCTATCGCTCTTTGCCAATGAACACTCTAGCCGAGGAGACGGAGAAGCGTGTACCTGGCCGCAAGCTCTCCAAGCAACGGATATCTGCTTTGTGTTGTGCCAATGCTAACAGCATGCACTGGCTTAAGCCCGTTATTGTTGGCCGTGCAAAGCAGCCTTGGTGTCTTCGTGGGGTGATGGATGTCCTTCCTGTCGTCTGGTACCATTCTTTGAAGGCATGGTTTACAGCCCAGATCTTCAAAGACTGGTTCCACCGCCACTTCGTCAAGGAGGTCATCAATTACCAGATGAAGAAACTGAGAATCCCATCGCGACCAGGTAAAGGCCCTACTTCTCCTCGACAATGCACCTTCCCACCCTTGCAACAAGGACTTGGTGGCTGAGAATGGCCGGATTAGATGCATGTTTCTGCCACCTAATACGACTGCTCTCATCCAACCAATGGGCCAAGGAGTGATCGTGGCAACAAAGCGTCTATACCGACGGAAGTTCCTGGACGAGGTGATGGTTGTTCTCGAAGACGAGGACGAGCGCAGGGAGGGACGGGACTCGCGAGGCCAGCAGACTTTAGAAAACCTTCGCCACAACAACATCAAGTCTGCAATCTACAACTGGGCCAGTGCATGGAAGGAAGTCCCTGTCAAGACTAGAAAATGGTTGGTCTCATCTGCTTCTTGTAACGGATGTGGAGTACGATTTTCTAGGGTTTGACATGGATGACTTCCATGCACGGCTACGTACGCATGCAGACGATGTTGATGCGGACGATGTGCGTGAGTGGTTGGGTGACGATGAGGGCGATCCTGGGTATCAGACATTGTCTGATATCGAGATCGCGTCTTCAGTTGCAGGTGTCAGTTCCCAGCTTGAAGATTCCGACAAGGACAGTGACAATGATGTGGACTCCTCTCAGCATGACACTACTCCAGCCATCCCCAAACTGAGCGCATTCCGGGAACACCTAGAGTTCGTTCTCGACTACCTGGAACACCCGGACTGCGACAGGGAGATGGGGCCCTTGGGACTTGTGGAGGAAGTGCGTGCTTTCAGGCAGCGCATCATCAATCATCAGAATCGTCGGTCTTTGCGTCAATCAACGATTGACAGTTTTTTCAGGCCCGTCACCCCCGCTGTGCCCAGCCCTGGCTCCACTCTGCCGTTGCCTCCCCAAGACAGGCCCTCATGCTCCGAGCCACAGCCCAGCACATCAGCTACGGTGGAGTCACCGCTCGACGTGAGTTTTCATCTATCTTCAGAGTCATCTGCAGTGGGTACGCCATCACCACGACCCAGCGACGCGCCCCTAGGTCACCTGCCAGTGATACTCTCGGATTCTGACAGTGATTAAACAGCAAGAACTTCTCCACTAGACCACATGGGAATTTACAGTGTTGTGCAGTGAAAAAAATAGTGTGTTGTGTTAAGGGTTTACAGTTGTGAGTGAAAAGACAAATTTGGAACAAAATTTAACATAAATAGACTTGTTTGATTTTGTTTTAGAAAATGGTTAGAAGAGTGGGAAAAGTTAAAGTGCAGAGTGCAACACTTAGTAAGTTATAATGGAGCATAAGTTAGACAAGAGTGCGCACTGTGAAGAGAACGGACTTCTGAGTGCGATTGACTAAGTTCAGTGCAAGACTTCATGAACAGTGTACTGGAAGTGCTTCAGGAAATCCTTCTTATTGTCAGAGTCCGAGAGGAGGCGGTTATTCATCGAGATGGTCATGGACTTGCTGTAAGTAGGCAGAATGTTTCATACTGTACTTTTTTCCATACTATACTTACCTCAAACACCTCATTTCACTCTTTAATGTCCTTTATTGGTGTGAATAGGGTGTTAGGAGCTATGTATGTGCAGTAGGAAGGTGTTTTTCTGAGTTAGGCTAGGTTTGGGTCCATAAGTACCAGTCCAGGAGCCAGTAACCAGAATGTTTAATATTGTTTGAACCTACCTCTAAACCCTCATTTTATGGTTCTTTTGCATTTATTTCAGTCATTTATGTGCCTTATTGGTGTGATTGGGTCTTAAATAGGTGCTATGCATGTCCAGAGGGAGTTGTATAGGTGTTTCTCTGAGTTAGGGTCCATAAGTACAAGTCCATAAGCTGGGGCCCAATATCCGGACAGGACCACTATCCGGACCTGCCTATGGCCCTATTACGTCAGATATTGGAGGGATTACTGTATATATATATATATATATATATATATGTGGTAAGACCTCACTATTACGGACTAATTGGGGCTCAAGCCATTCTGAAAAAAGCGAAATTTCGATAAAAGTGACATCCGGACTTCTCCCTGCCAACCCGGACTATTTCCGATGTATCACATTAGTCTGGATCGCACCAACGGTTTTTAAACTGTTTTTACTACCATTACAGTACTGTACTGTATTATCCCTTCACTACAATAATCAGATGGTATAATATATATAGTAATACTGTACATCACACTGATAAACATGTCTTTGATTTACCTTATTGTGGTGAACATAGCTGAAGTGGTCAGGCAATCCAGACTGCTTCTGCCTTTATCGGACTTTTTCCGATAAATAGGAATTTAGTGTTGTAGCTCCTTGATTCTGATAAAAGCAAATTTTGGTCTATTGAAGTCTGTTATATTGAGGTTTTACTGTATATATATATATATATATATATATATATGTATATATATATATATATATATATATGTATATATATATATACACACACACAATATATATATATATATATATATATATATATATATATATATATGTATGTATAGTGGAGAAGGAAAAAGCATACAACAAAGTAGACAGAAGGATTGTGAAAGGTTTTGCACATGTACCGTGTAGATGGTAAGGTGCTAGGTGCCATCAAGAGTTTATATGATGGTAGTGAGGCATGTGTAAGGGTAAATGGGCATCTAAGTGGATGGCTCTCGATCAGTGTGGTCATGCAACAAGGTTGTGTGATGTTCCCATGGTTGTTCAATACAGTAGTGTATATGTATGGATGGGATGATGAGAGAAGTAAAAACATGAGTACTGGAGAGAGGGATGGTATTAATAATGAATGATGATGGATGAAATATCTCAGATTTGTTGTATGCTGATGATACAGTACTACTTGCAAATACTGTACAAGAACTTTGTAGACTTGAGCAGAGTCTTGCTGATGTTTGTGAGAATCACACCTTGAGAGTAGTGATGGTAATCGAGAGAGAAGGTGACTCCCAGTGTGATGTTATGGTGAATGTAGAGAGACTGGAATTGGTGAAAGAGAGTTCAAATACCTGGGTACAGTGATAGAAAAGAGAGGAAAATGTGCAAAAGAAATGGAAAGCAAGGAAAGTAGGTGGTGCTATGAAGGCCTTGATAAGAAACAGAGGCTTGAGTGTTGCAGCTGCACAAGGCTTACATGAAGGAGTGTTAGTGCCAGCTTTAACATATGGATATGAGACTATGGTGTGGCATGAAAATGAAGTCTAGAGTAAGAGCAGTGGAGATGGGACTGGAGTACAGAAGGTGGATAGGATATGAAATAATGTGATTCGTGAAAGATGCGGAGTGAGGAAGTCGGTGGACACCTGAATGGAAGAGAGTGTACTGAGATGGTATGGTCATGTGGAGAGAATGGATAACAGTAGAGTGGTGAAAAAGGTATACCTGAGCGAATTTGAAGGAGGGAGGAGGCGAGGTAGGCCAAGGAGAAGGTGGAGAGATATGGTGGATGAGTGTTTGAGGAAGAGAGGTTTGGAAGTCAGTGAGGCTAGGGAACTGACAAGAGATTGAGCTGGCTGGATGAATGTTGTGAGAAGGGCATGATCAGGGATTTGGCACCCCTTTGTAATGTGGCAGCATCCGGATTGACTCAGTTGGATATGTTTATGTGATGCTACAGAATGTGGTGAATGTTTTTCGTGTATCCAATAAAGCCAGGATTCCGGGGGCTTGAATGATGAGTGAATGGAAGTGTGGCCCATTGGATTTGGCTTTCTGGACATTGCTACTCCTCACCCTGCCTTTAGGTAGGAAAGGAGTTTCAGATGATGATGATGATGATGATGATGATATATATATATATATATATATATATATATATATATATATATATATATATATATATATATATATATATATTCATCATTCATTTTCATTCATTGCCAGACACCATGTATCCCAAACGGGGTGGTCAAAGGCTTAGAGTTAATTGTTTTACAGGGAGGGGCACTAATCCTCCACCAACCCCACTTGACACGTAATATATATATATATATATATATATATATATATATATATATATATATGTGTGTGTGTGTGTGTGTGTGTGTGAAGCCTCTGTGGAACAGTGGTAGAGTGTGCGTGTCGCACGCTGGTGGACATGGGTTCACCTTCCGCCAGAGTTGTAAAAACTTTGGGAAGTATTCTCTGAGCCACTGCCCACTTTGGTGGACATGAAGGGTGCTGTGGTTTAACCAGTGTCGCATACTTGTATGCTTACACCCAGTCGGCTTAAGGCGGGCCGATTACACTTGGTTCACAGACTACATGCACATCCAAAGCCACTACAAGACTGCAATGACACTCACAAGCATTTCTCACTCTACATACAGTCTCTACCAGACAGCCTAAGTCACTAGGTAGAGATACATTGGCTGTATTGTCCCTGCTTCAGTAGAGATAGGCCGGTCCTGCAGTGGACCTCAATGGCTGGTGCTGCTGCTCCTGCTGATATATATATATATATATATATATATATATATATATATATATATATATATATATATATACATACACACACACACACACACACACACACACACACGGAGAAGCATCATAACATATGGAGAAGCATCAGCAAGAGGACACTGCAAAAAATTGCATAAGAAGAGAGGTGATAAAGACGTAAGGAAATTCAGTTTCCCAAATAGAGCAATTGATCAATGGAATGCACTACCGAATGAAATAGTGTGTGCCAAAACAATTCACAAATTTAAGGATATGTACGATAAATATGGTTTAAGACACGGGACAGTATGAGCTTGACTCATTCCTGTAAAGATACAATTAGGTAAGAACACACACACATACATAGGGTGTCCCGGGAGTTAAGCCAGATACTTTGGGAAATGATAGATGAGGGAATTCTAAGCAAAAATGTTATATGAACATATGTCCAAATCTCAGCCGTTACGGAGCTACAATTACTGATGACCTTATGGGCAAAAATGGTCTCCTGCATACTTCGCCCATAAGGTCATCAGCAAGTGTAGATCCGAAACAGTTGAGATTTGGACATATGTTCATATAACATTTTTTGCTTAGAATTCCCTTATCTATCATTTCCCAAAGTATTTAGCTTAACTCCTGGGACACCCTGTATATATATATATATATATATATATATATATATATATATACACACAGTAAGTACGCACAGTACACGAGTTTATGGGCGGCAGAGGTCGTGTACTAGGAATTCGCGTACTGTGAATACATAAACTTATGGAAAAAATTACATATGGATGGCACCCCCCTTCATTGGTAACCCTTGAGACTCCTTTCAGACCTAAGTATTGTACTGTACAGAGAAACTATCTGAGACATATTACCTAAGACAAAGTAAACCAACATGATTATGGCTTTACTAAATCAACAAGGGTATGGCTGAACTAAAACAACAAGAATATGGCTGCTCACGTTAACCCAAGAGGACAACAGGCTTGATGGACGTAAGAAGGGGATCCAAGGCAGAGTGAGGCACCTAGTGTGCTCCTCCTGCACCACCCGCCACACCACCCGATACACCACCTTCCTCACCACTCTCATCACCAGCACTTTCGACACTTTCACTAGCTAATGCACTCACTTCGTTCATAAACCCTTCAAAGTCTGTTTCTGACACCTCAGATATCGCATCATCCTCTTGTTTGGGCATCACATCACGAGTGCACATCATCGATGTCACAAGGTGGGCAGAGTGTAGGCAACCATTGGGGTGACAATGTCGCATAGTTAAGGTAACCCCGGATTTGGGCCACTCTTTGCTACCGTCTCGCCTATTACGAGTTCAGTTCGTGTACTGTTAAAAAATACACTAAAATTCGATAAAAAATTGGTCCTTGCATACTATGTGATTCATGTACCATGAACTCATGTACTCTGCATACTTACTGCATATATATATATATATACTGTATATATATATATATATATCGTCATTATCATCATCATCCAGACCTCCTTTCCAACCCTAGGGCAGGGTGAGGATTAGCAGTGTCCAGACAGCCCAAATTTGCCCAGTCCAATGGACCACACTTCCATTCACTTGTCATTCAAGCCCCCGGAATCCTAACTCTATCGGATACCCAAAAACATTCACCACATTCTGTAGCTTCACACAAACGTGTCCAATAGAGTCAATCTACAGTAATCCCTCCACTGTCCGATGTAACAGAGCCAAAGGCATGTCTGGAAAGTGGTCCCGTCCGGAAAGTGGGCCCCTGCCTGCTGGACTGGTACTTATGGACCCTAACCCAGCCTAACTTTGAAAGCCACCTAAGTAACTCCCTACCAGACATGCATAGCATCTATTTAAACCTAAGACCCTATTCACACCAATAATGGACATAAAGCATGAAATAAATGAAAAGGAACCAGAGAATGAGGAATTAGAAGTGAGTAGGGAAAATACTTAGCAGTGTACAGGGTACTTAAAGCACATCTGTGGCTGCCGCCTCTAAGGCTCTGGTAGTGGTGAAAATGCTCTTGAAGCACGTGCAGTAATCCAATGTTGTGCTACACTTAATTTTTTGCACTGTGAGTTATTGTTTAACACTGCACATTCTGTTCTTAATTGCGCCACGCCAGTTTCAACCACCAGGTTCAACCGCCACTTTGCACTCCACTCTTAATCCTTTTCACATTAAATTCTAATTTCTTAACACTATAAATTCCCATGTGGTCTAGTGGCAAGGTATTGCAGTTTATTCACTTTATTCACAAAAACGAGCACATGCAGCATCCATTGCGATGAACATACCCTCAGCGGTGGTTAGGCAGTAACTGGGGACAAGGTTGCCAGATCTGAGCTCGGCCACTTTACCAAACTCCTCATTTTTCGTTACCAAATTTAACTTTTCATTATCAGATTCTTAAAGGAAGCATTTATTCTTCGCTAATTATACTGTATGTACAAATGGAAATTATCACTCTCCTTATAATCAGCAGTATGTTTATTTTTGTGCCATGTATGCTAGCAGATTAATCAAAGAGAGCAGACAGTCCACCGTCTCCATTCTCTATATCTTCATACATGTGAAAAAATGTTTGGTAATGGATCATGCTGAATCACTGCCAAACGAACTTTTCAATACCAAATTGGCCCACATTTGGTAATGAAAAATACCAAATGGCAACCCTGACTGGGGAGGGGAGAGAAAGGAAGGAAGGAGTGAAGGGGTGCATAAACAACAGCTGTTCGGCGCCGCGTGGTGCCATGCGCCAAATTCAAAATACAGGTGGGAAAAAATTCGGATTGTGGGGGGATTTTCTTCTTTTTTTGGCCATTTTTGGGTTCTGAATGTCCAGGCCCACAATGTTCGGTAAGTGGGGAGTCTGGAAAGTGGGCGTCCGGATAGTAGAGAGATTATATATATATATATATATATATATATATACAGTGCTCGTCAGAAGTATGGAGTGCCCTGCGTCCCTCCTGAGAAACAAACCTTTCAACATTGAAAAAACATATAAATAATGCATTTTATTTACCTTTAGTGCTTCGTAGGGTAGCCTTTACGTTTCTTCACGGACCTGAGACGTCTTGGAAGTGAAAGGGCGAGGCTCCTGAGGTGCTGGAGGGGTATTTTGTCCCAGGAGTCACGAATGGCGGCTTCCAGCTTAGGCAGAGAGCTCACATCCTTCCCTTGGAGACTCTTCTTTACGAGGTACCAGAGGTTTTCAATCGGGTTGAGGTCTGGGCTATTTCCTGGCCAGTCTGTCATGAATGATACCTTGTAGTCACGAAGCCAATTGGTGACTGATTTGGCCTTGTGAGTAGGTGCACCGTCCTTCTGAAACACTCGTGCACCTGTTAGCTCGAAGGAGTCTGGTAAATGATCACACAGAAGCTCCAGGTAAACATCCTGATTCACTCTGAGGTTCTTGGGAAGTACAACAAGCTTCCCCAAACCCTTCCCTGAGAAACAACCTCATACCATGAGTGAATCAGGATGTTTAACTGTGCTTTCTACATACCGTGGGTCAAGTGGGTCACTACCTTTGCGTCGGTACACACGTGCTTCTCTGTTACAGGTGACACTAAACGTTGCCTCATCAGACCACAACACTGACAACCATTGCTTCTCATCCCAATTAAGGTATTTGTTAGCAAAGGCAAGCCTACGAAGTCGCTGGCTGCTAGAGAGAAGAGGCTTTTTCACAGGCCTGTGACTTGTGTAACCAAGTTCATGGACCCTACGAGACACTGTTCTCACAGACACCTTACCAAACACTTCCGGGTTGCTCTCCTTAATTTTCCTTGCACTCACACGAGGATTAAACTCCACTGCACGTTTTAAAACATTAACAGACCTTGGGGAAGTTTTCCTAGGCCTACCAGACCTCGGTTTCTTTGTGGGAACTTCACCACTGTTTTCCTCCCGAAACCGCGCACACCAGCGACGCACTGTCGATCGTGCTGCACCAACCAATTCACTAATTTCCTTTGTCTGGTGGCCTGCCTCCTTTAGAGCAATGATCTGGGATATGATTTCACTCAATAGTTCACGGGTAGGTGCCATAACAAAGTTTTGAAGGCCAAAACACTGCGGGACACTCGGTAAAAAATGGCGCAATTTGAGAGGGACACTCGGCGGATTTCCTCTCTCTCAGGCAGCCCGTGGGCGACTGAGGTGGGAACCAACCAGTGCGTCGGAAGGCCTCAGGCTACCGTGACGTCATGCTCGGAGCTCAAACTTGTGGCTCAATTCTTACCCCCCAAAATGGGTAATTCTTTTTGGGCCATAAGTATTGCGCGCCTGGCAGACAACGCTGAATACTTTTGACGAGTACTGTATATATATATATATATA
>NC_137063.1:43982345-44042345 GCF_032717465.1 Coenobita brevimanus
AATTTTTGCACACTTTCAAGCATCATTCTTTATATGTCTAAACTGTAATCCTCTGTGGCCTTGTCCTGAGTGGACTGGTTTATAGCCTCTTAAGATTTTCAAAAGTCTACAGTAGAGTAGGAGTATTGTGTTATTGGAAATTATTCTTCATTAACTCAATATTTGACTTTGGGAATATCACTCATGGAGCAACAGAATTTCCCATGTTTTATCATGAAACATTTGACCCTATGAACTAGAGGAAAGGTAACATTGATTAGCGAGCAGTTATGAAGCTGATCCAGCATGACTGGTCATGGTTATGAAACTTGGTTATGTTATTGCCTTATTCCCACAAGGTAAATATAAGAAAATCTGGAGACCTTTGATTGATAGTGAATGAACTAAGAATTTGATACAGGAATTCATAATTTGTGGTAGGTGGGGGCGCTCACCATCCACTCACTTGATGTAGTGCTGCTTTCAGGTGTCTGCCCTTTCCTCTCCTCCCTCCATTCCTTCCTTCCTCTTCTGTCTTTCTTTACTTCATTCTTTCCTTCTCCTTCTGCCTACAGGTGACTACACTCCCTCTTTTGTCTTTCTTTCCTTCATTCTTTCCTCTTCCTTCTGCCTATGGGTGACTCTACACTGAGTGACAAGCCTAATGGTTTCCTGTACACCAGGAAATCATTTAGTACGCTGGATGGTAACCATGTAACCATATTATGGCGCCTGGTGGTTTAGTGGGTAATTACAGCACTCCAATCGGATTGAGCCAGTGAAGGTTTATATCCAAGGGGTGGTTGGGGTTATTGCTTATGTAATGCCACTCAGGGATGAGTGAGGCTGGTCACTCTCATCTTAAATGTCAGGACCAAATTGCGAAGCCCTGGGTTTCTACACTTCTCATGGGACAATGTATGATAGATGGGTAGATGGATGAATTCATAACTAGCTGATGCTACACCAATGTCCACCAAGTAACTCACACCCACAGCATAAAACTTCCTTTCTTCTGGATATCCTGGGTGCATGGTATTCACTTTTCATGATGTCATTTGGAATTTGTAACCTCTTATAACAGCAAAGATTTGGTAAGAAGGGTAGACTCTTTATTTGGTTATGAGTTCTCATTTTATAGTCTTTCATATTTGGATCAAATATGGATGGTGCCTCATCTTTGATTCATTAAGTATGATGACAGGTATATACAAGACTCTCATCCTTCATGCAGGATGTTATGTACAGTACCTTACACATAAAATATTGTATGCTAATTGTAGAATACATTTTAACAGTGTATAAGCTCAACTTGAGCACTTAAAGCAAAGCAATATTGCAGTGATTGCTCTTCATATTTAAGAAATTTTGATACTATATAACTGTGCAGCCTTAATATCAGGAGAGAGTGTATTGTTTTGGATTAGATTATAACTGGATGACCATAGTACAGTACAGTTAATTTCATATTGATATATTCTGCATTGCATACCAAAGATTAACAGTTTAAATTTGGAGCTTTGTATCTGTATGCTGTCAGTGTAAGACTAAATCATAAGTAAAATTTAAGATATTCATGGATGGAGTTGCAGGATACCTTTTAAATTATTTTTGTAACTAATAGATATGACTCAGATATGAAGACTGATTATTAATGACTGTGACATGAATGGTGTTATTTATCAGAGGTTTGTGGATGGCTTGGTTTAATAAAGAAAATTAAGAATTTTCCTTTTTTCTTTTATCTACTTTATTTATTTATTTATTTATTTTTTTATGCAAGGAAGAAGGAACCAAAGGCCATGAGCCCGCAATAACAGTTCCCTCCAAGAGAAAAACAAAATACAAGAGAGAGCCAAATTCAAGATCCATTCTGATAAAGCATTCAGCAACCATCTATAATTCTTGTAAAACATGCCAGTTTACATGCAGAAGCAATGTAAGTGATAGGTGTGAGTATGTGTCATGAGGGGCATTATAACAATTCAGCAATGACTCAGCATATCCCCTCAGTCTGGGTGATGCACTTTTTATTTTTTTCTTGCTGCTACAGGTTTATTTTATTCAGCTTAGGAATGGCCTCACATATTGAGGGGATTTATTGCATCTATATCTAACTCCTCCAGCTCATAGAGTTTATCCTAAGTAAAACAGTCATTAGGAGATGACAAGGATAAAATAATAAAAGATGTCCCTGGGCACAGTGGGTTCAACACAGTTGTGTAACACTAAGCTGTACACACATGCCCTGATGACAACTGTTAATTTTATTGAGAGTATTATGCAAGATGGTCTCAGGAGTTACTGACAAGAATATACTGTACATGGGATGTTTTTTGACGGCTTCCTGGGAACTTTGAAAACATATGTTATACAGTTTCATGGGGACTTTTAAGAAATATGGTAACTGCTTTCCAGTGTTAGGTATTAAAAGCAAAACTGAATACTGTACCGTATTATAAATGAACATGAGCTGGTCAGTACTGCTTTCAGACAATAAGTTGTACAGTTATCTTATATATAGTATTCTTTGCCATCCTCATGAATTAGTACTATAATTGATGAGTTAGTCATGTGAAAATAGTTAGGAGTCCTAGGGGTATAGTCTTTATTTATTCAGTGTTTATTTTGGTACACTGTGCAGCCAACTCTCATGGCACAGTCTATAATAATTCAGTGTTTATTTTGGTACATTGTGCAGTCTATATTAATTCATTGTTTATTTTGGTACACTGTGCAGCCAACCCTCAATTTAAAGGGCCAGTATATTAAATAAGCTTCCAGCATTCATGAGAACCATATTAGCAGACCCATTCAGTTCATTATAAAGTTAATGTGTTAACCAAATCTCTACCCTGACTTCCATTTTCCTGTTAAAAACTATATTTGATCTCACCTTGCCTATTCTTTATATAGAAGTATCTTGCTGTACAGAGGTACAACAGATATAAGTCTGTGACATTAAATAGGTTTTAAAGTAATTAATACCATAGTGGCAGCTACTATCACAACCATTATTACAGCACCATCACTACCACTATACAGCTACCTTCACTACCACTACCACAACTACAATACCATTACTACCAGTGCTACAGCCATCTTCACTGTCACCAATAAAGCTGCTATAACTACCATCACTGCAACTAATTTTACTTCCACTGTTTTTCTGATATCAACCTGCATACAGAATGGCAGTTCTGAAGATAAAGTTAATTTTTTTGCATTTGGGTTGACTGCATGTGAGGAAAATGCATATATGGTAAATGTGTAGACCTAGGGTCTGTGACATATATATACAGTACCCTCGCGTCCAATACGCGTTTGTCCAGCACGATTCATGTCCAGCACGGAGAGCAATAATTAGTAAGATTTAATTCGGTTTAATTACTGTAACACGGGTGCATTATCATAACACGGACGGAGCTCTGAGAAGTGGGCGAAATCCGCAGAGTTCTCCTCTAGCACGATCACCCCTGGTCCAACACGGTCATACTGGACATTCCCATGATGCTGACAGCCAATAAAGGCTTCCAATCAAGTAGCCTCCCCCTCCCACTATCATGGGGTGATCGTGATGTCGCCCAATTAAAAATGCTTCTGCTCTCACGTGATGTTTTGTTTAAATTTCTACCCCCACAGCGCCACTCAGTCACATAATTCGCATTGGAAGGTGCTTTTTTCTTGCTGTATTTTCTGCCCTTGTTACTGCATTTTACCCTGTTCACGATGCCTAGGAAGCCTTCTGAGAACCCCAAGAAGCGGCGGCACCTCCCTCAGGCCACCAAGCTAGAAAGCATCGAGAGGAAGAAGAAAGGGAAGACGAAAGTTGACATCGCCAAGGCCTACGACATGAATGAAGCCAACGTGAGGACCATAATAAAAAACCAAGACAAGATCCTGGCAGCAGTGAAGGCTTACAGAGTGCTAGGACAGGCAGAAGCAGGACCTTCCATGGCTGTGGACGAAGATAGTGATTCTGAGTGTGATTTCGAAGGATTTATGAGGGAGGTTGAGGAGGAGCAGCAGCCATTACCCGCCATGGTCAGACTCAAATATGAAGTCCGTTTGGGTGGGGCCCGAGAGGGGATTTCCCTCTCTACAGCTCTGCCGCATCAACCCCAGTACCTATCTCTCTCTCTGTCATATGTCAGCTATTTACTATTTGAAATTGTATATTAAATATTTTGTACTTATTAAATATATTATATAAGGATATATAGTGCTATGAATGTGTCGCTTTTTAGGATAATAGCAATGATTTGTATAAATTCCACACCACGTGACAATGTCGCTTTCCAACGTTGCCAGAGGTCAAGGACACCCACCTCAGACTACAGGTGACCGGTCACTTCCTCCCTGATCCCCACCCACGATGGCAGCTACTCCGACTCGCTCTCGTGTGCTCCACAGTCGGGAGAAAGAACTTATTTACAATGTGAACAGGTATTTTTTAGAAGAAAGGTCAGAGAGAGGACTTATGCCTACTGGGGAAACCTCTATAAAAAAAAAAATGCACCAAGACTTTTACCTCAGTGGTGGTGTGGAAAAAAGGTCGAAACAATATAGAAGAAAACAAAACTTATAAATATATAAAAACTTTCTCAGTCAACTGAGAGAGAAAGAGAGAGAGAGAGAGTGAGGAGGTTTGGCAGAGCTGTAGAGAGGGAAATCCCCGCGCGGGCCCCACCCAAACAGACTTCATATTTGAGTCTGACCATAGTGATGCCAGCAGCCATCCTCCGGGGACCCAGTAGGACTACCTACAGTCTTGGATACCACCTTCCATTCCCAGCAAGCCCACCAACACTATCTTAAAAGGTTAGTTATCACTCACAGTACAGTACCGTTTATTATAATTACAGTAGTACCAATATATGTATAGGTATATGGTAGGTATTTAGGGTGACTTTTCTTAGGGTTGCTGGCATAATTCATTTTTCCCCATAAGCTCTGTTGTTTGTCCAACACATTTTTGGTCCAACACGGGACCCATGCATGACAATATTACCTTGTTGGACGCGAGGGTACTGTATATATATGCATATATATGTACTTGGATGGGTGACCGCCAGGGAACACCAGATGCCATTGGCATCCCTACGTGTCAAGTGGGGTTGGTGGAGGATTAGTGCCCCTCCCTGTAAAACAATTAACTCTAAGCCCTTGACCACCCCATTTGGGATACATGGCGTCTGGCAATGGATGGATGGATATATATATATATATATATATTGTGGTAGGTGGGGGCACTCACCATCCACTCACTCGATGTAGTGCTGCTTTGGGTGTCTGCCCTTTCCTCTCTTCTTTCCTTCCTCTTCTGTCTCTCCTTCCTTCATTATTTCCTCTTTCTTCTGCCTACAGGTGACTTTACATTCCCTCATGTGTCTTTCCTTCATTCTTTCCTCTTCCTTCTGCCTATGGGCAACTCTACATTGAGTGACAAGCCAAGTGGTTTCCTGTACGCCAGGAAGCCATTTAGTACAGAGTGGTAATCATATAACCAAATTATGGCGCCTGGTGGTTTAGTGGGTAGTTAAGGTGTTCCAGTCGGATTTAGCCTGTGTAGGTTTATATCCAAGGGGTGGTTGGGGTTTATTGCTCACGAAATGCCACTCAGGGATGAGTGAGGCTGGTCACTCTCATCTTATCAGGACGAACCTGCTTAGCCCCAGGCTCCTATGCCCCTCATGAGGCAACGTAGGATTGGATGATGGATGGATGGATGCAAGTTTATATCCGAGGGGTGGTTGGAGTTTATTGCTCACGTAATGCCACACAGGAATGAGTGAGGCTGGTCACTCTCATCTTAAATGTCATGACCAACTTGCCTAGCCCTGGGCTCCTACACTCCTCATGAGGCAACATAGGATTGGATGATGGATGGTTGGATGAATATACAGTATATATATATATATATATATATATATATATATCATCAGCCATTGAAGTCCACTTCAGGACCGGCCTATCCCTACTGAAGCAGGGACAATACAACCAATGTATCTCTACCTATGGCCTAGGCTGTCTGGTAGAGACTGTATGTAGGGTGAAAAGTGCTTGTGAGTGTGATTGTAGTGTTGTAGTGGCTTTGGATGTGCGTGTAGTCTGTAAACCAAGTGTAATCGGCCCACTTTAAGCCGATTGGGTGCAAGCATACTAGTATGTGACACTGGTTCAACCACAGCACCCCTTGTGCCCGCCAAAGTAGCAAGTAGCTTGGTGAATGCTTTCCAAAGTTTTTACAACTCTGGCGGGAGGCGAACCCACGCTCACCAGCGTGCAAAACACACACTAACACAGAGGCTCCATATATATATATATATATATATATATATATATATATATATTCCATGAGGAGCATAGGAGCCCGGGGCTAGGCAAGTTGGTCCTGACATTTAAGATGAGAGTGACCAGCCCCACTCATCCCCGAGTGGCATTACGTGAGCAATAAACCCCAACCACCGCTTGGATATAAAGCTTCACTGGCTCAATCTGATTGGAGTGCGGTAATTACCCACTAAACTACCAGACATCAAAATTTGGTTATATGGTTACCACCCAGCATAGTACAGTAAATGGTTTCCCGGTGTATAGGAAACCATTTGACTTGTCACTCATTGTAGAGTCACACACAGGCAGAAGCAAGAGGAAAGAATGAAGGAAAGACAGAAGAAGGAGTGTGAAGTCACCCGTAGGCAGAAGGACGAGAAAAGAATGAGGGAAAGACGGGAGAGGATGGAAGGAAAGAAGGATGGAGGAGAGGAAAGGGTAGACACCCGAGGGCAGCACTACATGGAGTGGATGGTGCAAAACTTAAAAGTGAACGCTAACTCACGAGAACACATGGATAAAAGAGTACTTTTTTTCTGGTCCCCAATCATTTTCGTTCCATTTCGTCCCCTAATACTGCCAGACCTATAAATTTTCACCTAACCATACGGCCTAATGTCTCTCCCGAAGGCCACATGATACGAGAGAAGGCGAAACTTTGACAACATTGGGAATGGGCCCGGGGGTGGAGGGTGGATGAAGGATGCCGGGGAGCTAAGAACATTAGGGTACCCAGCCTGACTCTTGTTTTGTTAATGCTATTTTTAATACCACCGATGCTTTTAATTACAATAGTTATATATCTTTCATTGTTTACCTGATGGTGCATGTAAATGGGGGTAATTTACATGGGGTAAGATGGTAAAAAGGGGTTAAAGTGAGATTTTTCTTTCTCTGACGCTCCACGTAATGCCCTATGAGTTTCTCAGTCAGCTTCAGGGCAACATATAAACTTTCACTGCTGTCAGGTTCTCATGACTTCCTATGCACAATCTTTATCTTCTCCCCGTCCTTCCAAATTGTTCTCATGGCGCTTTCATTCATGCCATGCTTTTTTACCACTTTGGTAAACATACACCTTAAAGCAGTAGAAAAAATGCGAGAAATGGAGTTCCCCCGAGCTAAGTCCTGTATTGGACTATATAGCCCCGCTAGGGTTACAGGAGCGAGCTACCACTCCTGGCACGGCAGCCCAGGCTAGGCTCGAACTCGCAATCCCCCGATTACGAGTCCAGCGCACTACCACTCTGCTACCGCGCCCCCTTAAAACAGTAGAAGGACCTTACCAATTCAATTCATATTCCTCCAGTTTGTTTTCTGTATTTTTCTTACTATTTTCTGGGTGGTAAATTACCTTTCCCTGCTGAAGAATTCCCGCCCCCCCTTTTTTTTTATCATCACGTTCCCGTACCCTGCCCGTACCTATGATTTTCTTTACGTACTCAAAGGTTGTTTTCGTTTCCCAACTTCCCAACTGGATGGTACGTTAGGTTAGGTTAGAATAAATTATTAGGTATAGGTAGGACAGGCCCTTTCGCTGTAACCCTGACGAGTCAAACAAGTTGACATAGTGGAACACAGATAAAAACAACGGAAAGAGATTTCACATGAAACGTTTATTTACCACCCAAAAGTAATCAGAAATATATAACAATCAGGAAGAAGAGTGAAGAATGTGGAACTGAACGCTAACTTATGAGAACACACGAATGGGATTTTTTTTTTTTTTTTTATTATTAACAAATACAGTCGTTCAGTTTTGTTCCCCAAAACTACGAAACCCATGTGATTGTGGGGTAAAGTCAGTGAGACCTGCGAAAGGACTTTATAGTCGTATGCTCAGTCGGTCCGAAACGTGTTGGGAAACATGAAATCAAACGAAAATGTGGAACTGAACTCTAACTTATGAGAGCACATGGGTGAGTTTTTTTTTTTTTTTTTTTTTTTTTTTTTTTTTTCCAGCAAACATTTTTGGTCAATTTCATCCCCCCAAAACCGCAAAACCATTATGAGCGTGGGGCAGAACTAGGTGTGGTGCGAGAAGGATTGATAACCGTATGCTATCAGTTGGAAATGTGTTGGGAAGCACAAAATCGAACGAAAAATATGGAACAACGCTAACTTACGAGAACACATGGATGAAAGAGTAATTTTTTTCTCTAATTAGCAAACATTTTCGTTCCATTTCATCCCTTAAAGCTGCAAAACCCATTATGAGTGTAGGTAAGAACTAGGTGAGGCACGAGGAATAACCATATGCCCAGTTGGTCCGAAATGTTGGAACACATGAAATCGAATGAAGAATGTGGAACTGAACTCTAACTCACGAGAACACGTGGATTTTTTTTTTTTTTTTTTCCTGATTAGCATGCATTTTCGTTTCATTTCATCCCGTGAAATAGAAACCCATATTTTTTCATCTAACTATTCGACCTTGCATGTGCCCAGGAAGCATACTTCCGTTCAGTATGCGTAAAAATCAAACCACCGAGAATCCTCAGCCAGGAATCACACTTGCGCAGTCATTTCAAAACTAACCATAGGTTTTTCCCGAAATATAATGAATGTGTTTCACAGGCAAAATCTTCTCAACAACCTAACCTAACCTATCCCATTAGGTCTGCATGGCTGAGGTGGCTGGCTGTGATATTGGGACAAACACCCATACAGAATGGAAATATGGAAATACACACCCAGGAAAGGTACCATTTCTTGCAGGTGATGTCATCGCGTGCAAATTTCAAATTTCGTTGCCAGGCCAGCTGACTTCCCGTGTGTGTTTGAGTTTTTCCGCGTGTTGATATGACTTGTCTTATTATGCTGAGCACGTTAGAACAAACACGTGTTACTCAAGGATTGAGTGTACTACAGTATATATATATATATATATATATATATATATATATATATATATATATAGTACATGAGGTACGATCATATAGTTCTGAGATTGTTCCTGTTGTGAACGAATGGAGCACAGCAGTCATGCACACACAGCAAGGGTGAACAGTAACCTTCATGAGTCAGTATGCCACACGGCATCTCACTGACAACATCGGGGCCTCTGTTATATGCATTTTTGTGACCACATGCACGTGCTCATTTGCTGTCTCATTGTGGACCTCAAACTTTAACAGAGCTAACATCAAATTCTTTGCCAGACTCTGGAAATCAGCAACAGAGACCTTTGAAATGCTTCAACAATCTTAGGGCAATGAAGCACTGATCCGACAATCCTCGTGCACAATTCTTTGAATTTTTTAACATTTTCGGGGATCCTGTTTATGGAGGGTTGCCCTGACCACTCATCGTCCTCCAGTGACATTCTGCCCCTCTTGAAGCATGATTGCCACTCATTACACCTCTCTCGGCTCATTGCTTCATTGCTGTAGGCCTGCTGAAGCATTTCAAGGGTCTCCATTGCCGATTTCCTGAGTTTGACACAGAATTTGATGTTTGCTTTCTGCTGAAGAGTGATGTCCACAGTGAGATGGCAAATGAACACGTGCACTTGGTCACAAAAATGCGTGTAACACAAGTTCTTATGTCAACAGCACGACGACACATGGCATACTGACTCATGAAGGTTACTGCTTGCCCCTGCTGCACACGCATGACCATGCTGTGCTCCATTCATTCGCAACAGGAAGTCTCAGAACCTTGTGATTGCACTTCATATATATATATATATATATATTTATTATAGTGTGTGTGTGTGCGTGCTCACGTTTACAGATACATACAGTACATGTATATATACTATGATGTTATAACACTACCAGTCATCACCTCTGGGTTTTATTAGAAACTCAGTTTGTTCAGAGGTCACATTCTTTAAAACAAACAGTTTTGCCTAGCTCAGATTTCAGATTATTGTCAAGGTAGAAATGTTCTCATGTGAGATGAATTTTGTGCCAAGCTAAGAATCATGAGAACTTTGTAAGATAATTTGATCTTTGATTAAAATTTTGTATACTCAAGATATCTGTTCATAATACAGTTACAGTATATAATATTTTGCCTTCTTTCGAAGATGTAATGCTGGCTTGGGTGTCAGTGCATATCTTATAAGGAGTTACAAATGAAATATATCTTATATCTAAGGCTTCTCTGATTGAGGTCATGTCCAATTTTATGTTTTTGTATTTTCTGCTCACATACAGCTTTTGGACTTCTTCATTTCTTGTTCTTGTACCATCTTCACGAATTTGAGTTTCAGTTTCTGTATTTGAAAAGATATAGTCATTCATCCCATGTCTATTCATAAATATAGGTCTTCAGTGAAATCCCTAGCTCTTCATACTTTGATCATGTGTTTTGCGTTGTCTTTCCATAGACGGAACCAGTTGACCCGTATTTAGCATCCCTCTCTGTGGAAATCCCCAGTATACTGTATTTGTCAGCCATACTTGATACTGATATGACAGTATTCCTTTTCACAGTAACGTCAGAGAGCACAACAATGGAGAACACTCATAAAAGTTGCACCCTCGTTAAACCCAAACTCCATGATTTTGTATTCATTTGGTATCTTATCCACACAATATTCACCCCTTTCCTCTATCTGTTTTGAACTACGATTTCTTAGCTGTCCCCTGTCCTCCCAATTTAATTCATTTTACCTTTCTCACTCATTTACTGTAGAGTACCTTCATAATTTCTGATATTCTACTTCTTCCACTAGAAATATGTAAATTAGCAAATCCCTGTTCTATCTTTCCTTACATATAACTTCCTCTGTTAGCATAGCCTAGTACTGGTCCTTGTTTCTATAACTGACCATTCCATTGACATGGTACATTCCTCTCGTAATGGATACCTCTCGTACCTCCACCTGATGAAACTTGTCACCAACCTCAGTGTTAGTGTAACCTTTTCCTTACATTTACCCTGTTTCTGCACCCAGGCAATGGTAGCAAGTACAGTACTGTATGGTGTTTATACTCCCCTCCCAATATATCCATCATAACACCTTTTCCCTTTACCTTACAGTTCTGTACTACCCCCTCAGACCCAGTCCATTGCTGAATGTTGTATGATTTTACTCCTTTTTCCATTTATTCTTTTTTCCATACTCCTTCCCTTTCCCCTCCTACGGCCACGCGCGCCGTCTGACCAGCTTGCTGTATGGTCCCCCTAGGCTGTGTTTGCCAGCTGGATACCCGAAATCACCGAGATCGTAGGCAACAGGTCCAAGTACGGAGGAGAGTACAAACGGTCGCACGGAAGGAGGTATCGCAAGTTTTAGGGAGAGAGAGCCACTGTAGAAAGTCCATGATTACTATATATACTATACTTTTTTTTTTTTTTACGTTTATCCCCCCGAGAATACCCGGCGTCTGTTTTCCTAGGCACATTGTATGCATGGGATGATTTATCTAGCTTAGTCCTCCCATAAAACAAATCCTCGGTGGCATTTTCTCACTCATAAAACTACAAACAAAGGCCAAAAAAAATACTGTTAGGAGCTTCAGGCAACCTGCTTGGCTCCAAACGATCAACAAAGCACGGGCACGAAGAGGTAGTGACATATTGGCTGAGCAAAGTACAGATTTTTTTTTTTTTTTTTTTTGGCTTGAGTTCAGCCACTGTCAACCCCTCAGAAGCCATGTTGACCACAAAAACAAACAGACAAACCAACTTTTAGCTCCTGCAACTTGCATGAAATTTGGCAACAGTGTGACATTTTTTACGTGTGTGCTACATTAAAAAAAATGGTTCTGTGCTCCATAGGCCATATTCGCAAGCTGTATCCCTGAAATAATAGACCTGGTTGGGACTAGATCCAAGTATGGCGGAACACTGAAGAACGAGAGGGGAAGAAGGTATAGTTTAGACGAAGCCCTCCTCCTCCCCCTATCCTCTTTATATACAGTATTTATATATCGTACAGATAGCGATGCCACCAGCCACAACCACTACTGCTGTTACTGCTACTGCCACTGCTATTACTACTACTACTACAATTACCACCACTACAACTACTGCTTCTACTACTACTACTACTAATGCTAATACTGCTGCTGCTACTACTACTATTACTACTTCTATTACTAGTACTATTACTACTACTACTACCACTACAACTACTACTATTACTATTACTACTATGATACTACCACTGCTACTGCTACTACTACTACTACTACTACTACTACTACTACTACTACTACTACAGTATTATTACTATACTACTACTATTACTACTACCACTACCACCTCCACCTCCACTACTACTGCCACCTCCACTACCACCACCACCATTACCACCACCATCTTTCCTAGTGTGCACCTCTTGCACCCCAAGACAGACAGCTAGGCCCTGTGCCCCACCTCATTTTGAAAGTTCCAGGCTTTTGGAAGGAATCCACGATCACTAAATCTGAACTAGTAATGTGTGATTTTGCATCCATTTAAAATTTACCATTATAGTGTTGATATAATTTGAATGATATTGACGAGGCTCTGTACTTACTGTAAATAAATTTATTCCACCAGAAATTGTTCTTTCATCTTATTGTATGTGCATTATATAACTCATAACTCTGTACGTAGTAAAAATTT
Organism: Coenobita brevimanus; assembly: GCF_032717465.1. Taxonomy (NCBI): domain Eukaryota; kingdom Metazoa; phylum Arthropoda; class Malacostraca; order Decapoda; family Coenobitidae; genus Coenobita; species Coenobita brevimanus. Next base: position 43,995,225 of record NC_137063.1, read on the forward strand.
GATCAGAGATGTTCAAACTTGTGAATATTAGTGGCCATTATGCAGAGTTGTTACATACTTTAGTATATACTGGGCAGAAATAATGGCATTATTTCAACAGTTCATGAAATTTTAGAGTATCAAGCTTGACGATCAGTTAAACTTGATATACAGTATTACAAGTTACACTGTGGAAGGAAGATGTATAAGTAGATACATGAAAAAAAATTAAATATCAGTGCTGTATTACTAAATATCATTCATCAGAGCATTCAGTAATACAGATTGAATCATCAATGTTTTATAATGCAATTTTTCTTTTTTTGTTCTACTCTCCTCTTTACATTGCTTACAGGGTTAAGTTTAAATTTTTTGCAGTTGCCATGTGGACTTCACTAGCAGAGCAGTAGTACCATGAGAAACTATTAGTGTGGTGGACTTTTAGTTATGTTTGTAGTCTGTATAGTACTTCTTCATTGGATATCAATGTGCTGTTTCAATATATAGTTTGTTGCTGGCTATTGTTCCAATATAGATATTAATATTTCCTTCTTCTTCTTCTTCTTCTTCTTCTTCTTTTTTTTTTTTTTTTTTTTTTTTTTTTTTAGGCTTTCCAATTGAAAGGCTAGATTAAAAGGTCTATTGGCATAGGGACATGGTGACCCCACCCCCACTGTGATAACAAGCAGCCTTTTCTTTCATATGATATAAAAAGAAGGGAATAATGTTACTGTCATACATTTTCTGCTGTTTCATCATCCAACTTATGAGTATAAAAAAAGAGCTGTGCACAAAATCACCTTATCCCATGTGAAGTGGGAAGCTGAGTTGGGGTAATGATAAAGCTTTGCTATAGCAAAAAGGAATTTATTCTGCATGTAAAGAGCTAGGTCTTGTTTTGCTTCAGCTTTCATCAGTGAAATGTCTTATTATATACTATGCATTAGTAACTATATCTGCAAAATAACTTCATAATTGTTTTTCAGTGAGAGGCTGAAACATAAACATTATATTGGTCCTATGTTTTAAGATATTAAGCTTGCTTCTTATCTCTAGAAAATCTGAGTGTATATAGGTGTATGTAGAGCTAATTACATTTTATTTAGTAAAACTACTGTGAGTAAGTACTACTGTACTACATTTTGTATTGCCTGATACCTAGCCTGCCATAGCTTTGAAGTGTTAATTTTTGAATCAGACTTTTATTTGCTTCATATATCATCAGTTTTCCCGTAATTCATTGAAACAGCTCATTGGAATTAATAAATTATTGGTTCCTTCAAAATAGCGTGTGAGCCTGTGCTAATGGGGTGGTGCGCTGATGTTGTTCTTGTCTCGGGGTGAGCAGGGAGGTGGTGCCACCTTATCCCTTTACACAACTTGGTTGATCGTCAGTGCATTTGTTTGTAATCTTATAATGCTCTTTTTCTAAGTTTTATCATAATGATTATGATTTTCTTATAATATTTATCATGCTGGTTTGATTTGTACATAATTTCCTCTTCTCAGACCTGCAATGTTTGTATTTAAATGACAAAAGAATGCTGAGTTGGTTAGTTTAGATGACATAAGAATGCAGAGTTGGTTATTAGACATATTAGTGAAGGGTTTACTCCCAGGCCTGCATGCATGTTTCTGCTTTTGCCCTAGCTACATGATACATCATTAATGGTAAAAGAAGTCACTCTGTTTATGTGGATATTTCCCCCTTGTAAATTTTCATATTGATCATCCATCTGGTCATCTGTGGAAGGGAAGAAAACCATGGCTGTTCAGTACATATTCAGTACCATGTTCTATCACTGTAGCTTATAGTTCACACAAAGATTAGTACAATTTATTGAGATTAGTCTTTGAATCTTATTCAACAGAAATAGTCTTTAGTCACTTCTGAAAGACCGTATTTTCACTTATCAGCCATGAATTTCACCCAGACACAAAATTGTTCTTCTAAGTTGTCAGGATCTGCTGTTATTAAAGAATAAGAAGGAAAGTTTGATAGATATCAATTTAACTTAGTATACAGTAAGTTAAAGAGGAACTGTTGCCTTTAATGTAAATTACCATTAATCATTGAAAGTAAAAATTATTAATAGCAACTTGCTATATGTTTGTAACAGCAGATCTGTTTGACAGCTGTTTGATGAGGCTTCAGGCATGGCATATGTTTTTGCATAATGGTTTTAACTTTATTGCATATCATTGGTTTTAACCAAAACATGTAGGTCTGATTATTTTAAAGTACAGAGTTTAGAAAATTGTAATTTTAACTTACCTGTTATTTTGTAAATAAATAAAACAGAATGCTGAAAGATATTCTGGAACTGAAAGTTATAATCACATTAACTGGATTATTACATTTGCTAGTTGTCACTGCAGCTGTTGCAACTTCCCACATACCAATGAGTCATGAATACATTAGAATATATAATAGCTACACTATTTGTGAGGTTGGAAATATTTTGATTTTTGCCACAGTTATTGCACAACTATGTTGCCTAATGAATCAGTTGTCATTAATAGCTACAGTGACAAACTTTTGTCCCAGGCTTATCTGGATTTGAACCCAGTATACTGTCAGAAACAGTATATACTTTCATATGTATCAAACTTTATCTGAAGAAAATATTTATAAATTGTACAGTACTATATTAGAAATTACTGAGTTTAACTTCAGTGCCTGCAGCCTCAGGTTGTCTTTGAAGTGTATCTTCACCAGTCACTCTGTTATGATTACTAGCACATAAATTGAAGTAGACAATAAGATTTGTATAGGTCTGACCTGATACTTGACTTCTTTCAAAGTGTTCTGTAGTTACTACAGGACAGTATTAGATATTCATCTAAAGCACTGACCACTTAAATGAATACAGGTATAGTCTCATATTTTTCACCTGGCAATACACTACAATGAAGGTACGTTTGACTGACATCACATGTATAATAGAATTTTCTGCAGCTTTTAGTTTGATTCTGTAGTGGAGGACCAAGAGCACTACTAAGGATGGCATCCTAAGTATGCACTATCTGTTATTTAACATATTCACTTCATTGACATCTTACTTTAGAGTAGCTTCTACTGGTAACCGCCAGATGATTTCATTGAACTTAGGAAAACCTCGTAAACTAAATGGGTTAATGATTTTTTTTTTTTTTTTTTTTTTTTTTTTTAAGCATTTGAAAAATCTGACCCAAGCAAAATAAAATTGCCTGGATATAGTAAGAAATTTTATGAGATATCACCATACTAAAAGAGTAAAGCTTTGTAGTGCATGTGAATTATTAAGACAGATTCATAGACAAAGCATATTAGCACACTTTGGAAGGGGAAATTCAAGCAACCCAGAATACCAACTTAATAGTGTGCCTTTACCCCCTAAATCTTTGTGACAATGCAGTATTACTGTAGTTTTTTCTTTCACCTGTCAGATGAATTATTTAACCTGAGGAAAGTCTCTTGCAGTTCTAAAATTTATTAAGATATTTCTAACCCTAGCAGTTCGTAAAGTCTGTTGGAAGCAGAATAAAATTGTCTGGAGGTGGCAAAAGTAGAATTAAAATAACATCCTTGGGATAGATCGGTTGATACCAAGACTGGATTCAAGGGCTCAGGTTACATAACATGTTTTAGGATGGTGTCCTGAATGATAAGACAGACTTTGATGTTATAAAAAAATGCAGTCAAAATGGAAACTGGCTAACTCATGAATGTTTCATTAGCTGAAATTAATGGTAGATACTTAACCCTATATTTATCTAGGGATCTAGGCTATTTACCTAAAATTTTACTTGAAACACCAAAATTTTTCTGCTTTTCAAGTGATTTATATTTAAAAAAAAAAAAAAAAAAAAAAAAAAAAGCCAGTCTTAACTTGCACGTTTTAGGACATAGGGGGTCCATAACCCAGATCATTTAAGGGTGTAGAAAACCAAAAAATACGTTATATCTGTTAAATGAAATGGCAGTCTGAATTGTATTTATCTCAGTAGTGTCTGACAGAATAACATTGATGTTATGTGTATAACAAAGCATGTGTTACAAACATTTTAGTAGTGATTGATAATTACTTGCACAGCATAGCCCATGAATTTGATTTTTGTCAAGTATGGTGGAATTATATTGTAAGAATTGAACAACAGACTATAGCATAACGGTTGTAATGTATTGGTTGGTATTTAATTGATGAACAGCATTCTGAGTGTGTCTTATCACCAGATATGTTGTGAAGAGAAAATGTAGTTGTAAGGTAGTTGACTATTACTGACAATCTGTAAGTCACATCGGACACATCTGTGCCTTTCCTTACTCCACTTTCATGTTTTAAGTTATGTGTGGCTCATTGATCCTAACCAAAATTTGGTAACTATAATAGGATTACTATATTGCTTATTATTACACTCATGCCATTTAGTAACAGAAACATAAACAGTTTTTAAAAATTACATAGCTTTATCATTTACATGTTTAAAATAGATATTTTTGAGTAAACACATTGTGGGCAGTAACTTTTACATCATTTCCAAAAATATTGTACTGGTCATATCTTTCAGTCAGTAACTCAGATTAGATGTGTTAACAAGGGATGGACTTGGACAGGTTTCCACATTTGGCACTTTGTCCTAGGCTTTCTTTTTGAAGGAATACAAAGGGATTGCACTTTTTTAATGGTGTTATTTTACCACTCTGTCTAGATAGCATGAGGACAAATGTTTTGCCCCTCCAGCACATTAAAGGCCAATTCAATTTCACAGCTGTAAGACATCATTGGAAAACCATTTAACAGTAGTAATAAACAAAATGTTGATTTTTTAAAAACCAGTAGGACAATAAGTGTAGATCATAAAAAAACATGTAACATAGTATACATTATACCTAGGTATTATTGTGTATATGAGTTTTAGATTGCAAATCTGGAATAGCAGACAATTCCAGTAGGTCATAAATTTCAACAAGCATATACTGTATTTTGCTTTACTGTAACATGTTTATTGCAAAGAATCTTATTTCTTTAGTTAAATTTCATGAAAGTTTACTGTTTTACCTTGTATTAGTCATTCATCGTCTTGGTAGCTACCAAAATTATGGGTCAACAGGATTCCTTCCAAGTTTTGTAATACAATAGACCCTCTTTATACCAGATGAGTTGGGGGGAAGCCCGATCTGATAAAGCCGATAATCCAGTAAGTCCAATGGTCCCCCTCTAAAGTGAGGTTTCAAGTACATAGTGGAAAATAAATGAGTAAAATTGCGTATTCAGTATATTCTAGAACTAAAAGTAAAAGCTATACCCATTTTACACTAACTTGGCCCATGATTTCACACCCTTGCCATTGCACTTCTTCATGACTAGCCCAGGCAGGTTGGAGAAACCGCTCCCAACATTGGTAACTGTGTTCTGAGCCACCCCACTTATGAGAATTTGATCAGGTAGCCCTGTGTCAACTCCCATGGGAACAGCTAGTGTACGTTAAATGTAAAAATGTGTCCAGAGTTGTCCAGTAGGTCTGTGTAGTTTTTCCATTTACCGGATGGTATCCAATATGTATGACAATTTGTCCAGAGGTCCTCAGAGAATTCACGAAATCCGATATTCAGACCAGTCGGGTACAGTAAGGCGAGGGTTTACTGCACTTATAACTTTGATCTCATGCCAGTACATGGAAGTATGTCAGACTCTGAAGCCTTGGCATGACCTTTGAGGCACTGAGATTAGCTGTAGCTCAGCACATTGATTTTTGACATTTATTTTATATCAAATTGAATTCTCAGTCTGGCATTCAGTCCATAGTGACAGTATACTGTACATTTACAAGTAGGTCCTGTTATATGACCACTCAATATACGAGAAACCAATGATACAACCTGAGTAAATTAGGGACTATTTTAGTTATACGATCTCGAAAATCCATTGATACGCCATTCAGTCTGGGGCGAGATGGGAGGATTCTAACTCAGTCATCCCAGCAAACACAGTTATCGCTGTTTTCTCTCAACCTCAGATAGAAATAGCAGCAGTTCTCAGACTCAGTGTTACCAGACGTGCGATAATTATCGCAAAATGTGTTATTTTGGCAGACTTTGCAATGTGCATTAGCATGCATGCGATAATGTGATAACTTTCATAATTTCGTAATCTGAAAAATAAATTGGGGATTGCAAAATTAACAAGTCTGCTGTAAGACAAGTACAACATTAGGATTTAGTAACTCTGACGATAACCAGTATTATAATCTGGTAGGTACTTAACAGTTAAACAAATTCAGTAACATTAATTAATCACTCCACGTATAAAATATTAATTCCACAGTAATTATCGATTTATTTGAAGAAATGTCTTTGTTTATGAGTGTGATAATTTTGATCAAAAAGCAATAATTTTAACATACTGGGTATGATAATATGGGTTTGGGAGTATGGCATGCCTGCTCAGCTGGTGACCACCAGCTTCCCACCTCCAACACAACATTATCACCTATAGATGAGTGTTTTCATTGTTTTATATGTTTAATTAATGTGCAGTCATGTTGTTTGCATACTATTTGCTCTTTCAGGTTGCTTTCTCTACAGTTCAGTAATATAGATATGTTTGTCACGTTTTGTATCGAATATTTTCGCTTGAAAACTTGCCTTAGATGGGGTCCTTGAACCCAGCCAATATTTTACCATTAGTTATGTGTTTTGTTATACGAGAATTCATTATACGACTATGCCAAATGGAACGTAACTGCTCGTATCTTTGGGATGTATAGACAACATTATATGTTTGTAGCCAACATTACAGTAACTTTTGTGAATATTAAGAAAAATATTTATGTATTTGTCAGGATGCATGCTCCATTTATTTCTACACTTGATAACCATAAAAGTATTGTAATATTTGATGACCAGGAAAAAGAAAAGAAAAAAAAATTGTACAATTTCCATAATTGTTATATTGGCTTTGGTGAATCTGGTCCTCCACTATGCATCTAATATTACATTTGTTGGAATGTGATGTCATCCTTAAACAGCCTTTAGATCTTCAGATAACTTATTGTCAGACAGCTCATATTTCCCCAGAAACTCAGGAAGATGACAGTCTTGATTACAAAATTGCTTGACTGTAATAAAATACAGTTTTATGTATATTTACTGATAGAATTTCTGCTTTTCTTAAGCATCAGCATAATATTTTTTTTTTTTTTTTTTTGTACAGGTGGCTGGTTGAAGTTACTGTAAAGACAGAGTTTTGTGGAGGAAGTGTTTGTATAGTGTATTGATAAGCCACCAGTGGTGAGAATTCCCTCTGGATTCTCTGACAAGCAGAGTATGGTCATCTTTTGATCATGCAGTAAAGTGTTGGTCATTGTGGCTCATCAACAAGTTTGTTTCAGTCACTTCAGTTCGGAATTCAAAATACCTATCAACAAGTATATACATGTAGAATCAATGGCACTTTGATGACTAGAGCATTTACAGTAGAACTGCATGTTAGGAATAAAAAAAGTGTCCATTAAGGATGAGACATCTTTTCCCATGATGCAAAATAAAATTGGTAATGTTTAGCATAGGTTGTTTGTGGGCTAAAATGTCTGAGTCATATGAATTCATTACTTATTACAGTATTATGGTTTGATAAGACTTCATATGAATAAATGTGTGCCTCATCCCCTTTCTTCCTGCACATCATGCACCAGCCAGCTTATTGACTTGAGATGCAGAACATTGATCTGTTTGTAGCCCAGCTTATTCCAGCCATTTACTAGGCATTCCAGTCTGATGTATTATGATAATTTAGGTTGGAGAAAGAGAATAGTTGTGCATCAGACTGATCTGAAGACTGGGCAAGTGCCTGAAAAATGCTTGAGGTATACAGTAGGTAACAGGCTCTCGACAGAACTGAAACTTGATTAAATGGAGAAAATATTCAAATTCTCTTGAAAAAAAAAAGTTGTTACATAACTTATGTGCAATTCTGTAAGTTGCCCTGCTACAGAGATTCTGTGTGTACGTGCTCTGATACTATTTACTTATTGATAATGAGAAATCCTGAACTTCTGAGACCATTGTCTGTCTGCTAAGTTCTCTCTCTCTCTCTCTCTCTCTCTCTCTCTCTGTTCATTTAGCCACTTGAAAAATTAGTTTGAAATCTTTCATGATTTTATAACTGTGGTGGTTTTTAAAGATGGTGGAAAGTTAATGCTGAATTTTTATGTTCTGCATGTCTACTGATTCCCTCCTTCATGCTGCTGCTTTTCATTCTTTCTGTAGTAGGTGTATGGTGTCCATGTTTGTGCTAGTGTTATCTTCTCACCAATTCTGTTTTGTGCTTATATGTTCAGCCTTTCTCATTTCCTTCATTTTACCTGTATATTTGCCAAAATAATCTATTTTCAGGGTATCTATAATTTCTTGAATTTAGTCAAGATATTTTCAGTCACTTTTTTTGGTTATTATTTGGTTGGCTAGTTAACTGTGAGTACCTTTGTATAAGGTTATGAAAACCGAGGTGTACTTTTCTGAGGCAGGATGCATCTGTGCATCCTCTCCTTATCTGATGTCCCTGATTACTTTATTGCAATTACAATAGAGGGTTACCTAGTGGTCCCATTATTTAAAACAAGTTATTAGTTTCCACTCTGCTAACCAGCAGTCTGAGGCCTTATGTTATGAAAGTGTTGTAATATACAGCATTATTATGTAGTGACAACACTCCAAGCAGAAACACTGAGAGTGTTTCCAACATGATTGCTGCCTCTGCCCTGGGGGGAGATTCGTGGCACTTATGGAAGGGGGCAAGAAGAGGTGGCTTCTGCACTCACTCCACATCCCTCTGATTAGTGATTCAGGCACTGTCACTACTGCATCTTTCCTAACCCTGCCTCTCCTTGGCCCACATGTGGCAGACGTTATTTGGAGTCTCACTCTAGTTAATGCTGCAGAGGTAGCAGCACCCCTGTCTTTCCACAGTGGCATCCAAGAAAATACCAAACGCAGGAACCCTACAGAGGAGAAGGATAAGTGAAGTGCCAAGGAACTGACCAGGAGAAAGTGTTTGATCCAGTGCATAACAGTACCCAGAGTGCTGGGCAACAGATTTGCTTCAAGGCTGACTAGATATTTTTAAACTGGAAGACTATGAAGTTCACTTTATATGGCTCTTTTTAGTGAGAGCTTCCCAGAAACCTTCAGCCTAGGAGGATTGTGGGCATATATGAAGAATATGGAATGAAATGTTGCTGTATATCTTTCCCACTATATCATCCCCCTCCTCCCAGCCCCTGCAAGCTTGTAGCACAGAAATCAGTCGAAACTTTGAATTTAAAGGTACTTTCCTGCTAAAGGGAACTAGCCCTTGATGCAGAAAGGACTTAGTAGACTCCACGTCGTAGATCAGAGGATTTGAGTAGGTCCTACTTCTTTCCTACCTGCACAGGCAGAGCAGTCCATCTGACAAGAGGTGCCTGGGTGGCATCTTACTTAGAATTGTGAAAAACCTCGAGATTCTGAGAGGAATCAGACAAAGAAAGTCTGGACAAAAAAAAAAAAAAAAAAAAAAAATCAAAGACTTGGAGCACAAAAATTTCATATGCTGCAAAGATCATGTTTCTCCAAAGGAAAGACATTCTGACCAAAGGCCTGAGGATTGTGAAGGAGGAAATTAGGGTCATGGAGTTAGTCAGCAAGGCCCTTCTGCTCACTAAAACAAATGATGAAGAGTAGGTCAAGGTCTCAGCACCCAATTAACTGGTGATCTTGCACAGAGACCAGATCCAAGTGATAAACTCCATCTCAGGAGAAATCTGTAGGGACATCCATATAAAAGCTCCAAACCGTAACGAACCATGTGGTACCCAGATGAAGCAACCATCAGAAATGGTAAATACCCAACAAAGAGTACCTTAGAATAACACTGGTAGATAATGGGTTCTTGGTAGGCGCATCCATCCCAATATGTGGCCAGTTCACCTGTATAGAAGTAGACAATTGGATACCCAGTGTTGAGCATCAAATGAAATCTTGGGGGGTCTCAAGCTTAAAGATGGAAATATCACACTGTTTATCCATATCAGTGTCATCATCATCATCATCATTACAACTGTCATCAGCCAGAGTCAGTCCACAGCAGGTCGAAAGCCTTTCTTATCTTTTTCCACACTAACTTATTGGCTGTTAGCCTGTTCCATCCAGTCCTAGTGAATCTCCAATTTTTTTTTCTCATTGTCTTGTCCTTTGTCTGCCTTATCTCCACACTTCATCTTTGGGTTGCCACTAAGTTGCCATGGTTATCCATCTGTTATCTGTTCTACAAAGGATGTTACCCACCCATATCCATTTATACTTTTTGATTTTTGTGATTATATCCTCAACTTTCATGTGTTCCTTTATCCAGGAAGTGCTCTCTCTCTCTCTCTCTCTCTCTCTCTCTCTCTCTCTCTCTCTCTCTCTCTCTCTCCCCCCTTGTGACCCTTAACATAATCATTTCCATTCCTCTCTGAGCTCTGTGAGTTTACTTTCCATGGATTTTGTTCGATTCCACGTGTTCAATCCATGAATTAGAACAGGATGGACACATAGTGTCTCTTTGGGATAATGCTAAATGATTAGTCTTTATGTAGTTACTGTGCTTAGTTTGCCAAAAACCCTCCATCACATTCCTGTTCTTTGATTGATTTCATCATCATGAATTGGGTTTGTTGAACTGTTTGCCCTAGGTATGTATATTCCTCAACACATTCTAGTTCTGAATCTCCTGTCTTACTGGACAGGAACAAACATGTTTGTTAAACATAATTTTTGTTGTCTTTATTTTCAAGGCAGCCTTAAGGCTCTCCCAGTTAAGCTTACATATCTTGTACTTTCCTGATTTTTTTTTCTTTTTATGCCATGTACTCCCCATGGGGTTATGATATCAATATCAGAGTTTGACATTTGTGTGAAGAAAACTAAAACAGTTTTTATCTTATTTGGATTCAGCTTCGTAGATGAGGTGAAGATCACCCAAAAGATTGAATTGTTATTTCTAAGAACAATACATCAAAGGTTACATTGCAAGGTCAGCTTTAACAGGTTTTATCTGATGTAGACTAAATTTTTTAAAGGATTTAGGTTGAAACAAGGGTAAAGGGATTCAGTTTTGAGTAAGTCAAAGGTCAAAGTCACAGGGAATAGTTGAAGGTCAAGGTCATTGGGCAGAGTCACCTCAGACAGATTGGATCTGACTGTTAAAGACCAAAATTACAGGGTAAAGTCAGATATTTGGACCTTAGACCAGTTGGTGGTCATGTGTTTTGGACTGGCAGAGTGCATCTTGTTATTATAATTTCATTTGTTATTACAGTTATTATTGTTAGTTCCTCCTCCTCCTCCTCCTCCTCCTCTTCCTGCTCCTCCTCCTCCTCCTCCTCCTCCTCCTCCTCCTCCTCCTCCTCTTCTTCTTCTTCTCTTTCTTCTTGTTTACAGATGAAGGTATCATGTTACTAATTTATCCATTCTGATTTGGTCCAGTTCTGGTACCTACAGTTTTACTGGACATGGTTCAGTTTTATGAGCGACAGTCAAGTTTAGTTGCTATAGTTTTATTTGTCATGGTCCTGTTCATTTTCCTGCAATTTTTTTTTATAGTCCTGGTCCTGTCTGGTGCAGTTTTATTAGCCACAAGTTTACCGGCTGTGGTCCATTCTTTTCCGGTTCCAGTAGCTATGATTTTATTGGCCTTGGTCCAGTCTAGTCCAGTTTAGTAGCTACAGAATTGCCCTTGACCTACTTGGGTCTAGTTCAGTTATCTGCAATGTGGGGGGACACGATCCATTCTGATCCACTGCAGGTAACTACAGTTTTATTGACATCTCTGGTCCAGCAGGCTCAGGAACTGGTTCCGATATATGTAATTCATTTCAGTAGGTTAATTGATGTGGAATTGGTTGTAATAATTTTGTTCATTAGGCTTAATCCAGTAGAAATGGTTCTGATGATCCTGTGTGGTTCAAGCATTAGAGAACAGAGGGACCTTAAGAGTGACAATTGTTAAAAGAAGTCAGTTGCTGAGACTTAAAAGAGAAGTTTTGAATTTGCCTCCCAATTTGTTTCTTATCTGGGAGACTAATTTCAGTGGATATGTTTCAGTTATTCAATCCTGGTCCCAGCTCCTTTGGAGCCAGGGGAACACCATGGCATTAGAGTAGAAAAGCCGGAGGTTCATGTGCATGTTCTACCCATATGTCTTTCCTGCTGTAAGCAGTAATTAACCCGTAAACTTTGGCTTCAGAAAAATCTGCCATGATACCTGTTAAAAAGATGAAATTCCTCCATTTGGTATTTTCATTATACTGGCTTTCAGGTAATATAATGAAGTATTTGTTTTACAGTTTTTAGGTCAGCATATGCCATAGTCAAGCTTCTGCGGTGTTTGGCAACCCCCCGAAATGCACAATGCAGTATACATTTCTCTTTCAACATGGGTATAATTTTTTTTTTTTTTTTTTTTCCTAGAATCAATATTGTGGGTACAGGACTGAAGAGGGCATGCTAAGATTTGGATATGCAAATTTTCAAACCAATGTACTCTAGTTTAGCCATAAGAGACACCATAATGATGTGCAGAAAATTAAGTTTTTAGCCCAGTTCACATGCAGGAAGTCACAGTACTCCCCAGAACAGCTTGTGGTTTATGTTCTAGTTGTCAGGTGAAAGCTTTGCAGCTTCAGGAGGGAAAACCCCTCAAAATCATGCCAAGATGTACACTCATGTCTTGGTACATGCACTGGGTACATGCACTCAAAGCCAGGGTAGTGGAACAGAACCCCTCTACCTTATGTTTGCATTCCTCAGCTCCACACATTTGAAAATTCAAGAGTGGGCAAGCAGAAAACATTTGTTTGCAGAAGCTGCTGCCACACCAGTCTTAGCAGAGCACACACACCACTAACACAGAATCAGCATCAGATTTTATGGCCTCACCTCAAGGCCCACAACAGAGACCATCAAAGTGTGTATAAGCTGTCAACATTGCCTATTATGAGACATGGGACTAGTGTATTTGGCCATCACATAATACAGGAGCATGCCAGCAAACACCTTTCTTCACACTGTAGCATATACATGACATCAGAGTCATTCAACCTACTTCAGACAGGATTCTTCCTGAAAAGTTCTTTGTCTCCATGGCATAGACTACAGCTAGCCCACAGAAGCCCCGTGCTTCTCTTAGAAATTGATCATTTTATTGGCTATGGCCATGGTCTGAAAATTTGGGAGGTGTCATCTGATGTGAGATATCATCACCTCCATGAGTTTTCAGAAAGTGATGTGGCTGTGACCATCCACCCTACTCTTAACATTCTGTGTGGAAGCAACAACAAGGAAATAAAAAAGAAAATAGAAAGCTAACAACTGGTCCACCATGTGAATAGTGTTCCAGGGATGATAATATAAAATAAAGACACAAACAAAGTAACAGAACAAAAAAAAGGGCCACACTGAGACACAACCTCTTTTAGGTGGGCTTCAAGGAGAGTGCTTGGAAAAAGAAAGCAAACAACTGACAGTTGACTTGCACCAAAGTATCATATTCATTCCCCCCCCAAGACTTATTGCAATTGATTACCACAAGAAGGTTCACAGAATATAGGTGCCCTTCCCAGTGTTAGTGTATCAATGTTACTTTTCTCTTGTTTGAGTTACTTGCTCACATAAACTAATGTTAAACATCAGTACCAACTTGCCTAGCCCCAGGCTCCTACACTCCTCATGGGGCAACACAAGATTAGATGATGTATGTATGCACTTTTCTCATCCAAGCGAAATGTTGCCCGGAGCCATGACAATGTCTCAGAAAGAGGAGTAGCATTAGGGAACTACATCCCGACGTGCCATGTGAATAAGGTATTTTAGTCATGTGATATGGGACAGTTAGTGGCTCTGCCAAGTTTGCATAGCCTCCTGATGATTAATCTCTCAAAAGGATTAATTTCTTGTGTAAAAACATTCTTAAAAGACATCATTGTTAGTCTCCTCATGGAGTGGTTTTAATTACACTGTTTGTCTTGCAGACCTAGATCTTACATTCTACATACAGTATTAAGTCCTGTGAATTTCCATAAGACATAGTAGCTACTTAGACTGCAGTACTTCTACATGACGTCATGAATTCTTGCCATATGGTGAGGAAAACTAGTAAGAGAGGGTGAAGTGATTTACATCTTTATCCAAGAGAGCCATGACAGAAAGGAGGTGGGTCCTCACCTACCTGAAATGAAAATACTTTCCCAAGTCGTACCACAAGACAAGGTGTGTATGTGAACTGTAGAAAATGCTCCTGCCAACAAGATAATGAAAGGCATATAAGGAAGCTCAACAGTTCAGTCCACCTCTGTTGGTATCCTATCTGTAAATGGCAGAATGACCATCCAGGGGGAAAAAAAAAAAAACTATTACAGAGCCAATAAAGTCTTTTTTGATAGTAGATTATAGATATCTTACAAGGTATCCAACATGCAGAAACAAGTGGAAAGGTTCAATGTTGACTCTCCACCACCTTAAAGCTAAAATTACTGCAAAGCCCTAGAGAAGCTTTTGCACTTCTTATGAAGACTGGTGACATTAGAGCACTTTTCTCCTTATATTATATCTGTCTGTAGATAGATCTCTTGTCTCACTGCTCTTGTGTGTGTTTGGTGCAGAAAAGGCAAGCTCTTCTTTCTTAAGGTTTCTCTGAAGTGAATAATAGACTTTTGGCTTGCCTTATCAAGTGTGGTTTAGCTGGGTGAATCCACTTTGAGAAGTACAGCATTATCAGATTTGATCCAAGATTATGAACAATGAAGATTTTCTGTTCTTAAACAAACAGGTATGGAATTTGCATGATCTGTGTCCACTTAAAAGGCAGTCTTCCTTGTGAGAAGAGCCATATTCTAGCACAACTCCCCTCCCTCCAGGAAACTAGCCTCTTCAACCAAATGCCCCTAGCAATATTTTGTTAACATTTTGTTCAAGGCTCTCTGTGTTGTGGGAGTGAGGTGCATGAAGTAAGTGCATTGTGTTATCAGGAACTGCATTATGGTGAATATATATTAGAGTTGTACTGTACTGTTGACAGTGGTCCCCTGAGCATCGTGGTTAATGGGTCTGAGCATTTTGCCTTGCAGTTGGAAACCACACAAATGGGCACTTTGAAACCCATGTTATAAGGAGAAATAGGTATGGAAATGTCCCAAAATTTTCCCAAAGTCCACTCTCTGACTCCCTTGAGTATTTTTTTACTCCCTCCTGAACATATCAGACATTAATTGTAGTACATATACAGCCTCTACAAACATCACTAGGCAAAAGAAAGGGATATTTAAAGTGTACAAACTACTGTACAGACTACTCACCGTGAAGAGTGACAGAGTATTGTTTAGGTGGGGGGAGGGGAGTATTTGAGGCATAGGGGCTAGAGGAGGGGACTGAATTGCCTCTAACCCCTCTTGGACTGAGGTTGGGCCTCAGAACCTTCAAACTTCTCTCATCATTGCTCTCATATGTGACTTTCTTGCGTATTTTTTCTTTGGCACTAGAAACATTTGGACACAGGGAAGGCATAATGCTGATATCATACCATGACACTGGGAAAATGTACATTTTGTACACAGGAAGGTGGGAAGAGGCAGCCTGAACAATGGAGGGAGGGTATGGGGCAAGACCATGGAGGTGGAGGCTGAGTGCATAGGTGTGGCGGCCATGTTGGGATTCATCACCACATGGGAACTTCAAATGGAGTGGGAGAGGTCCCTCCAGTAAGAATTTTGCTGGGCTAACTTGGGGATTTACCACGTTGATTTACATGGGGTTTGGTTTTCGTTGCCATGCAAATTGTGATAAGTGCAAATTGGAACTGCGCTGCTCAAGAGCCTGTTGTACTGTGTTGATACTGAAGGATTGAAGGTTGGTGGCCATATCAGTCAAGCTAGATAAACTCTTATCTTTCTGTGAAGGACAGTCCCTATAAGATGAGTATGTGATGGGGCTTTTTGGAGGATCCTCTTTGAAGGTTATGGTTGGCTGTGGTGAACGTGTGTTTAAGAAATAGGGGAAATTATAAGGACATAACTTCTGTGTATTTTTGGAGTGTTTACATTTTTGTGACCCAGTTGTGCAGGTTTGTTTTGGGATTCAGATACTTCTAATTTGTCTTGTCTTCTTACCCAAGCCTAGCAGCTTGTACAGAACACAATACATCTTTGGTATTGTATTCTACCACTGAATTGCTACTGAATTTGTTTAATGTGAAAGTTGCAATAGATCTGATCATAGGATACTAGTGTGCAATATTTGGAGAAGTTTAATTTTACACTATTTAAATTTTGATATTCTTATGTCAGTAGTATGGTGAGATATTGGTATACAGTATCCATCCTTTTTTATAATTGAAGAATATGTTTTCTTCTGTCTTTCCTTCATTCTTTCCTCTTCCTTCTGCCTATTGGTGACCTTACATTCCCTATTCCACCTTTCTTTCCTTCATTGTTTCTGCTTCCTTCTGTCTACTGGTGACTCTACACTGAGTGACAAGCCAAATGGTTTCCTGTACACCAGGAAACTTATTTACTATGCTGGGTGGTAACCATATAACCAGATTATGACACCTGGTGGTTTAGTGAGTAATTGCGGCGCCCCAGTCGGATTGAGCCGGCGCAGGTTTATATCTAAGGGATGGTTGGGGTTTATTGCTCACGTAATGCCACTCAGGGATGAGTGAGGCTGGTCACTCTCATCTAAAATGTCAGGACCAACTTGCCTAGCCCCAGGCTCTTATGCTCTTCATGAGGCACGTAGGAGTGGATGATGGATGAATGGAAAAAATGAAGTGGCCCAGATGTGTGTGCAAACAGTCCCTCTCATGGAGCAGTTGGTATTGTAGAAGAGGACATCAAATGTAAGATTTTGGTTAAATAGAGTACATTATAACTTTATTACTCCCTAGAGTTAAAATTTGAAAGGCATAAAATTTGGAACATAAAATGCTGTATACTAACACAGACCTTTGTATGGTCAAGGAAGGAACTAATGTTGTATAATATTATGTTGAGGAAGCATTGCAAGATAACTTTAAATCAGTTTCTGTTGTTGATGAATTATTTTGACATTGATCAGATTGACTAATAGGTCGGAAAGCAAAATTACTAAATGAAAGCAACATCAACAGCAGCATGAAAAAAAATTGAGACTGAATATGTAAAGGTTTCTGATGTAGCTCTGCAGCTGACTGCATAAGAACATAGGCATCAAATACTGAATTGCAAGATGAAACTGGCTCTGTGGGTATGATGTGTTGGAAGAGAAGAAAAATGTGCAATTATTTTTATTCATTTTTGTGCCGACATAGATCGTTCACCTTGTGTACAGTACTTTTAAAAGTTGTTTTTTTTTTTTTTTTTTTTTTGACATAATGCTTATTACACTAAAACAGTAAAGACATTTTAGCTCATAAGTGACCAAAAGCTTTAGCTAAAAACTGATTTACATGGTAGAAATTGAATCTGAAAATAGATTATTTAAACGTTAAAGATATATGTGTTGCTAATTGCCTGCTTTATCTGATGGAAATTTACATTACCTGTTACTTAATTGTCTGCTGATACTTGTGTTGATGCTCATTCGACAAAGTTACTGATTAATCTTGAGTGTGAGTTATTGTTATTATGATATTTTGATAAATGCTGATATTTCTGACACTTCTTGTTAATCTTTATTTTTTATTTTTTTTATTTTTTATTTTTTTAATCATTTTATTGGCAGTTCAACTTGTACGTATGCTTTTAATTTGTCCTCACATTTATTTGGGTGAAAAGATATTACTGTCAGAAATATCAACCATGGAATGAGTGGAAACTAATGTAATTATTTTCTCTTTCCCTTTTCCTTTCTCGCTTCCCACATTCTGAACATTCTTACTTCTCATTCTTCTCCTTACTCCTAACCTTTCATAATTTTGTATTCTCCATTATCTTCATTTGTTTATCAATATTATCTTTTATATCTGTTACTTTTCCCTTCAAACTGTTTTTTTGTTTCTCCATGACTTTACTCTTTCATATTGATTCAATTAATCCCCTCCCTCTATTATAAATCCTTTTTCCATGACACTGCCACTTCATAAAATCATACTGTACTGTTGCCTGTCTTCCATTCCCAAATCTACTTCCTCTTTCCGATCTCTTCCTTCTACCCTGTCACAACAGACATATAGTCGTGTGCGGTCACATCACCTACGAATCTGTGAGTCACTTCCTGAAGGACTTTCTTCATGAGGATCGAGAAGACGTCGATGTGGAAGTTGTGTTTCTCCACAGGTAAAACTGAGAACCTAATATGAAATAACCTGCCCATACTTAGCAACATGACCTAACCTGACATGATGCAGCATCACATATTGTGATCTATCTCAGTAGACTTGACTGTACATGACCTTATATGATCTTACCTCCATTCAGTAAAACTCCCTTGTCCATACCTGTCTGCCATACCTAACTCAGTCAGATTTACTCTGATGCAAGCACATATGAACATAAATATCTAGCCAGATGACATGAACAAAAAGATATTCGATTGCCATGTTTGAGTTAATTGTTTGTTGACCTTGGTAGATGTTGTTGAAATGTTACTGAAGGCTGTTACCTGTATGTCAGTTTGCTCTAAAAGCTGTATCATACAGTACTGAGTGTGTTATACTGAAAAATGTGAACATTGTATATTGTGTGTATGATATGGTGTAACATGCAGTCTTGCACATGTGGAGAGAAGTTTCATGTAGGTTCCTTTATATAGACTGTACATTATGGTACATCTTGCTTTAGAACTGCATGGATAGGGGACTGCTTGCACTGTGACTAAGACTTATGGAATTTTCTTGTTTATATATATATATATATATATATATATATATATATATATACTATACAGTAAAAACTCAATTGACCGGCATATGATCCATTGGGACATCTGTATAACCGGAATGCAAATTCGATCCAGCATGGGGTTGAAAATATTCTGGATACCGGTCGTCCCCCTATAATTTTTCATTAGTTCTGTACAGTACAGGATAAAGTAGTGTACGCAGCTAAGTTTTCAAAATTATTTTGGCCTGTAACATATGCTAAATTTTTCTTTACATAATTTTTGGTAATGTTTGCTGGTTTGTGTTCGGTCCTGTACAATTTCTCTTGCCGTCTTTTTGTGTATTGTAGTGTACACTCATGATCACTAATTTCTGCTCAGGGGTGCCCCCCTTCGTACACTCATATACCCAGGGAAGACGGGAGGGGGGGACGAGACAAGCTCCACCTGCCTCTACCCGAGTTCCCAATCCTCCCCCATACCCCTACCCCTCCCAGCCCCCCACTCGTCATTCTTAACTGGCAGTTACATCTCAAGCTAACCTCATACTTTACACTCATAGTCACATTACTAATACACAAATATAAAACACTAGGATATGTAAAAAGTATATAATATGACTATGAACATGCTGCAGCAAGAAATTAACGCATTATAATGATGACAATAAAACAAAAACATTAACAATGGCCATCCCAGGCCTCATGCGTTGGGTGTTTGCATGCGTCTGTGTCTGTGCCTTCGTGTTTGGATATGTTTATGTCTGTGTTTTTCAGTGTGTGTGTGTGTGTGTGTGTGTGTGTGTGTGTGTGTGTGTATGCAAAGCAGTGCACCCAACACAGAAGGCCTGAGGTGGCTGTTGTTAAAGTGTTTGTTTTACTGTCAGCATCATGATGCATTAATTTCTTGCTGCAACATGTTGATAGTTATATTCTTTTAACATATCCTAATATTACTTGTTTGTATTAGTAGTGGGACCAAGAGTGTTAAGCATAACATCTGCTTGAGATGTAACTGCTAGTTACCCCCCCCCCACCATCTCGACGTTTTCTGGGCAGTGGTACGCCCCAGTCCCGACTTTTTGGACCTTTTTTTTTTTTTTTTTGGCTCAAACATCTGCTTTTGGTGAGAAACATCGAAAATTCATAGAGAAATCGCTTACCTGAGGTTTAAATACTCAATCCAGATAGGAGTATCTCCTTACCTTACAGGGTTTTCTATCAGGCTGGCTGCAAAGAAAATGAGTTCTATGGGAGGATAACTATTCCACGGCACTCATAAACGGTATTTATTTATTTATTTGGTACGAATTTGTATGTAGTATGAGAGTATATTGGTTTTCAAACGGTAATATAGGCATTATAAGCATTGTTTCACTCACTAACTCATCACCATTCCTGACCTTTTATTGCCACATTACCTGATCATCATTTCTGACTGTTTCTTCCTCTAATGTTTGTCCTCCACATTGTCATCGATTGGGGAATCACTCTGGCCCTGAATTTCGTACCGTGACATGACATGGCTTTACTGGCCAGGTCACTGATAACAGGTGAATTGCTGAGAAAAGGGCATGCAGGGGGGGGAGAAGGAGGCCATGCTGGGTAAGGCAATGTCCCTGCCTGGCATCTTGTGGAGGAAGGTGTCCTGTGTATATGTGCCAAAAATCACTCGCGAAAATTGAAAATTGTGCAAATTAGGGACCTTGCAATGTTGCCGCGTTAATTTACGTCTCCGGGATATGAGTGCACATCATGTGAGGATGTGAATTCACGTCTCCGGGACGGGGCGGGTTAAGAATGACGGGTGGGGTGGGGGGTTGGGTAGGGGTATGGGGGATGGTCTGGAGCTGAGGTAGCGGCGGTTGGAGCCCGTTTCGTCCCCCTCTCCCCTGTTCCCTGGGTATTCTGAGGTAGGAAGGGGGCACCCTTGGGCAGATGTTAGTGAACATGAGTGTACCTGTACTGTATCTAATAAGGAATAATGTATTTTATTAAATAAAGTCCCAGGTTTGGTACTATTTCATTTGTTTGACCTCGCAGAAAATTTCTAAGGGTAACTTTCAATTATCCAGAAAATTCCATATCCGGAATGGAAGAATCCTCATGCATTCCGGTTAATCGAGCTTTTACTGTACTGTATATATATATATATATATATATATATATATATATATTTGCCTGTGTGTTTTTAAAACCATAGGAAAACAGAACAGGGTTGGCTAATATGGATCTCACGTGATTAAAATTGTAAGAATGCTGCACAAATTGAAGGTCGTGATAGTGAATCAGTCAGTCACTAGTGCTGTACAGTGTGAGTTGTGCACATAAGTATACAGAATATTTAGATTTGTTCTGCCCAAATAATATTGAAACTGGTGTCAATTTAGTGCTGTTAAGATAACTAGAGCTAATTATTGCTAAGATAGTGCTTGTAATGGAAGTACTAATTTTCCCTCTTATAGATAGGTAAGGGATAGGTAGTTGCAATATGGGTTTTGTTTATAATATTTACTCAGACTGAGATATATTATTTGAAAAGTCTTTAATGCTGGCATGAGTCAGATGTAGGAATAGAGCTTACTGCTAACATGTATGATTATAATAATAATGACTTTCTTACAGATGATAAGGTGACCCTGATAAAGTTTGTGTTGGCATATATAATGACTGTATTGAGAAGGTACAGTAGTACCTCCTGTGGTTGATAACATATTTCAGCATACAGTATTTATATAGAGGGAAACAGAATCTTCCATTAATTTTCTTTGTCTTCTCTTATTCTGATAGTGAATGTCACAGTGAGGGATATTTTGATTAAACACAAATTCTTGCCTCTGCATAATTCTTGCTTTTCAGATGACTAAACAGTTGAACATTTTTTATTACTTTTTGTTCATTGTTCTGAACTTTATACAGTAGAGTTTTCTGTGATGATTTATGCTTCGCTGAAGTGAAAAATGAGGGTGTAAACTGTGTTAACTCTTACTGTGGATAAAGCCATATGTTAAAATGCATATGTAGTATAGTGTGTGGAAGATTTTGGTAATACCATTAGCACTGCTATGATACCAAGTATATCAGACCACATTTGATGAGCCATGAATACATGTTTCAAATTAGTAATAAAGCCTCGCCTTTGCAATTCCCCTGGTTGTGTTTGTTCCAGCTCTAAGTTTGAGTTACATTGGTCAGTGTCCCTTCTCTCTTGTCATCTGTCATGATATTAGGGGCCATCAATAAGTTATGTAACATCTCCTTGGTCGCAAATAAATTGTGTAATGATGATGGAAAAGGGAAACTCAAGTGAGAATCAAACATGAATTGTGAAATTTTCTTGTGATCCCAAAGCTTCTGTGTTTTGGCAAGAAAGCATGAACCACTCTGTTTTAGCCTAACCCCCCTCACCTGACCTGTCCTGTCCTGTCCTAACCACCATTACACAAGTATATGGGAAAATACTGAGTTGAAGGATATATATGATAGCCTGTGGTGAAGAGTTGTTTTCATTTACTGTAATTCAAATTTTGGCAGATTTTCATGGTATCGCATGAGATTTCCATGGTACACTGTATCATATGATTTCTGACTTGCCGCAGTTACGTCCTGCTACTGTACAGTGAAATGTCACTAACTTGGAATACTCTAGATCATAAACTTGCTTTGAATGTCAAGCATTAACCCCTACATAATTATTATTTTATTTATTTATTTATGGCTAACACCAGAAATTTTTTCAGCATAAGAGAGACTTCTGACAGTGATGAAGTTTTCAACAATCCCCAGTAGCCCCTTTCTTGTGATGACTTTTTTTTTTTTCCCCTCCACGCTGTTGGAAACCTCTTGTAGTGAATTATTTAAGGATTCTTTTTTTTTCTATTCTCTGGGCATATATGTGATAGTCCATTCACTAAGCCCAGTAGCACTCTTATGTGTGGCAATAATTCACATATCTTCACTTTGGCAGTAATACCCTCCATCCATCTTAAATAATACTATATATGCTATGGCTATCTCACTCAGGGCTGGTGCTGTGTTATAAGTGGAGGTGTTTTCATGACATTGACGAGTCTCATGCATAATAATAAATTCTTATATATATATATATATATATATATATATATACAGTATATAGATAGGTAGATATATATATATATATATATATATATATACACAGTATATAGATTGCTAGATATATATATATATATATATATATATATATATATATACAGTGGGCTCGCACAGTGCGCGAGAGATTGGGCGGTGCACGAGCTCGCGCACTGGGAATTCGCATACTAGGAATACATAATCTTATGGGAATAATTACATATGGGCGGTACCCCCTCATACCTGGACATTTTTTGGCCCTTAGAGACATAATAAAGGTCATATGTTTCAGACATTGTACTAAAGCTATAGCTACAGTAACAAAAATATGGGTAGTCACCTTAACAACAGTAGACAACAGGCCTGATGACCTTAAATAACAGGGGTTCCGAGGCGTGGCAACACTTACAGCGCCGCACTCCCCACCGCACCAACACTTCCCTCCGCAGACTCCTCTTGATCACCTTCCCCAGGAGCATCAAAGTCACTCACTTTGGCCGTAAACCCTTCAAAGTCCAATGCTGACACTTCTAACATTGCATCCTCTTCATCCTCAACTGGAACAGGAGCAGACGATGTCGATGGTTCTGCTATTTCACCAACTTGAGCTCGCTGTGTGTATTTACCTATTTGTATTTACCTATTTGTAGTATACAGGAATTGAGCAATGCTCGTGTTGTCCTGTCTCCATATCCACATTTATCAAGTCTACCTTTACACACATGAATGTTTTTCTCATGCACCACCTCTTTGTCTAAGTCGTTCCAAATATTTAAGTATTTACCTAATATACCTAATTGTGATATACACGGAATGTACTATGCTCGTGGGTTTCCGTCGCTGTTTCTCAGTAAGTCGAATTTAACTTTAAACTCGTTTAAGTTTTTAGACTGGACGATCTCTTTGTCCAGGCTATTCCATAAGTCTATACTTCTGTAAGGAAAGCTATATTTCTTGATACCCTTCAAGCAGCTTGACTTTTTCAATTTCATTCCATGTCCTCTTGTTGCTCTCTTATCCCATACAAACAGATCTTCTTTGTCAATTTTATCTACTCCCACCATGGTCCTGAACACCGCAATCATGTCTCCCCTCTTTCTCCTTTCCTCTAACAAAGGCAAATCCAGTTTTTCCAGCCTCTCTCTGTATGACAGGTCTGTTAGACTGGGGACCATCTTGGTTGCTGTTCTTTGTATTCTCTCAATCTTGTTTATATCTTTCTTTTTGTGTGGGGACCACACTACCTCTGCATATTCTAACCTGGGGCGGATCATGGCCACTATCAATTTTTTCATCATTTCCTCATCCATATATTGAAATGCTACTCTTATGTTAGTCAAGAGTTTATAAGTCTCTCCAACTATCTTGTTAATGTGCTTTTCTGGTGACAAACTATCTTGGACCAGCACTCCCAAATCTTTCTCATCTCTCCTTTTTGTGATTAATTCATTACCCAAAAAATAATTCAGTGATGGTCTCCTGGTTCTTTTACCCATTTCCAATATTTTACATTTCTTTACATTAAATTTCATTTCCCACATCCGGCTCCAATTGTGTATCCTATCCAAATCCTCCTGCAGTATTTTACAATCCTCCTCAACCTCTATCTTCCTCAAGATCTTTACATCATCAGCAAACAGACTTGCATAACTGTTCACTCCATCTACCATATCATTTACGTAAATCAGGAACATTACTGGCACCAACACTGAGCCTTGAGGGACTCCACTTGTTACTTCCCTCCATCCAGACATCTTTTCCTTTATTACTGTCCTCATTTGTCTGTCTCTCAAAAAGTCTCTCATCCATTCCAGAAGTTTCCCCTTTAGTCCTTCTATATGTTCTAGTTTCCACATTAGTCTCTTATGAGGTACCTTGTCAAAGGCCTTCTCTAAGTCTAAGTACACACAATCCACCCAACCCTCTCTCTCCTGTACCACATCAATCGCTCTTGAGTAAAAGCTCAACAAGTTAGAAACACATGACCTTCCACTTCTGAATCCAAACTGACATTCAGCCAAAATATTCATCTCTTCCAGATATTTTATCCATCTGTCTTTCAGGATTCTCTCACACAATTTTGCGACCATGCTGGTTAGAGACACTGGTCTATAATTCAGGGGTTCTTCCCTGTTTCCTCCCTTGTAAATTGGTACCACATTTGCCCTCTTCCATTCTTTTGGCACTTTCCCCTCTTCCAGTGAGCATACAATTAAGCTGTGAATTTTATCCGCCAGTTGTTCTCTGCATTCCTTCAGTACCCAATTAGAAATTCCATCAGGTCCTGGGGCTTTCCTTACATCTTGAGTTTCCAGTAATTTATACACTTCCTGTACCTCCACTTTTATATCTTTCATCACAGGAACATTTCTAATCACTCCCTCCCCTTCCACAAACTCCTTTTCTTTAGTGAAAACTGACTGGAAACGTTTGTTCATTATTTCTACTTGCATTGCCGCATCCTTAAAGACCTCTCCTTCTACTTTCAACTTGGTGATTCCTTCCTTTTGTTTCAGTTTGCCATTAACAAATCTATAAAACAGTTTGGGTTCATCCTTGCATTTGTCAATTATACCTTTTTCAAAATTCCTTTCTTCTTCTCTAGTATTCTTGTGTATTCATTTCTTGTTCTTTTATATTCTTCCTTTGTTCTGTCGTTACCTCTCTTTCTCCAATTGTTCCACGCCTTATCTCTCTCTTTTTTTTGCTATCATACACCTTCTATTAAACCACTCCTTTTTCCTGTTTTCTTTCCCTCTTGGTACAAATTTTTCCACTCCCAAATTATAGAGGTCTAGAAAGATATCCCACTTCCTCTGTATCTCTCTTGTTTCTCTGAATTGTCTCCAATCCGCATTTTCAAAAAAGTATCTCAATCCTGTAAAATTTGCTTTCCCAAAGTTGTATCTTCCCTGTCTATGAAGCTCGTCTCTTGGCTCGACATTTCCTATTAACATCTGGAACTCAATGACCACGTGATCACTTTTTCCCAAAGGACAGAGATATTCCAATGATTCTATTACATCGGGTTCTTTGGTGAACAGTAAATCTAACCTTGCTGGTGTGTCCTCACCTCGAAACCGTGTCTCTTCTTTGACCCGTTGCTTGTTATGAGTGTCTGTCTTCTCCTGTTTATTTCTTCCCTGTGCCTGTCTGTGTAGAAACGGAAGAGTTTGTTGATACCAACCAGAAGTTCCTCCGTTCTTAGGTTGCCACTTCCTGTTCCTTCACCTCTTCCTTGAGCTTATCCACGGCAGCAAGGATTTTGCTAATGTTTTACATACACAGCTCAGTCCTGCCTTCCATCACACTAGGCTGCTCAACTTGACTCTGGCGCATCAACATGACAACACTTGACGCGCTCTGTGAGGGGTGGTCGCGCACTAGTAGAAAATGGCATTTTTGAGCCACTCCTTGCCTCTGCCTCGCATTCTGTGTGGTAAACTCGCGCATTAACCCCTAAAGCGCAGCCATCGACAGCCAGCCAGCCAACACCCCCCCCGTGGCGGGGTTGTATCGCGGTCTGAGTACTTGTAGGAAAATATTTGCCAAAAATCAGAGATTAACCCTAGAACATTATAATTTTTATGGCAGATAGTACTTACATTCAGCTTTCTCCAGAGACAGGTGTTAAGCCTTCGTGGACTACCCAAGGACTTGTGGAGACTTGCAAAGTTGGGTAACAAAATCTTCACTTTCACACCTCCAGCAACTTGGTTTCCCCTCTACCACAGCCTCAGTCTGTCACAGTACACTTTATACTACAATGTACAGGTAGTTTGGAATCCGTATTTGTACAATAAGCACTGAAAATAAGGCTAAAATCAACGGAGCATACGGCTGACATGCAGCACGGTGGCGATCTTCCCGTCACTGAACAAACATTTCCCTTTTCACAGCTAAAAACATGTATACTACATTATTTTCCATCATAGTACTTCCCAAAGGCTTGCATGTCACTATTACGGCCATAAAAATCACTGTCACTGCCAGTATTGTGAATGAGAAAGACCACCGCAGCGCAATTTTATTCTGCCTTACACCAGTCACTTTATTCTCGTTCCTGTCGGCCGCTCGCATTTCATTTCTATCGCTCACATTCACTCTCGCTGTCAGTTTAGTACCTAATTCATCACTGTCACTGTCATTACTTATAAAAATAATATTTCCTACACACCAAACTGTCACTGTCATAACATAGAATAGAAAAATATGCTTTCAACTTCTTACACTGGAGTGACTGTCACTCTCAATACTTATATTATTACTATGTACAATAATTTACACTGAAATCACTGTCACTGTCAGTGCTTTTACAACTACATACACTAATTTACACTCAACTGACTGTCACTGTCAGTACGTACAAGAAAACTAAACACTGGTATCACTGTCACTCTCAGTATTATTTACATATTTCCACCCTTATTTTCAATATCTAGTCAGGCTGTGGTAGTCAAAGAAACATGGGTAAGCGCACAGGGGAATCTGACGCTCTTTGCACTGCAAGGAGGTGCGTCTAAAAGTTCGTTCTTGCCGGTTTGTGTGGCTGCAAACATAGCACCTCCTCAGTGCTTTCCCCCCTCTTGGCAGTACTAGGCAGTGGCTCCAGGCAGTGTCGCTGAAGGTAGTCCTGGCACTGTAGGCAGTCTGGAGGTGTCTGTGAGTGGCGCCTGGCACCTGATGGCAGTACCTGCCCAAAACGCTGAAGCAGCTGGTAGACACAAGTCTTTGAAAACCGCCTGAGAGAGTAGTTAGCTGGCTTCCTGTACTTGATCCTATACAGGATGAAGGCGTTCAGCATGCACATATCCAGCAAGTGCAAGAACACCTTCCTGTACCAGCCCCGGTTCCTCCTCAGGCAGTCAATCTCTCCGATCATCATGTCGGACTTGTCCACCAGCTGCATATTGACGTTGTAGTCAATTACAGCATCAGGCTTCATCACAGGATCGCCAGTCCTTCTGTCGACCTTCCCTGTGGCTTGCATTTCCCCCTTGTGTACTGTGGTGAGCATATTGACGATCCTTTTGTCGTGCCACTGTATTGCCAGCATCTTCTCTGATTTCTTCAGGTGCACGTCTCCCTGCTTTGATCTTGCAGCCTCGGGGAAGGCAGAGTAGTGTGCCCTATTGCTCCTGACAGTGCCACTGGAGCCGACGCCGTGCTCTGAAAGGTACTTGGCGAGTTTGGGTGCTTTATAATAATTGTCCGTGTACAGGACATGATTCCCGCCGAAGTACTTTTCCAGAAGCCCTTTCACCACAGAGCCAGAGAATCCAAGGGGGTCGGTCTTGTCCAAGTTCACATTGCTGGCGGTGTAGATAATGAAGTCTAGGATGAACCCCATCTTGCAGTCGCACAGCACGAAAAACTTTATTCCAAAGTGGTGGCGTTTGCTAGGAATATACTGCACGAACCGAAGACGGCCCCTGAACAAAACCAAGGACTCGTTGATCACTACTTTCTTGAAGGGCTGAAGGAACGTCATAAACTTGTCCTTGATCATGTTCAGGATTTCCCTCACTTTCCATAGGGGGTCAGTCTGGGAAGGCTCATCGTTGTTTGCAAAGTGAAGGTACGTCATGAGTTGCCTGAAACGATCGCAAGTCATGTACTTGTTGAAGATGGGTGTGGGGCAAAGGTCGTCAGCACTCCAGTACTCCTCGAGCTTGTGCTTCCAGTTATGTGGCATCAGAAGCATCAAGCCGATGAATACAAATAGTTCCCGGATCGTCACAGGAACCCATGCTGCCATCCGCGACGTGGATGGCGTTGCACCTTCACCTTCACGAACTGCAGCACATTGTCTTTCGTACCTGTTGGTCTCGGTACAAATCTGCTGCATTACTTCATCATCCAGGAAGGCCAACAGGTAGTCCAAGCATTCACCACCCTCGGGAACAGGGAAGTCAGCCTGGATCCCACACCCAGTGGAATCAAAGGGCAGATCCTCTGGCACAAAATCAGAGCCCTCAGACCACACGAAGGCGTCCAGAGTGCCTGCCTAGGCTGGGAGTGGGTGGTTGCATTGGAGGGTGAGGCAGGCTGTGTGGCAGTGGGTGAGGCAGGCCATGTGGCAGTGGGTGAGCTAGGTCGGGCATGTGCGGTTGTGGTGGTGGTGGGGAGAGTGGGAGAAGGTTCAAGGTCACTTGCAGTAGGCTGGGTGGTGAGTTGCCTAGTGCGGTAAACCTTACCGCTAATTTTAGCACTAGGAGACTTTTTCCCATTCATGCCAGCACGAACACGGGGCCTACGGAAACCTCTATGAGTACCAGACTGCCTACTTCCCTTCCGAGGCAGTGAAGGAGACTCCGAAGACTCTGAAGAAAGCACAGCAGACGATGATGACGAGAGAATGGGGCTGGGGGTGCGAGGCGGTATGGCGGCGGCGTGACCTGAGGTTGGGGACAATGGCCGGGCTGAGGAGAACAGTGACTGGGAACCGGGGTCACCACTTCGCTTCCTCTTTGCCCCCTTGCCATACGCCACTCCCTTCTGCACTGGAGCCTTGCTTGACGAGGTGCTAGGCACAGCAATTGTCTCTTCCTGCACCTCAGACTCAGCACTCGATAAAGTGTCTGATTCAGCAAGGCTCGACAACACCGCAACGTCACTACCGTAGTCCATAGAGGCTTTCAGTAATTCTAGGCCTGTAGCAGACTCACTCAGGCCCTTTCCACTCCCTAGTAAGGGGTTTGAAGGGGTAGAGGTCACAAAGCCCTTTTTCGGAGGGCTTGAAGGCACTGACTCGGAAGAGCTAGAATTCGACATAATGTCACCTTGAAAGCCTGCGGTAAACTGACGCTAAACAGGGGCAAACCGTGCGAAAAGAAGCTAGTGTGACAACTGGGGAAACAGGCGTTTCCAATTAGCATAAACTGCTTGCGAGAGGAAAGCACAGATTGACATTTCTGAGCAGTCCGCGCGCTGCCATATATCACAATGAGGGTGGCCGGGCCACGGTGGTGGGGTGGGTAAAAAAAAAAGATACTTGGCAACAACGGAGGTCAGTGGTACAAAGGTCAAGTATGCTAATAGTAGCTAAAGGGTGGCGGTACTGATAGACAATACCAGCTTGAACCTGCTTGCCCGCGTTTATTCAAAATTAACTCGAGTCGCAAATGCGATTATCCGCCGTTATGTCCTTTTCGGCGAGCGTCACAAACGCGACGCCCCACGTTTTAGGGGTTAAAGGGTTTTTGGTTATGATTTTTGGTCACTCGTGCACAAGGCGAATTGCGCACTGCGGTGACGCGCACTGTGCGAGCCCACTGTATGTGTATATATATATATATATATATATATATACACACACACACACACACACACACTCAATCCTCGTAAATCTCGGCAATTTGGGTCTGGACCACTGCCGTGATTTATGAATTCCGTGATTTATGAATGATGACTCTTATGTGAAAAATTAATTTGGGTCTGGACTTTGGCCAACTTGCCCCCACAGCACCCTACCTACACCTATCTAGGCACCATCAAACACAAACATAAAAATTTAGGAATATTCAGTGCATATATTAAGGGATCTCACCTTAATCCTATGACGAAATTGCTTAAGTGAATGGAGTGGGGTGGTGTTGGGAAGAACTTAGAACCTCTCAGCACTTGTTCTTCCCAAACTCTTTCACCAGCTTTGAAAACTTCTCTCCCCTCTCAACACGACAAATGAGCTCCAAATGTTGACTGTACAACATTTGTGGCAGCTTCTTGACACCATACTCCTTAGAGCGCTTCATTGGGGGGTCGAGAGGGGCTATGGCAGGTAGGAGGCAGGGGGAAGTTGCACAAAAAAGGCAGGTAACTCTCGTACTCCATGTCGATGATCTGTAATGTGGGGACTGGCGGGACAAGAACAACAACAACATGGCGGCATTAGTATGCACACTTGCCACCAGGGATGCATGGTGATTGGTTGTTGGGTCGCGACTTTCAATTTGAATGGCGCGGTTTACGATTCTCCTCGGAAAAGGCCCACTTGGGTGCCTAGGTCCGCGATTTTCATGACTTAACAGTGATTTAAGGGTGCCGGCAGTCTGACAGCCACTTAGCTGTGATTTATGAATCTGTTATTTATGAGCACGCGATTTACGAGGATTGACTGTATATATTGTATATATATATATATATATATATATACAGTGGGTCTCACCTTCTGCCCGAGCTCAGAGTGCGCGAATCACATTATGCACAAGTGACCAAATATCATAACCAAAACCTTGGATGCGCGAGTTTACCTCACGGAACGCAAGGTAGAGGCAAGGAGTGGCTCAGAAACACCATTTTCCATTAGTACGTGACCCCCCGCACCACACACAACGTTCCAATAGTGAATCAGAGGCTGGTGGGGAAGGTGCTCAAGAGGAGTCTACAGTAAGATCTCGCCAATAACAACTCCGACAAAAACGTTTTCAGCTATAAGAGTAAGTTAGAATTGATACCCAGTTTCTATAATAATGACAGTTATTTCATGAATAGCAAGTTGTTATAATGCCAATACATCCATAACAAGATGAGGAATGAAACATTTAAGCAAAAAGAGATGAAGGAAATTGCCGAAAATGTGAGCAGTAGCGAGGAGGAGTTGGAGGATCCTCCCCTCACAATCTCCCCAGACTCGCCCGCCGCCGTCCCCTCCTCCTCCACTGCCCCACCTGACTCACCAGCTGCCTCCCCCTCCACCTCCACAGCCCCACCTGACTCACCTGCTTCGCCTGGCTTACCTGCATCCCCCACCATAATGAATTGCCGCATTCTGGAAGAAATGTAACATTCGACAGGCCGTAAATTTCTTCGTCAAAGCCTGGAATAATACAACACTGGCAGCTGTTAAACAAGTGTAGTGCGGCCGGGGCGGTGGCGGGGGCACTCTAAGTGTGTTGCTGTGCCTTGGTACCCCTGTTGTTAAAGTCCATCAGGCCTGTTGTCTATTGTTCTTAAGGTGACTGACCATATTTTTGTTATTGTAGCTTTATTTGTAGTGTATGTCTGAAAAAATTTTCTCTTTATTATGTCTCTAAGGGCCAAAAAATGTCCAAGTATGAGGGAATACCACCCATATGTAATTTTTCCCATAAGATTATGTATTCACATTGCATGATTTCACAGTGCACAAGGACCAGGACCGCCCATCCACTCGCATACTGTGCGAGCTTACTGTATATATATACAGTATATATATATATATATATATATATATTATATATTATATATCTATCTATCTATCTATTGCCAGACACCATAATCCCACAAAGGGTGGCCGTTTGACACTGAGTTAGTTGTTTTACAGGGACGGGCACCAACCCTCCACCAACCCACTTGTTGACATGTAGGGAGCACGTATGGTTTGGTTATATGGTTACCACCTAGCGTTGTAAATGGTTTCTTGGCTTACAGGAAACCATTTGGCTTGTCACTCAATGTAAAGCCACCTGTAAAGAAAATAAAAGGAATAAGAAGTGTCAGGAAAGAGGGAAGAAATAGGAAGAGAGGAGGGCAGGCACAGAAAAAGAATGATAAAAGCTAAGGGAGGAGGCAGCACTACATCAAGTGAGTGGATGATGGTCGCCAACACCTACCACAAATATAGTGTATATATATATATATAAATATATATAAATATATATATATATACAATATATATATATATATATATACACAGTGTATATAGACTGTATATATATATATATATATATAGATATATATACTGTATATATATACTGTATATATATATATATATATATATATATATATACACAGTAGGCTCGCACAGTGTGCGAGAGATTGGGCAGTCCACGACCTCACGCACTGGGAATTCGCATACTGGGGATACATAATCTTATGGGAATAATTACATATGGGTGGTACCCCCTTCATACCTGGACATTTTTTGGCCCTTAGAGACATAATGAAGGTCATATTTTTCAGGTATTGTACTAAAGCTATAGCTACAATAACAAAAATATGGGTAGTCACCTTCACAACAGCAGACAACAGGCCTGATGACCTTAAATAACAGGGGTTCTAAACACTTACAGCGCCGCACTCCCCACCGCACCTCCCACCACACCAACACTTCTCTCCACAGACTCCTCTTGAGCACCTTCCCCAGGAGCATCAAAGTCACTCACTTCAGCCATAAACCCTTCAAAGTCCAATGCTGACACTTCTGACATTGCATCCTCTTCATCCTCAACAGTAGAATGCCTGGGAATTTCTGCATATCAACATGACGACACGTGACGCGCTGTGTGAGGGGTGGTCGTGCACTAATAGAGAATGGCATTTTTGAGCCACTCCTTGCCTCTGCCTCGCATTCTGTGCGGTAAACTCGCGCATTCAAGGGTTTTTGGTTATGATTTTTGTCACTCGCGCACAATGCGAATCGCGCACTGTGATGACGCGCACTGTGCGAACCTACTGTATATATAACGTGTCAAGTGGGGTTGGTGTAGGATTAGTGCCCCTCCCTGTAAAACAATTAACTCTAAGCCCTTGGCCACCCTGTTTGGGATACATGGTGTCTGGCATTGAATGAATGAATGAATATATGTACACAGCATATATATATATATATATATATATACACACACACACACACACACACACACACACACACACACACACAAGATGTGAGGGAAACCACCAGAAAAAGAGGACTTGATGTACCTTCAGTGCTAGATCTAATATTTACTAGGCAAGAAAATGATATTGACAGTTTAATATATCACCCTCCACTCGGCAAAAGCGATCATGCAGTACTAAATTATAACTTCAGGATAGCATATGACATAGTAAACAACAGTGACAGTTACAAAAAGAGCCTAAACTATAAAAAGGGAAATTATCAAGACCTAAAGAAGTATTTCGTAGAAGTTGATTGGGAAAATGAGCTTAGAGGACAAGATTTAAATGCTGTATATAAAAAATTTTGTGAATTTTATGAAATAGGAGTCCAGAAGTACATCCCACAGCACAAAGAAGCAGATAAGAAAATACAGAAATGGTTCAATACAGAATGTAAAAAATCAAAAGAAAGAAGAGATTTGTCGTGGAATAGATACAGAAGACACAATAGTGAAAGGGCGTATAATAATTACAAACAGGCAAGAAACGACTATACAAGAATAAGGAGGGAAGCCCAAAAACAGTTTGAGGAGGATATAATAAATAAAAGTAGTGATCAACCAAAGCTGTTTTACAGCTATATCAGAAGCAAAACCAAAGTAAAAGATATAATACAATCCATTACGGACAAGGGAATCACTTATACGCAAGAGAAAGATATTTGTGAAGCACTAAATAAGAATTTCCAATTAGTTTTTACAGAAGAAAAAAATTTTGAGGGGGACTATGTGGAACACGCATGTCCACACATACTACCAGATATACAAATAGCAGAAAAAGTAATACAGGAGGAGTTAAGTAGATTAGACAGAGGAAAAGCAAGTGGTCCTGATGAAATTTCATGTTGGGTATTACGAGAATGTGCAAAGGAGTTAAGTAAACCATTATTTTTAATTTTCAAGAAATCCTTGAGTCAAGGTAAACTACCTGATATTTGGAAAAAAGCAAATATTGTCCCCTTATTCAAGAAAGGAAATAGACAAAATCCACTCAACTACCGACCAGTATCACTGACCAGTGTTGTAAGCAAGGTATTAGAAAAACTTATAAGAAAAACTTGGGTAAATCATCTAGAAGAACACAGTATGATAACAGAAAGACAGTTTGGTTTCAGAAAAAGAAAATCATGTGTCACTAATCTGTTGAGCTACTATGACTGAGTAACAAACACAATACAGGAAAGGGAAGGATGGGTGGACAGTATCTATTTAGATTTCAAGAAAGCTTTTGACACAGTACCACACCAAAGACTTTTATGGAAACTGTACCATCAAGGAGGAATTCGAGGCAAACTGTTTTGTTGGATGCAAGACTTTCTCATAAAAAGAGAAATGAGGACAGTACTAAGAGGAAACTACTCATCATGGAAAGAAGTGACTAGTGGAGTACCACAGGGTTCAGTGCTGGCACCAATCATGTTTTTAGTGTATATAAATGATATAAACAGTAACACTGGAAATGAGAGCTATTTGAATATGTTTGCAGATGATGCAAAAATACAAAGGAGAATTACTAGCACAGACTCTTGTAGGGAGCTACAAGAAGAATTAAATAAACTTCATGAATGGAGTAGTACATGGCAAATGGAATTCAATGTGGACAAGTGTCATGTAATCAAGTTTGGTAAAAGTGGAAAAAGACCTGATTGGGATTATAAGTTAGGAAATAAAACCCTATACACATCAGAAAGAGAGAAAGACCTAAGTGTGATTATCAATAACAGACTATCTCCGGCTGACCACATCAGCGAGAAGGTACGGAACATGTATACACTGCTTGCAAATATGAGAATAGCATTCACATACATAAATGAAGACATGCTAAGAAGGATAATAACATCATTCATTAGACCAACCCTGGAATATGCATCAGTAGTCTGGAGTCCTCATCTCAAAAAGCATATTGACAAGATTGAAAAAGTTCAAAGGGCCGCTACAAGATGGAGACCAAGCTTAAGGGACCTAAGCTACGAAGAAAGACTAAATAAACTGAACCTACCAACACTACAGGAGAGAAGGAAAAGAGGTGACATGATAATGCTATATAAGTGCACATCAGGAAAGGAGAAAATAGACATAAATGATTACTTAACATATGGAGAAGCATCAGCAAGAGGACATTGCAAAAAACTGCATAAGAAGAGAGGTGATAAAGACGTAAGGAAATTCAGTTTCCCAAACAGAGCAATTGATCAATGGAATGCACTACCGAATGAAATAGTGTGTGCCAAAACAATTCACAAATTTAAGGATATGTACGATAAAT
The DNA here is from genome assembly GCF_032717465.1 of Coenobita brevimanus. Taxonomy (NCBI): domain Eukaryota; kingdom Metazoa; phylum Arthropoda; class Malacostraca; order Decapoda; family Coenobitidae; genus Coenobita; species Coenobita brevimanus. The sequence goes on from NC_137063.1 coordinate 44,031,072, forward strand.
ATGGTTTAAGACACGGGACAGTACGAGCTTGACTCATTCCTGTAAAGATACAATTAGGTAAGAACAATTAGGTAAGAACATACACACACACACAGTATGCTCGCATAGTACGTATAAGCACAATGCGCGAATTGCATAGTACACAAGTGACCAAAAATCATAACCATAAAACTTTGAATGCGCGAGTTTAGCCCACAATACGCGAGGCAGAGGCAAGGAGTGGCCCAAAACCGCTATTTTCCCTAACTGCGTGACCCCCTTCACCGCACGATGTGCCAGTGGCGACTTAGGGGCTCATGGGGAAGGTGCTCAAGAGGAGCCTATAGTAGGGTCTCGCCAATAGTGACTTTGACAGTAACGTTTTTCGGCAATAACGGTAAGTTAGAATAGATACCCAGTTTGTATAATAAGGTTTGGATTCACTTGAATGACGGTTATTTCGCGAATGCCAAGTTGTTATACTGCCAATACTTCCATGACAAGATGAGGAATAAAACAGACAAATAAGAAGAGATGAAGGAAATTGCTGAAAATATGAGCAGTTGCAAGGAAGAGAAGGAGGATCCTCCTCTCGCCACCTCCCCAGACTCGCCCGCCGCCGTCCCCTCCTCCTCCTCCACTGCCCCACCTGACTCACTATCCGCCTCCCCCTCCACCTCCACAGCCCCACCTGACTCACCTGCTTCGCCTGGCGTACCTACAACCCCCACCATAATGACTGTTGCTGCATTCTGAAAGAAATGTAACATTCGACAGACCGTAAATTCCTTCGTCAAAGCCTGGAATAATACAACACTGGCAACCGTTAAACAAGTGTGGTGCGGCCGTGGTGGCGGCGGGGGCACTCTAAGTGTATTGCCGTGCCTCGGAACCCCTGTTATTAAAGTCCATCAGGCCTGTTGTCTACTGTTGTTAAGGTGACTGATCATATTTTTGTTATTATAGCTATATCTATAGTGTCTCTCAGAAAAATTTTATCTTTATTATGTCTCTAAGGATAAAAAATGTCAAAGTATGAGGGGGTACCGCCCATATATAATTTTTCCCTTAAGATTATGTATTCACAGTGTGCGATTTCACAGTATGTGAGGACCAGGACCGCCCATCCACTTGCATACTGTGCGAGCTTACTGTGTATATATATATATATATATATATATATATATATATATAATACACACACACACACACACACACACACACACACCGCTCGCTGGTGCAGTGGTAACGTTCTCGCTTGCCAACTGGTGGACGGGAGTTCGCGCCTTGCTCAGGTTGCGAAAAGTTTCACTGACGAAGTGGGTGGTTACTGTCCCCCTTGAGCAAGGGGACGGGTGTGTGCGTGTGTGAAGGTCACAGCCTTGCCCTTAGATCGGACTATATGAGCTCTCAGCTCCCTTCCGGGAGGGTAAAAAGCTGACGATCACGACCATCAAGTGATCCTGACCGACCCGGTGAATTACACACACACGAACGAACAGCCGGAGAGAGCAGATGTCCCAGCCATCACTGCTAACCTTAAGTAGTTTCAGGAATTTTGTCTGTCCTGTCTCCTAAGGTCTTGTCTGAAATTTAAAATAATGAAAGTTAATAGACAACCAAAAATGTGAAGATTTATTGGCAAGAATATACATGAATGTTTGTAGTTTTTTTTCGGTAACAGCTGTTTTGGTACTTAACCAACATTAAACATGGCCGAAAATGTAAACAATGAGGGACTCGAATTTCAAGGATTTGATACAAATACCAATGTCATGGACCTAGTTAAAACATTAATTATGAGGATTAGTGAACTTGAAAAGAAAGTAGAGAATCTAGTGATAAAGGATGTATCTGAAAATACGGATACTACCATACAGAGTCTGATCCAATCCAATGAAACAGCGAATGAAGAGATTAGGAATTTGAAGCAGGAAAATGTTGAATTGAGGAGGAAACTAGAAGAGAGTACTAATAAAACGGAGAAGGTGAGTAATGTATTAGCAGAGCATAAGGCAAAGTGGGCACATGTAGAAGAACAGAAAGAAGTGGTCAGCTTAAGAGAGATCATCCAAGAAGAAAGGGAAATGAACAAGAAAAAAATGGAAGAAAATGTAGTGAAAATACTGAAGAAAAAAGAGAAAATAGTGAGAGAAACTGTAGAAAGGAACAGATGTGTAGTAATATTTGGAAACAGGGAAGAGGAAGAAAAGGTTAGGTTCATAAGACTCGAGAGAGACATGATCCTGGTGAGAGGAATATTAGGCAAGATTGACCCCGAAGGAGACAAGTGGGTAAAAGAAATTGAGGAAGTAAGGAGGATAGGGCCTTATAAGAAAGGGGAAACAAGACCAGTGAGAGTCAAGTTTACATCAGAAAGTGTAATAAATGAGATACTTAAAGTGACTTGGAAATTAAGCAAAGAGGCGGGGATGGAAAATATTATAATAAGAAAAGATCTGAATGAAGAAGAAAGAGAAGTTTTAAAATCATTAAAGGAAGAAGTAAAGGGAAAAAATGATAAGAGGACAGAGGAAGAATGTAATACTTTTTTTTGGAGAGTATTGGATATGAAAGTAAGGAAGTGGTATTTAAGGAAATAGAAGTGAAGGAAACTAAGGGGGATGGCTGTGAAAGATCAGAAGTTGAGGAAGTGGTACGGATAGAGAGTAGGAGAGAAGAGGGTATTAAAAACGTCAAAAATAATTTGAAGGTGATATATACTAATGTTGATGGTTTCATATCGACAAGGATCGAAATTAACAATTTCTTGAGAGAACATGAACCTGATGTCATGTGCTTTGTAGAGACCAAATTAAGAGAAGATATTGATGTTCATTTGGGAGATGGTAAATACAAACTGTGGAGAAAAGACAGGAAAGAAAAAAAGGGAGGAGGAGTGATGATAGCAGTGAAGAACAACATAAATGTAGATACTGTGGAAATGGGAGAAGACTGGGCTGAAGTGATATATATGAAATTAGAAACTGGAGAGAATGTTAAGCGAGATATGGCGGTAGTGTATGTTCCCCCAAAGACGAGAGCATGGAAGGATGACGAATACCATGAGATGTTGTCAGATATGGCTAGCTATTTGCAAAAAATAATTGAGAAAAGCAATAATATAATTTTAGTGGGTGACTTTAACTGTAAAGAGGTGAACTGGGAGGAATGGTACTTGGGAGGCGGCGAGGATTCATGGGGCACTATGTTATTAAATATAATAATGAATAATGTGATGACGCAATGGGTCAGAGAAGAGACATGGTTTCGAGGTGAGGACACACCAGCAAGGTTAGATTTACTGTTCACCAAAGAACCCAATGTAATAGAATCATTGAAATATCTCTGTCGTTTAGGAAAAAGTGATCATGTGGTCATTGAGTTCCAGATGTTAATAGGGAACGTTGAGCCAAGAGACGAGCTTCATAGACAGGGAAGATACAACTTTGGGAAAGCAAATTTTACAGGATTGAGAAACTATTTTGAAAATGCGGATTGGAGAAAATTCAGAGAAACGAGAGATACAGAAGAAGTGAGATATCTTTCTAGACCTCTATAATTTGGGAGTAGAAAAATTTGTACCAAGAGTAAGAGGGAAAGAAAACAGGAAAAAGGAGTGGTTTAATAGAAGGTGTATGATAGCAAAAAAAGAGAGAGATAAGGCGTGGAACAATTGGAGAAAGAGAGGTAACAACAGAACAAAGGAAGACTATAAAAGAACAACAAATGAATACACAAGAATACATAGAGAAGAAGAACGGAATTTTGGAAAAGGTATAATAGACAAATGCAAGGATGAACCCAAACTGTTTTATAGATTTGTTAATGGCAAACTGAAACAAAAGGAAGGAATCACCAAACTAAAAGTAGAAGGAGAGGTCTTTAAGGATGCGGCAATGCTAGCAGAAATAATGAACAAACGTTTCCAGTCAGTTTTCACTAAAGAAAAGGAGCTTGTGGAAGGGGAGGGAGTGATTAGAAATGTTCCGGTGATAAAAGATATAAAAGTGGATGTACAGGAAGTGTATAAATTACTGGAAACTCAAGATGTAAGGAAAGCCCCAGGACCTGATGGAATTTCTAATTGGGTACTGAAGGAATGCAGAGAACAACAGGCGGATAAAATTCACAATTTAATCGTATGCTCACTGGAAGAGGGGAAAGTGCCACAAAAATGGAAGAGGGCAAATGTGGTACCAATTTACAAGGGAGGAAACAGGGAAGAACCCCTGAATTATAGGCCAGTGTCTCTAACCAGCATGGTCGCAAATTTGTGTGAGAGAATCCTGAAAGACAGATGGATAAAATATCTGGAAGAGATGAATATTTTGGCTGAATGTCAGTTTGGATTCAGAAGTGGAAGGTCATGTGTTTCTAACTTGTTGAGCTTTTACTCAAGAGCGATTGATGTGGTACAGGAGAGAGATGGTTGGGTGGATTGTGTGTACTTAGACTTAGAGAAGGCCTTTAACAAGGTACCTCATAAAAGACTAATGTGGAAACTAGAATATATAGGAGGACTGAAGGGGAAACTTCTGGAATGGATGAGAGACTTTTTGAGAGACAGACAAATGAGGACAGTAATAAACGATTGGATGTCTGGATGGAGGGAAGTAACAAGTGGAGTCCCTCAAGGCTCGGTGTTGGCGCCAGTAATGTTCCTGATTTACATAAATGATATGGTAGATGGAGTGAACAGTTATGCAAGTCTGTTTGCTGATGATGTAAAGATCTTGAGGAAGGTAGAGGTTGAGGAGGATTGTAAAATGCTGCAGGAGGATTTGGATAGGATACACAATTGGAGCTGGATGTGGGAAATGAAATTTAATGTAAAGAAATGTAAAATATTGGAAATGGGTAAAAGTACCAGGAGGCCATCACTGACTTATTTATTGGGTAATGAATTAATCACAAAAAGGAGAGATGAGAAAGATTTGGGAGTGCTGGTCCAAGATAGTTTGTCACCAGAAAAGCACATTAACAAGATAGTTGGAGAGACTTATAAACTCTTGACTAACATAAGAGTAGCATTTCATTATATGGATGAGGAAATGATGAAAAAATTGATGGTGGCAATGATCCGCCCCAGGTTAGAATATGCAGCGGTAGTGTGGTCCCCACACAAAAAGAAAGATATAAACAAGATTGAGAGAATACAAAGAACAGCAACCAAGATGGTCCCCAATCTGACAGACCTGTCATACAGAGAGAGACTGGAAAAACTGGATTTGCCTTTGTTAGAGGAAAGGAGAAAGAGGGGAGACATGATTGCAGTGTTCAGGACCATGGTTGGAGTAGATAAAATTGACAAAGAAGATCTGTTTGTATGGGATAAGAGAGCAACAAGAGGACACGGAATGAAATTGAAAATGTCAAGCTGCTTGAAGGATATCAAGAAATATAGCTTTCCTTACAGAAGTATAGACTTATGGAATAGCCTGGACAAAGTGATTGTCCAGTCTAAAAACTTAAACGAGTTTAAAGCCAAATTTGACTTACTGAGAAACAGCGATGGAAACCCACGAGCATAGTACATTCTGTGTATATCACAATTAGGTAAAAAAAAAAAAAAAAAACTTAAATACTTAAATACTTAAAAAATACTTAAATATTTGGAATGACTTAGACAAAGAGGTGATGCATGAGAAAAACATTCATGTGTGTAAAGGTAGACTTGATAAATGTGGATATGGAGGCAGGACAACACGAGCATTGCTCAATTCCTGTATACTACAAATAGGTAAATACACACACACACACACACACATGGCAAATTTTTATTAAAAAATAAATACAGTAAGAGGTCATCATTATAATAAATTGCCACTAATTAAGGAAGCTTTTCAGTGGATGGCTAGGTAAAAATCTTTTTAAGTTATGGAAATGGAGGATTCCTGTACTTGTCACCAGTCTGTCCTTTGAGTCTATCTATACAGTACTTTTGTGTACAGAATGCCTATAAACCTTTTACAGTATTTAACTGTAGGAGTAATACAAACTGAATAAAGATATACCATATATGTTGCCATATTAGCTGTACATCACTTTGATGGTGTACAGTAGGTTGTACTAATGGCTAATGAAGTAGACTTAGCTGCTTTGCTTCAATAGCTGAGAGATGTGAGTTAGTATACCATTATGTGTTGGTGAGATCAGGAGACCAGGTGAGGCATTCGTAGAATTGTCTGATGGTCACATATGGTACTGTTCTACAGAGGCAAGCAAGAAAGAAAGAAATTTGGTGTAGGATGTTTTATCGGCAAATATCATGGTAGTAGTAGTGAATTTCAAGAATATAAGACCTAATCATGGAATAAGAGATACTGTAAGGAACATACCCAAATACTGTATGCACAGTACTGTACTTTAACATCAGTTTTTATATTAGTAAAGATTTATGAAGATATAGAACAGACAGTTAAAACCACAAAAAACCAGTTGTTGCACATATACATTTTTAGTAGATTTTAGCTCAAAAATATGCATGTTGAAGAGTTAGGCAAGACTGCAGTTAAGGGCAATTTGGAATCAGTGAGTGGAATGCTAAAAGTGAAATGCTTGTAGAATTTGTTTCAAAAAATCAGTCATGGGGTGTTGAACACCCCCCAGAAGAAAAGAGGAAGTAGATTTGGACTGGATTATGAGACAAAGACGAAGTAGATATTCTCCTTACTGGCAGAGCGCATGCTCTTGAGGAGTGTTAGCTACTTTGAGGAATGTTAAATGCCCTGAACAGGGCACCATGTTCACCTTCATTTGAGTTGAGGATTATGGGATACCATTATATGAACCCACATTATTGTGGAATCATACAATGTAATTATATTTTGCCCTCATGTATCCACACACTTATAAAATTTCACAGTGAAATGAATGTCTTAGGATAATGTACCCTAACCATCTTAGAAAATATGAGTGTTTAAAGAGTGTGTGTTAGAAACAGAGGCTCATCTTTTGTGTACTTTTCCATGGTAGATTATGAAAAGAGAAATCAGTTAATTTTTGACGTAGTGGCACCTTTCGTGGAGAGTATGATAATCTTTCACATCATTCAAGACAGGCTACTTTTTTAAACCTAAACCCAAAGGAAATAGGGTGCAATTTGATGTTTGTAGTGTTTTAGAATTCTCCACTTGTAGATTAGAGATGTTTCACAGTACAGTGCATTATTGTAAAGTAAAATTTTGCTAGGATGTACATTTCACTAACACAGATCCACAGTGCTTGATATTTCAAATCCTGCATTATATTTTTTCTGGAATCAAGGTGATGTATAACTTGTACTTGTTTCCAGAAAAGTTTGATATGAAGGGTTGAAACTGTGTAAGACTGCATTTAGATGCAGAATACATAGGACAGCTGGATATCCTTGATAAGCCTTTTGAGCTCGAAATATTCCTGCTAAATGTTACATTATATGTTTGGGAATCCCATAAACATAACTTAGTCTTTGCCAAATTCATTCCAATCCCATAAAAGTTATGTAGTCTTTGCCAGATTCATTCCTGTGCATCTTCATACCTGTTGACTGAAATGTGCAATTCAGTATGTATCTTGTTAGTATCTGTGGTATGCATATTTCACATATTAGTAGTTATATCACTTCTTCGTACTTGACCTACATCTGTACGTTGCATCAGAGTTAATGTAAAATACATTGAATAATACCATACATAGAATCACGTCAAGGGCATACACATACCTCCCCCCTCCCTTCCCTACTTCCCATTCCACCACTCCAGTGACTTGAGTACCTAGCATCTAATGAACCACTTTTGCAGGAACGAGCCTGATCTGGAATTTGAGGGGTTGTTGAAGCGAAATTCCACATGCGTTGAGTTCTTTCAAGGGACAATGTTTAACTCGGTAGACTTAGAACGTGTCAAGGTACTGAACACTTTGGTATAGCCTATTAGTCTTGCATTTAATTAATTAATTTTTGTCATTATCACCATTATTAATTTCAATTTGTTTTTTTGTTAAGTCCACCAAGCTGTTTCATACTTGGCAAAACTTTTATTTGAATTTCTGAATATTTTTTTTACATAATCTTATGTCTCAATCCTTTATGCATATCTTCATAACTACTGTATTGCTGAGATCAGTTCAGATTTACTAATACCATTATGGGAGATTTATTGTAATAGACATTGGACATTGTTTGATATTCATAATGCATTTTGTATTGATTTGGTTTCTACAGTCACATCATCCTGCCATCATTAGTGTTAGGTTCATGTTTCATGGCAGATTTTAGTTTGTTTAACTGCTTTTTATATATATATATATATATATATATATATATTTTTTTTTTAATTTCTTTACTTATGTTCAAAAGTCAGTGCCATAGGATTGCCCTTTAGCAACATACCTGTTTCTGTCAGTGCTTCAACTTCACTGTACTGAGCAGCAGTTAATTTTACTGGTTATTTTAATGGTAGGACCCCTACCTCCATCCCTTTTTTTTCTGTAAATAACAAAGCTGCAATTAACAGTGTGCAGGGCCTACAAGAAGCATTCCCAAATGAAGCTGATCATCTAGAAAAACTGTTTCTGAGAATGTTAATACAACAGTAAGATGTAATTAAAAGAACAGTATACAGTATTTGACCCCTTCAAAAGAGGGAAGCACATTCAGAACCCCATCTGCAGAATAGAGGAAACTCAAGTAAATCTACTATAGGACATTAGTTTTAGGCTCAGAATTGCAGGATATGCTAATTTTGACCTTCTCTTACAAAGTCATTTTGTAGCAGAGTGCAGTATTTAAAAAGCAGTACTAATTTTCATTAAACATTTGACCCACGTTAGGTTAGGTAGGTTTAAAAATTCACAGAATTATTGGAGCTTAAGAGCGTGAAGTTGCTCGTAGTATGTGGATCCCCAAATATGCAGATGGCTTGTATCCAAGCTTGGCAAGACAGTAGTGGGTATCTCCTGTTTTATAATTTTTTTTTGTTGTGTCCCCTCTGTTTCATTTTTTCTTGAGGCCCACATGATGTTCAAATTTTAATTTTACTACTTCTGATTCTACCTCTGCCGAGTTTACAGAACAGTTTTGCCCAACTTTTTTTTTTTTTTTTTTTTTTTTTTTTTTTTTTCTGAACTTACAAACACACACCTGACTGAAAGTTGCATGGGTTGCTGAGCAGTTCACCTACCCCGGATTGAACGGAGCAGACGGTAGCTTTGAACCCAATCTATTACTACTTCCTTCCTCATAGCTGGCCTGAAATTTGGTTATGGATCCAGTCTGCACCTCTTGGTTTGCTCTGACTTCCTTATTTTTTTTTTTTTTTTTTTTTTTTTTTTTTTTTTTTTCCGTGGATGATTGCTGTACATCTCCCACCTTTTCCTCTTCTTACCACCCCTTCACAGCATTTCCTTGCTGCATTTGAATGAGAGAGAAACTATAAGAGAAGGTGTGTTTAGGGAAGGTAGACTGTTTTAGACTCTTCATGTTTTGTTTCACTTTTTCAAACATCTTTCTCCCTTTGCTGTCTTATCTTAAGGGAATGGACTTTCTCATTTTTCCTCATGAATGGTCTGCCTGCCACTACATAAAACCTAACCTGCACACTTGAGCTAAACTGCATTTGCCAGAAGAAAAGAGAAAAACTCAGCTATTTTACTTTCAGATACATAAAAGTATTTCTTTCACTGTGGCTGGTTCATGTACTTTTATTTGCTATATGAATGTCAAGCTTCAAGTCCGAACAGATTTTGATTTTGTCTCTCATGTGAGCTTTTCTGCCTATCAGCTCTCTCTTTAAATCCACCTCTGTCTCCACTGCAAGAGTCTTGAAAAAACACTCCACCTTGCTTAAACCTCCACCTATTATGGCTTGTGACCCAGAAAATCTAGTCTCTCTCTCTCTCTCTCTCTCTCTCTCTCTCTCTCCTCCTCCTCCTCCTCCTCCTCCTCCTCCTCCTCCTTCTATGGCTTGTGACCCAGAAAATCTAGTCTCTCTCTCTCTCTCTCTCTCTCTCTCTCTCTCTCTCTCTCTCTCTCTCTCTTCCCTCCTCCTCCTCCTCCTCCTCCTCCTCCTCCTCCTCCTTCTCAGATCTCAGATGAACAAACACGTCAGAAAGATGTGCAGAAACAACAGAGATCTCACCACACAACCCTTCATACATATACTCAACCTGCTTTGTTTATCTTGCGAGTGGTGGCGATTTTCGTGTTTTTGGCATTGTCTTGGCTCACCATCTCATCATTATTTTCCTTTCCCGTGACTTCATTGCTTAAAAGTTGGAATTTCTTGAGAATTCTTATGTTATTGTGGTGGCAAGATTGTATTACATATGTAAATGTTATCCAAATTGTTTGAAAGTTAGAAAAGCATGATCATACCTTTTATACAATACCTTGGTGTAACTATACTTGAAAGTCTAGTAATGCAGCACTTTTTTTTTTTTTTTTTTTTTTTTTTTTTTTTAATGTAAGTGACTGGTACAGCAAAGTAAGGTACTGTACTGTGTGTCACCTAATATGTCATGCCTGGTTTACTGGTATAGAGCAATATTTTTTAATCTCCTTTATGATGCCTCTGTTAATGAGACACTACTTTGTCTGTGTACTGTTGGTCCACCATCCAGTATTGTCTTACAAGCTTGCCACATTATGAGATTCTCAGTTCCATTTCTCATCCCATAACCAGCTTCTGGTCTGCTGTGTCACCCTAGCTCCAGATGACCTTCCTCCGCTTTTCAGCACTTTGAAAGCTCTTTCTGTTCTTTCCTTCTCACCCCACTTACTCTTTCAGTCCTTGTTGCTCATATCAGCCATGTTGGTTCATCCTTGCCTCATACTCCTGGGGAAATATGGGTGTCCTGTATTTTTCAACCTATTTTAACCTAAATTTTCTCCTTTCATGCCAATCCCCATCTCAGTCTAGTGGAGTCTCATCATGACCCTTAACCAGCCCCCAGCCTTTCCCCACAACCTCCCCACAAATACGGGAGTTCAGAGTTTTTGACCCTTGTTTTGGACAGAAAAGAACCGGACCTCGAATTGGAGGGGCTATTGAAGAGGCACTCCACTACAGTAAGCTTCTATCAGGGGAGCATAATGAGTGCAGTGGACTTAGCTCGTGTCAAGGTAAATGTGCTCCCCTCCCCTTCCTCCTCCCCAGCTCTCATCAACTCCCCCTTCCCCCCCCATAGTAGCTTCAGTCCATTACCGCGAGGGAGCTGGTTTAATTGTGTCTTCTGTGTAACATCTAGTCATAATCCTCCTGCGACTACGGATTATCAGAAGCGAAAAGTAATGGCGATTCAGCATTTGATGGC
>NC_137063.1:44047345-44097345 GCF_032717465.1 Coenobita brevimanus
TCAGGAATAAGAACAAGTAACCGGCGAAACTCATTTCAATAGAAAATATGGAAAGGCCAGCCATTTGGTAAGGAATCAGTCCCAATGAATCAGTGACTCTTACGATGACACGGAGGCAGCTGAGGGTGACAAAGACACTGCTTACGTTGTCTCCACATTGGACTTTGAGGGGTTCCTGAGGGAGGCAGATGAGGAGGAAGTGGCACAGAGGCGGCAGTATGAGCTGGCAGCACATTTTCTTCGTGCTGAGAGGCCGTAGGCCACTTCAAGCCTTGGAACTCCTCCCTCCTCCCCCAGTCCATTCAAGCAGTGTTGTCAGTCCGAGTCAGGTAAGTATCTTATGGTATTGTTCATTCCCATCAAATATGCTTTACTTATTTGTTTTTCAGGTTGTTAATGTTTGCTGGTGACCATTGATGTAAGTTTGTGGGTAAGGGGGGCAACTTTTCTGAGATGACAGACCCATCAGTAATTTTCCTCATGGAATTAGTTATTTCTGACTCATGGAATTCTCAGATTTCAGTGTGTGCTCAATCTCATAATGCTGCAATTTACGAGATTCCACTGTATAGAGAGAGAGAGAGATGGATAGACTGATACTGTGGAATGTAAGGGGTGCAAATGATGAGGTGAAAGAGAGGGAGATTGTCCAGGTGCTTGAGGGTGCGAAAGCGGATTTATGTGGATTAACTGAAACTAAATGGGATTAGTTATTTCTGACTCTTGGAATTCCCAGATTTCAGTGTGTGCTCAATCTCATAATGCTGCAATTTACGAGATTCCACTGTATAGAGAGAGAGAGAGATAAATAGACTGATACTGTGGAATGTAAGGGGTGCAAATGATGAGGTGAAAGAGAGGGAGATTGTCCAGGTGCTTGAGGGTGCAAAAGTGGATTTATGTGGATTAACTGAAACTAAATGGAGAGGTGAGAGTGTGAGAGAATGGGAGTATGGATGGGGTATATGTGTGGGAGTAGGTGAGAATGAGAGGGCAAAAGAAGGAGTGTGTATTGTTGTGAGTAACAGATGGCAGGAGAATATAAGAGAATATGGGTCAGTTGGCTCAAGGATTGTGTAGATAAGATTGAAAGTTGGACTGCAAATGTGGGCGATTGTTTGCGTGTATGTGTCAACGCAAGATCGTGCAAGGAAAGTGAGAGAAGAGTTCTGGACAAATGTGGAAGCATGCATGGAAAAGTTTGAAAGGAATGACAGAGTGTTTTTGATTGGTGATATGAATGGTAAAGTAGGGAATGAGAAGGTGGATGGAGTAGTTGGTGAGTGAGGTATGCCTGCTGAGATAGATGAGAATGGCAATGCTTTAGTGTACATTAGTGCCAGGAGGGGGTTGGTGATAGCCAATATGCTCATCAGGCACAAAGTGATCCATAGTATACATGGCGAGTGATGAGAAGGATGGGTGGAGAACTGAGTGAACGGAGGCAATGATTATTATGTGTGTGTGGATGACAGGATGCGAAGGTGTGTAATGGATGCAAGAATATATAGAGGTTGGGGGAGTGGACTTTCTGACCACCACCAAATGGTGGTCAGAATCAAGGTCCAAGTGAAGCAGTATATGCAAGGAGGGTGGAGAGATTACAAGAGGATGAGGGAAAGGCAGAATATAAGAAGAGAAATGGAGGAGCAATTGGGTAAATATGGAATGGAGCAGATGGAGGACGTGGAAGGTGTGTGCAAGATATTCACAGAAGAAATCTGTGCAGCATGTGAAGTGGTGTGTGGGGTGAAGAGACGAAAGGGGGTGCAAGGAACAGCATGGTGGAATGAGGAGGTGAGACGGGCTGTGGCACAAAAGAAGAAGGCATATAGTAAAATAATGAGAAATAGGGGTGTGGAAAAAGTCAAGAGATGGAAAAGAGAGTTATATGTAAAGAGGAAGAGAGAGGTGAAAAAATTACTGAGAGAGAGTAAGAAGAGAGTGGATGAGGAATTTGGAAGGAATTTGAATGTAAAGTGGAGGGAATGTAAGAAAATGTTCTGGAAAGAGGTAAAGAGAGTTTGACAGGGTGACAGAGAAGTTAGTCGAGGAGTGAAAGATAAAAATGGTGGATTACTAGTGGAGAAGGGAGAAAAGTGAGCAGATGGAGAGATCACTTTAAGGAATTGTTAAACATAGGGAATGAAAGTAAGGCAAGTATAAGTGGCTGGGGAATGGCTAGGAGATGGAGGGATGTGAGAAGAGAGGAAGAAATCAGTAGGATGGAAGTTGTGGAAGCAATAAAGCAAGTCAAAATTGGAAAAGCCCCAGGAATTGATGGAGTTTGTGGTGAAATCCTGAAGCATGGGGGAGAGATAGTAGTAGAATGGATGTGGAAGATGTGCAGATTGGCCTGGGAGGAAGGTAGAGTCCCGGAGGATTGGAAGTCAGGTATAATTATTCCATTGTACAAAGGAAAAGGGGAAAAAGAAGTGTATGGTAATCATAGGGGCACTTCGTTTCTTAGTGTAATAGGAAAAGTATATGGTGGGATACGTATTGACAGTTAGGGAAATAACAAAGGAATTAGTTGGAGAAGAACAGGGAGGTTTTAGGAAGGGAAGATGCTGTGTAGGTCAGATATTCATTCATAGATCATTAGTGGAAAAGTTTCTAGAGAAGGGAAAGAAGTTGTATGCAGCCTTCATGGATTTGGAGAAAGCATATGACAGGATGGATAGACAAGGATTGTGGAAAGTATTAAGAATATATGGAGTAAATGGGAAGTTGTTGAACACCGTGAAGAGTATGGAATATGGATGAGGGTGCTAAGGCTGCAGTGCATGTGGATAGTGAACTGAGTGAATTTTTCTACTTGAAGGTTGGATTGAAACAGGGATGTGTCATGTCTCCATGGTTGTTCAGTGTGTATGTGGATGGGGTTATAAAAGAGGTACAAGGTAGGGCAGTGGATGTTGGAGTGGCCCTAATGAGAGAAGGCAATGTTTGGAAACCCCCTGTACTGTTGTTTGCAGATGATACTGTGTTGTTAAGTGAAGACGAAGGGGAGCTGCAAGGCATGGTGGATGAGTTTGGGAGAGTGTATAAGAAACAGAATCTGAAGGTGAATGTAGGGGAGAGTAATGTTATTGTCTTCGAGAGATGTGACGTCAGTGAATGTACAGTGAGGTTGGATGAGGGGGAAATGGAAAATGTGACTGTGTTTAACCCGCCCCGTCCCGTCGACGTATGGGTATGTTGCAACGATTTCCATTTGCCAGTCCCGGCGACGTACCAGTACGTCGTGCAATTGCAAGGTCCCTAATTTGCACAATTTTCAATTTTTGCGCGTGATTTTTCGTATGTATACACGGGACACCTTCCTCTATTCCTCTACAAGATGCCAAGCAGGGACAATGGCTTACACCGCATAACCTCCCCCCTCCCCCCCTCACACCATTGTCTTGGCGAAGGACCTGTTACCAGTGACCTGGCTAGTAAAGATATTCAGGGCCAGAGTGATTCCCCAATCGATGACAATGTGGAGGACAATGTTTACATAGCATTAGAAGAAGAAACAGCCAGAAATAATGATCAGGTAATGTGGCAAAAAAAGGTCAGGTATGGTGATTAGTTAGTGAGTGAAACAATGCTTATAATGCCTTTATTACTGCTTGAAAACCAATATACTCTCATACTGCATATACATTCGTACCAAGTAAATAAATAAATACCGTTTATGAGTGGATAAAATAGTTACCCTCCCATAGAACTCGTTTTCTTTGGTGCCAGCATGTTAGAAAACCCAGTCAGGTAAGGAGGAACTCCTACCTGGATTGGGTATTTTAAACCTCAGGTGAGCGATTTCTCTATGAATTTTCGATGTTTCTCACCAAAAGCGAAGGTTTTAGCCGAAAATTTTTTTTTCGAAAATACCTCGGGACTGGGGGATGTTGGAGGTGCGGAAAACCTCGGGATGTGACGAGTTAAGTACAATGCCCTTGCACAGTGAACGTATTCAGAGTAAATGATTCACCTAGTGAACAAGCAGGGGGTAACCAGGTCCACAAAACCTTAGTGAACGAGTTGAACCCTGAGTGAACGGAAAAGAGTAGGTCATAACTGCAGTCTCTCATATTGGATAACCCCTCCCCCCCCAAGTAGATTCTGCACAAGAGACAAGATCTGAGCAACTTGTGCAGAATCCAGTGGAGGACGAAGATTTGCCTATGTCGAAGGTCAGTAAAATTCTAGTAGCAGTGGATGTTCTGAGAGAAATGGTCAAGACAAGTGAAACCAGCAGCCTTAGGACACAGGAAGTTCTCAGTGGAGTAGAAACCACTTTTCATTATTACACTGAAAGGCACAATACAGAAGTCAGCATAAGAAAAACAACAGGAGCCAGTTGCCACCACATCATCTGCTACAGTTCCTGGTGAAGACAATGATGTGATGTCAGTGGTGTCATCTTTGGACTTTGAAGGTTTTATGGGAGAGGTGAACAAGGTAGAGGCATGTGAGGAAGTGTTTCAATCAAGTGATGAGGGTGGGACTGGTGATGGGAACGAGGGAGTGGAAGGTGATGTGGTGGGGTCACCCTAAGTGTATCTCCCTTCCTCGGAACCACCTGTATTCAAGCCAATCAGGACTACCATCTGCTCCACTTTAGGTAAATAACCATGTGTTTTATATTTTATATATCTGTACTGTATGTGTTTGAAATGTGCCATTTAGGACATCTCTATGGCTCAAAAAGTGGACTTTGAGGAAGCAGTGCTACCCATATGCTATTGTTCCCATAAGATACATTGTTCACAGTGAGCGAATTCGCAGTGAACAAGCTTGTCTGCTGCCCATAAACTCGTTCACTGTGCGAGGGCACTGCACTTGGGTAGTGTGATGAGTAAGGATGGAAGTTTGGAGGGTGAAGTGCTTGAAAGGGTACAGCAAGAAAGAAAGGTTGCTGGTTCTTTGAAAGCAGTAATAAGAAACAGAGAAGTGACCATGAAAGTGAAAAAGTTACCACATGACAGTATTATGATACCAACTCTAACTTATGGAAGTGAAGCTTGGAGCTTATTGGAGGGACAGAATTCAAGAGTGAGAGCAGTGGAAATGAGTTATTTGAGAGGAGCCTGTGGAGTCACATGGAGAAACAGACTGACAAATGAGGATGTGAAGGAGCATTGTGGTGTGGATGTGGATGTGATGGGAAGCATCAGGAGAAACACAATGAGGTGGTTTGGCCATGTGGAGAGGATGGAGAGTGAGAGACTGATGAAGAGAGTGTGTGTGAGTGAGGTGGAGGGGAGGAGAGGGAGGAGGAGGCCAAGGATGAGATGAAGGATAGAGTGGAGAGGTATATGAGAGAGAGGGGTGTGAGCTGGGAGCAGGGCAGTGAAATGTCCGGGGGACAGGATGACATGGAGGCGATTTGTTTGTTACCACCCCTTATGGGATTAAGGTGTCTAGCAATAGATAGATTGATAGATTGATACACACACACACACACACACATATATATATATATATATATATATATATATATATATACATACACATATATATACAGTAGGCTCGCTCAGTGCACGTCATCACAGTGCGCGAATTGCATTGTGCGCGAGTGACCAAAAATCATAACGAAAAACCTTGAATGCGCGCGTTTACCCCACAAAACACGAGGTAGAGGCAAGAAGTGGGTTCGAAACGCCATTTTCCATCAGTACACGACCCCCCCCCACACATAACGCACCAATAGTGACCTAGAGGCTCACGGGGAAGGTGCTCAAGAGGAGTCTACAATAAGATATCGCCAATAACAGCTTCAGTAATAACGTTTTCGGCAATAACAGTAAGTCAGAATAGATACCCAGTTTCTATAATAATGATGTTTATTTCGTGAATACCAAGTTGTTATACTGCCAATACGTCCATAACAAGATGAGGAATGAAACAAACAAGCAAGAAGAGATGAAGGAAATTGCCAAAAATGTGAGCAGTAGCGAGGAGGAGAGGGAGGATCCTCCCCTCACCACCTCCCCTGACTCGCCCACCGCCGTCCTCCACTGCCCCACCTGACTCACCAGCCGCCTCCCTCTCCACCTTCACAGCCCCACCTGACTCACCTGGCATACCTGCAACCCCCACCATAATGACTGTTCCTGCATTCTGGAAGAAATGTAACGTTCAACAGGCCGTAAATTTCTTCGTCAAAGCCTGGAATAATACAACGTTGGCAACCATTAAACAAGCATGGTGCGGCCGGGGTGGTGGCAGGGGCACTGTAAGTGCATTGCCGTGCCTCAGAACCCCTGTTGTTTAAGTCCATCAGGCCTGTTGTCTACTGTTGTTAAGGTGACTGCCCATATTTTTGTTATTGCAGCTATATCTGTAGTACAATATCAGAAAAATTTGACCTTTTTTATGTCTCTAAGGGCCAAAAAATGTCCAGGTATGAGGGGGTACCGCCCATATGTAATTATTCCCATAAGATTATGTATTCCCAGTACGGAAATTCCCAGTGCATGAGGTCGTGGACCGCCCAATCTCTTGCGCACTATGCGAGCCTACTGTATATATATATAATCATACATATATATATTTATATACAGCAGTCCCCCAATTATCCGGGCATCCATTATCCAAACAATCCATTATACGGATGCTACGATGTGACTGTTCAAAACTATTATTTGTACATTTTTCCATTTTATCCGGACAAAATCTGTGCGTACAGGTGTAAATTTTGGCTGAGCAATCATTTTCACCTCCCCCCCCCCGGGGGTTTTTTTTTTTTTTTTTTTTTTTTTTTTTTCTCAGGGTATGGCCCTGCGGTGGTGATTGCTTGACCATGAAAATTGCTTGGCTCCGGTTTATGGATCTGTTTGACCAGATAGAGTTGTGTGAAACACCAGGAATAAGTGTTGTACGATGTAGTGTAGTGGCCTTTTACTGTGTCTTTCAAAGTTAGGATATGTAGTATGTGGGGGAGAAGTCCATTATCCAGGTGGATCCGCTATCCGGACACGCCTTTGGCTCTATTATGTCAGATAATTGAGGGATTACTGTATGTATACTGTATGTGTATATACAGGTATTTATATATATATTTATTCATTTATTCATTCATTCATTCATCATCCAGTCCTACGTTGCCCCATGAAGAGCGTTGGAGCCTAGGGCTAGGCAAGTTGGTCTTGACATTTAAGATGAGAGTAACCAGCCTCACACATCCCTGGGTGGCATCACGTGAGCAATAAACCCCAGCCATAAACCTTCACCTTCTCAATCCAATTGGAGCACCGTACTTACCCACTAAACCACCAGGCGCCAAACTTTGGTAATATGGTTACCACCCAGCGTAGTAAATGGTTTCCTGGTGTACGGGAAACCATTTGACTTGTCACTCAGTGGAGAATCACCCACAGGCAGAATGAAGAGGAAAGAATGAAGGAAAGGAAGACAGAAGAGGCAGTGTAAAGTCACCCGTAGGCAGATATATATATATATACAGTACTGTATATATATACAGTACCCTGGCATCCAACACGGTAATATTGTCATGCATGGGTCCCGTGTTGGACCAAAAACGTGTTGGACAAACAACAGAGCTTATGGGGAAAAATGAATTATGTCAGCAACCCTAGGAAAAGTCACCTTATATACATACCGTATTCCTATATATATATTAGTACTGCTGTAATTATAATGAATGGTACTGTACTATGAATGATAACTAACCTTTCAGGATAGTGTTGGTGGGCTTGTTGGGAATGGAAGGTGGTATCAGGCTGTAGGTAGTCCTACTGGGTCCCCAGAGGATGGCTGCTGGCATCACTAGTGGGTAATGGCAGCTGCTCCTCCTCAACCTCCCTCATAAATCTTTCGAAATTCCTCTTCCCTTTCTTCTGCCTCTCGATGAATTCTAGCTTGGTGGCCTGAGGGAGGTGCTGCCACTTCTTGGGGTTCTCAGAAGGCTTCCTAGGCATCATTAGCTGAGTAAAATGCAGTAGCAAGGGCAGAAAATGCAGCAAGAAAAAAGCACCGTCCAATGCGAATTATGCAACTGAGTGGCGCTGTGGCAGGAGAAATTTAAACAAAACATCACGTGAGAGCAGAAGCATTTTTCATTGGGCGACATCACGATCTCGTCACGATAGCGGTCAGGGGAGGCTACTTGATTGGAAGTTTTGATTGGTTCTCAGCATCACGGGAACGTCTAGTATGACAGTGTTGGACCAGGGGTGATCGTGCTAGAGGCGAACTCTGCGGATTTCACCCACTTCTCGGAGCTCCGTCCGTGTTATGCTTACGCACCCGTTTTACAGTACTTAAATCGTATTAAATTGTACTAATTTTTTGCTCTCCGTGCTGGACGCGAATCGTGCTGGACAAACGCGTGTTGGACGCGAGGGTACTGTATATATATATATATATATATATATATATATATATATATTTAAAATGTATATGTATGCAGTTATCCCTCGATTATCCAACCTAATAGAGCCAAAGGCATGTCCGGGTAATGGCTCCATCTGGACAATCAAGAGATTGTTGTATACAATACTGTATATATACAGTGGAATCTCCTAAGTCACGCGATTCTAAGTAGCGGATTCATAATACACAGCAACATCATGCAGGTTTACAACATTAGTAAATTGCAGAAATTAAAAAATTTGCAGATGCAGCCATCAAAAGTGACACTTTTCCGATGCCTCTTGTAATATGCACCGCCATTACCACGATTCCGCGCATCTGGCTGGGTGTAAACCAATCTTAGTCAAACACGGCAATTACTAAACCAATCATTTTCATGCATAGCTCTTACTATAAGCCAATCACAGTGCCTCCTTCCCATGCCAAGCGTGAAGGTTGTTTGAGTTTGCTGGTGACAAGTTTGATGTAGGTTTGGGGATAAGGGGGGCAACTTTTCCGAGATGACAGACCCATAAGTAATTTTCCCTCATGAGATTAGTTATACTAAAACCTTACTATAACGGACAAATTGGGGCCATAGCCGTTCTGAAAAAAAAGCAAAATTCTGATAAAAGCGACATCTGGACTTCCCCCTGCTAACCTGGACTTTTTCTGATATATCAGACATCAGTCCAGATTGCACCAACTGTGTTTAAACTGTTTTCACTACCATTGCAGTAGTACTGCATTATACATACAGTAGTACTGTACTATACATTCACTTCAGTAATCAAATGGTATAATATTTATAATATTACTGTACTGTACACTGATGAACATGTCTTTTATTTACCTTATTGTGGTGAACATACCTGAAGTGGTTGAGCAGTCCGGCCCGCTTCTGGCTGTATCGGACTTTTTCCGATATATAAGAATTTAGTCCGGTGGTTCCTCTATTCCGATAAAACCGAATTCTAGTCTATTGAAATCCGCTTTATCAAGGTTTTACAGTACAGGTAGCCCTCCTTACTCGCAGGAGTTAGGGGATGCAGACCCCTGCAAATGTGGAATTTCCATGGATGTTTGGGGCGCCCTCTTGTAAATGCCTCTACAGCTGCAAGTCACCCCCTGTGAGCAAGTGTGCACTTACTGTACCTAATAAACCATATCTGGGACCCGGAAGCAGCATAAAATATCATAGTAACAGACCAACTGTATAAAAAAGTTTAATAACAAATAACTTTTCATTGTACTAAGGGTAAATATGTACTTGGTGACTTCCACAGACTCTGCAGCTGAGTGCATCTTGCGCACATCCAAATGAGTGTGGGTAAGCCATCAGCTACGTATTTACCCCAGCTTCGTACAGCCATACCCATTAAATTCAGAGTTAACTCACCACTGTCCCTGAAGTTTTGGCAGACAAACTCTGACGACTTGTGATGATGATGATGATGAAAATGACATAGATGAAACTGAAGATGATTAGCGATGCAGTTACCGATGATGGATGACTGAATGAGATGATGTGGAGTGTAACTTCATGACATAAGGAATCTACATGTGTGTAGACTCCACCTCATTTCTACTGCTAGCGTCATCGCTGAGCAGTGGTGGATTGTCAATATCACCTTCAGAGGCAGGTGGAGGGGATGATGCGTCGTCAGAGTCAGAGTGAACAGGTTCAGGGTTGCCAACGGGTTGAGGTTCAGGCACAAATGCAGGCTGCTTAGCCTCAGGTGTGGTAGAGCAAGACAGCAGCAGCAGCGGCAGCAGCAGGTTGTGATATCTTTGAGAAGAACAATGTGATAGGCAACTGAGACCGCTTCCACTTCATGTCGTCAAACAGTGTTTTGTAGGGGACTGTGATCTGATATATGGCATTCACTACCTTCATTGCCTTCACCATTGATGGGTCCATATCATTGAAGAATTGCTTGAGTTGTGTGGTCATCCTCATCGTCTCCCTTAGCTTTTCAAGGGTGAGGGCTTCCTGCTGCAGTGCATCATCAGGATTCTCCATTGCATCCTCCTCCCTGCTCACGACAGTGGCGGGACACAGACTGAGGGAAAGACAGAGGAACGCAGGAGCGCGGTGGTTTGGTGCGAGCCTGGTTTGACGCAAAATGACTTGCGAGCGTCTGCACTGCTACATTTTGTGGCCGCAAACAGAATCTTGGCACCACAGAGGGGCAATCTGCTAATTTGCGAGACCTGTGAATGTGGAGGGCCGTCTGTATTTCTAAATCGTGGCGTGTGCCCAGTCTCATAAGATGGTGATTAAGGAGATTCCACTGTATGTATGTACATATGTCAGACAGTAATATACAGTACAGTACTGTAATTGAATTAATAAAGTATTACATTAAGATTAAAATGATCATTCAAGGACATTACTTATCATACTACACTGGATTACTGTATTTACAAGTTGGATTATATGGTGTAATTTCAAACAGCTGCTAATATAACTCCAGTGATACATTTAAGTAGATCAGTTGTCTGCTTACACAAAGCTAACTTAAACCACACGTATCAGCTACATGTATTGATAACTGCACCATCAATGTTTCACACCTTAGCTAGCTACTGTACAGCACATAAATGTTATTCTGCACACATATAACATGTATTAAAGGTACTGCACTATTAAGTGTTGTAATTTGTACATTTATAAGTCTTCTTTATAATAATTTCTCAGACATCACGATACTGAAGAGTTAGAACAAAATATTCTCTAAGATGTGTGTGTTCAAGGCAGAACTCATACAGTTTTTGTCATTCTTTTACAGTATAATTTTGAGTAGTTATTAGCAAGCATATGCAAAGCATATACAGGTATACTTCCATAGTGATGCTTGGTTTCCTATTGGCAGTTAGTTGGTATATTTCCCATTCATGTGTCACAGTCATGTAATGTGACACTGAAAACTGTTGCGAGAATATCTCCTTAGTTATGTTTTTCAAGCTGAAGCTAAGGGCTTAAGAATAAGGAATACACTAATTCCCATTGTTTCACCCTTAAAGGCTATTCTCAAAGCAAAGGAAATTGTTCTGACAGTGTATTGTTTGTTTTAATTATCAAAGGGATGCTGGCATCAACCTGTGCCCAGACCTAGTATAAAGTAGAACAGAAAGAATATGAGGCAGTAATCAGATGAACATATTGTAATGCTCAGATAGTTCACAAAGTAGTTCAGGGAGATCCTGTCCTAACAGTCTGGGTGTTACAGCTGTAGCTTATTTTTGGTCTATCTATCTATCTATTGCCAGACTTCTCAATCCCGTTTGGGGTGGCCACAAACAAATCGCCTCCAAGTCGCCATGTCCCCCGCCATTTCACTGCCCTGCTCCCAACTTACACCCCCCTCTCTCATATACCTCTCCACCCCATCCCTCCATCTCATCCTCGGCTTCCACTTCACTCACATACACTCTCTTCGTCAGTCTTTCACCCTCCATCCTCTCCACATGGCCAAACCACCTCAGTGTGTTCCTCATAACGCTTCCTATCACATCCACATCCACACCACAACGCTTCTTTATATCCTCATTCGTCAGCCTGTCTCTCCATGTGACTCCACAGGCTCCTCTTAAATAACTCATTTCCACTGCTCTCACTCTTGTGTCCTTCCAACAACGTTCAAGCTTCACTTCCGTACGTTAGAGTTGGTATCACAATACTGTCATGTAGTAACTTTTTCACTTCCATGCTCACTTCCCTGTTTCTTATCGCTGCTTTCAAAGAACCAGCAACCTTTCTTCTCTGCTGTACCCTTTCAAGCACTTCACCCTCCAAACCTCCATCCTTACTCATCACACTACCCAAGTACTTAAACGTACTCACATTTTCCAATTCCTCACCATCCAACCTCGCTGAACATTCACTGACTTCACCTCTCTCAAAGACCATCACTTTACTCTTCCCTACATTCACCTTTAGATTCCGTTTCTTACACACTCTCCCAGACTCATCCACCAAGCCTTGCAGCTCCCCTTCGTCTTCACTCAACAACACAGTATCATCTGCAAACAACAGTACAGGGAGTTTCCAGACACTATCCTCTCTCACCAGGGCCACTCCAACATCCACTACCCTACCTTGTACCTCTTTTATTACCCCATCCATGTACAGATTGAACAACTATGGAGACATGACACATCCCTGTTTCAACCCAACTTTCAAAGAGAAAAATTCACTTAGTTCACCATCCACACGTACTGCAGCCTTCGCACCATCGTACATACTCTTCACAGCATTCAACAACTTCCCATCTACTCCATATATTCTTAACACTTTCCACAATCCTTGTCTATCCACCCTGTCATATGCTTTCTCCAAATCCATGATAGCCGCATACAACTTCTTTCCCTTCTCTAGAAACTTTTCCACTAAAGATCTAAGAATGAATATCTGATCTACACAACCTCTTCCCTTCCTAAAGCCTCCCTGTTCTTCTCCAACTAATTTCTCTGTTCTTTCTCTAACTCTGTCAATAAGTATCCTACCATACACTTTTCCTATTATACTAAGAAGACAAATGCCCCTATGAATACCACACACTTCTTTTTCCTCTTTTCCTTTGTACAAGGGAATAATTGTACCTGACTTCCAATCCTCCGGGACTCTACCTTCCTCCCAGGCCAATCTGCACATCTTCCACATCCATTCTACTACTATCTCTCCCCCATGCTTCAGCATTTCACCACACACTCCATCAATTCCTGGGCTTTCCCCGATTTAACTTTCTTCATTGCTTCCACAACTCCTATCCTACTGATTTCTTCCTGTCTTCTCACCTCCCTCCTTCTCCCAGCCATTCCCCAGCCACTTATACTCGCATTACTTCCATCCTCTACGTTCAACAATTCCTTAAAGTGTTCTGTCCATCTGCTCACTTTTTCTCCCTTCTCCACTGGTAATCTACCATTTTTATCTTTCACTCCCCTGCTAACTTCACTTCCACCCTGTCTTACTCTTTTCACCTCTTTCCAGAACATTTTCTTACAGTCCCTCCACTTTACACTCAAATTCCTTTCAAATTCCTCATCCACTCTCTTCTTACTCTCTCTTACTAATCTTTTCACCTCTCTCTTTCTTTCTACATATAACTCTCTCTTCCGCCTCTCAACTTCTTCCACGCCCCTATTTCTCATCCATTCATTGTATGCTTTCTTCTTTTGTGCCACAGCCTGTTTCACCTCTTCAGTCCACCATGCTGTTCCTTGCACCCCCCTCCGTCTTCTCTTCCTTCCACACACCACATGACATGCTGCACATATTTCTTCTGTAAATATCCTACACACACCTTCCACGTCTCCCATCTGCTCCAATTCATATTTGCTCAATCGTTCCTCCACTTCTCTCTTATACTCTGCCTTTTTCTCATCCTCTTGTAACCTTTCCACTCTCCTTGCAACTACCCCATCCTCTCATCTTTCCCTTCTTCTATTTCTCCATTCTAATTTGACCTTGACTCTGGCCACCACCAAGTAGTGGTCAGAAAGTCCACTCCCCCAACCTCTATAAACTCTTGCATCCATTACACATCTTCGCATCCTTTCATCCACACACACATAATCAATCATTGCCTTCCTTTCATTCACTTCACCACCCACCCTTCTCATCACTTGCCATGTATACCTGTGGATCATTTTATGCCTGAAGAGGGTATTGGTTATCACCAACCCCCTCCCAGCACAAATGTCCATTAACGCACTCCCATTCTCATCTATCTCAGCAGGCACACCCCACTCACCAACTATTCCATCCACCTTCACATTCTCAACTTTACCATTCATATCACCAATCAAAAACACTCTCTCATTCCTTCCAAACTTTTCCATGCACACTTCTACATTTGTCCAGAACTCTTCTCTCACTCTTCTAGCACGATCTTGCGTTGGCACATACACACACACAATCGCTCACATTTGTATTCCAACTTTCAACTTTACCCACACAATCCTTGACCCAACTGATCCATACTGTCTTATGCTCCTCTTCCATCTTTTACTCACAACTATACATACTCCTTCCTTTGCCCTCTCATTCTCACCTACTCCTGCACATATACCCCATCCATACTCCCATTCTCTCACACTTTCTTCTCTCCATTTTGTTTCAGTTATTCCACATACATCCACTTTCGCACCCTGAAGCACCTGGACAATCTCTCTCTCTTTCACCTCATCATTTGCTCCTCTTACATTCCAAGTACCCATTACCAAGTCCTTTGTCCAGTCCTGGGTTGTCATCGTTTGGTCAGTCCTTGTCCGAGGCTTATTGTTTGTTTTTTTAGTTTATTGTTTTCCGGGGAGGGGCACTAACCCTCCGCCAACCCTTTTAGTCGCCTTTTACGACAAGCAGGGATACTGAGGGAGTATTCTTGAAAAAAAAAACTACCCCCAGGGGGTGCTTTAAATAAAGTCTAAATCTATCATTAATACTCACTACTTGCAATGAATTTTCCAGTTATCAATTGCATTTTTGTTGACCAAAGTGATGAGCAGTTTGTTGATTGCAAATTGTTTTATATGACTATGCCTTAAAATAATTATGCTGTAATGTTCAGTAGCAAATCAGATAAAAGATTGTTAATACAAATTATGTTGGGATAGAACTACAGATTTTGCAAATCAGTTGGTATTTTGTTGACTGATGTACAGTTTGCTGAATATTTGTACAAATTATTTTAGATTTTACCTATGTCTTAAAAAAAAAAAAAAAAAAAAGGGCTGTATTGTGCTGTTGCCAATCAGATAACAGATTATACATACAAATTATGTTGGAATAGAACTACAAAAATTGCAAATTCATAGGGACATTCTCTGGTTTGTAGCAGCTGTTCCTAAGCCATCATGCACCTCTCACCCCCAGTGATATATAAACTGATCTTTGGGAAAGCATAAGAAATTATTTGCAATAGTGGAATACACATACTGTACTTTACTAGTTTTACCTTTGTATGAGACATTGAAAGACAGTTTAAACTGAGAGCATTTTCATTTTAAATAGCACATTAATTAAGAACTTCTGACTTTAAATAGCACAGACATAGGGTATATCTGTAGTAGAATCTTTTTTTCCCTATAAGATAATGTTGTTATAGACCAAGAGGCCTCTTATTATCTGTGCATTCTATGGACAGTACTCATATGTACCCTCTGTGTACTAAAAATTTGTATCTATCTATCTATCTATCTATCTATAGCCTGACGCCCTAATCCCACAAAGGGTGGCCGCAGACAAAACGCCTCCAAGTCGCTCTGTCACCTACCATTTGACTACCCTCCCCCCAACTCACCCCCCCCTCCCTCATATACCTCTCAACTCCATCCCTCCACCTCATCCTCGGTCTACCTCTCCCTCTCTCTCCCTCCACCTCACCTACATACATCCTCATAGTCAGTCTTTCATTCTCCATTCTCTTCACATGTCCAAACCACCTCAGTGTATTTCTCCTAATCTTCTCAACCACATCCACATCCACCCCACATCGTTCCTTCACTTCTTCATTCGTCAACCTGTCCCTCCATGTCACTCCACATGCTCCTCTCAAGTAACTCATTTCCACTGCTCTCACTCTTGACTTGTTCCCTTCTTGCAAGGTCCATGCCTCGCTTCCATACGTCAGGGTAGGGATCACAATACTATCATGTAGTGACTTCTTAACTTCCATACTCACCTCCCTATTTCTCATCACTGCTTTCAGTGTACCAACGACCTTCCTTCCCTGCTGTACCCTTTCACGCACTTCATCCCCCAAAGTTCCATCCTTACTCATCACACTACCCAAGTACTTGAATGCACTCACATTCTCCATATCCTCACCATCCAACCTCACTGCACACTCTGTGACTTCATTCCTCTCAGACACCATAACTTTACTTTTGTTTACATTAACTTTCAGATTCCTCCTCCTACACACTGTCCCAAATTCATTCACCAAACCTTGCAACTCCCATTCATCTTTGTATGCCAGGTAAATACAGCATATAAGTGGCTTCTCAAGGTGGAAGAAATTAATGGAGATTTTTGTCTAACTCCCTTTACCTATCTTCCAGACTGTTAAGTTGCATAGAGTAACACAAACAAATAAGAAATGTCAGTCTGCTGAAGAGATTAACTTGATTTCACTTAATGCATCGATCAAACTGATGTAGTTATGCATATGGACATATTGGAGTTGTTCTTTTTCATGACTGGTGTTGTTTTGCTTTACTATTTGCTCATTACAAACATTGTCTGTTTAGAATATAAGAAGAATATCCTTTAGTGCAGCTGAAAATACATACCTGTAGTGCTCATATAGTAAAGTAATGGATGTACATTATATGGTCGTGTGTGCAGTTGTAAGCACATTAAATCGACTGAAAAGTTAATAAGTAAAGTTTTCGACTCATATATAGTTTAGAAGAGGTACATAATCTATAAAGTTTAGGAACCTCTGAGCTAAAGCTTTGCTGAGAAATTAATACTCTGCTTTAAAATGATTCATTGAACTTTTGTGTGCTTTAACTTTTTTGCCTCTGCCAAGGAGGTTATGTTTTCACCCTTGTCCATTTGTTTGTTGGCTGGTTGGTTTGTGAGCAAGATTACACAAAAACTGCTGAACAAATTTCCACGAAACTTAGTAGAAGAATGGGCCTTTGCCCAGAATAGACTTCATTGAATTTTGGTGTGGATCCAGATAAAGGTGCGGATCCAGGAATTTTTTTTTCACTTTCTTTAACATTGCGAGATAGGGTGTTTTTTGACATTTTCATAAATTTTTCAGTGAATATTGCATGGACATTGATGGCGGAGGTATGTGCTCTACTGAGTGCCATTCTAGTTTAACTGTGTGATCATGTGAAATGCATAAAAACTGCAGATAAAGAGGCTTAGGAAGAAAAAAAAAATTGCTTTCTCTCTGTGGAGGCATTCTGGGAAGTGGCTTCAAGTCCCATACAACACCATAGATATTAGAATTGGTGAGTGGAGGAATCATCCCAGATGAAGAGAGCTAAGGGTTGGTTGCATTAATTCTTGTCTCCATTTCATGTATTTACCTATTTGTACAGTATTTACCTATTTGTAATATACAGGAATTGAGCTAAGCTCGTGTTGTCCTGTCTCCATGTTTGCATTTATCTAGTCTAGTTTTAAACACATGAATGTTTTTTGCCTGCACCATGTCTTTGTCTAAGTCATTCCAAAGATTTATGCTTCTGTTCAGGAAACTGAACCTTTTAAGATCATTAAGACATCTACTTTTCCTCAACTTGAAGTCATGACCTCTTGTTCTTCCATCATCCAACACAAAAAGATCCTCTCTCTCCACCCATTCCAATTCTCTTACATTTCTAAAAATCATGATCAAGTCACCTCTTTCTCTTCTCTTGCACAGTGTTGGTAACTTAAGGTTTTCCAATCTCTTCTAGTAGGTAAGTTCCCTTAAGCATGGTATTATCCCTGTTGCCATCCATTGAACCCTCTCCAGTTTATCAAATTTGCTTCTTCAAATGAGGTGACCATACCACAGCCACAAACTCTAGTCTTGGTTTTATCATGGTCACTATCAATTTCCTCAGCATTTCCTCATCCATATAATTAAAAGCCACTCTCATGTTGGTCAGTAATCCATAAGTGCCTCCAGTGATTCCATTTATATGCTTTTCTGGTGACAAGTCATCCTTAGTAATCACTCCCAGTCCTTTTAATCTTTACTTTTATTAATTATCTCATTGCCCTTTTATATGTCCAGAGTGGTCTTTTTTCACTCATTCCCATTTCTGCAGCATGACACTTCTTGGCATTAAAATCCATTTTCCAAGTCTGGCTCCAGCTGTAGAGTTTGTTCAAGTCCTTTTGCAGTTTTTTACAGCTGTCAGTACGTTTATTATGTTTCATGATTTTAGCATCATCTGGAAGCATACTCATGTAACTTTTCAGACCTTCTGGCAGATCATTTATATATATCAGAACCATTACTGGGACTAAGACAGAGCCCTGGGGTACCCCACTAGTCACAGTTCTCCATTGTGAAACCTTGTCTCTTATAACTGTTCTCATCTGCCTTCCTATCAGATAATCTCCCATCCACTTTAATAGTTCCCCATGCACCCCTCCTAAGGTCATCAACTTCCACAGCAGTCTCTTATAGGTCACCCTGTCAAATGCTTTCTTGAGTTCAAGATAGACACAATCTGCACATCCCTTTCTGTCTTGTATAACATCTATTGCCCTACTGTAGAAACTTAATAGGTTAGTAACACATGATCTTCCTTCCCAAAACCAGATTATCTTGGTGTTATCACTTCATTTTCTTGTAAATACTTTATCCATCTTTTTCTAATAATTTTCTCACAGATTTTACAAACAATACTATTAAGTGATACAGGTCTATAATTGAGTGGATCTTCCCTATCTCTTTCCTTGAAGAGTGGCACAGTACTTGCTATTTTCCAGTCTTTGGGTAACTGTCCATTTTCCGGAGAGCTCTTGATGATGACATAAACAGCCACACTAACTGGTCAACTCATTCCTTCAGGATCTATCCAACCACACCATCTGGTCCCATTGCCACTCTGACATCCAAGTCCCTCATCAGTTGTAGCACCTCATTCATGTCAACTGCAAGTTCTGCCATTCCTGTCATCCTTGGTTCCATTTAAGGAGCTTGTTGTTCATTATTTTGCACAATTCTTCTCTTTTGTAAGTTTCATCTCCATCCCTCAATTGTATTATCCTGTCCTTAACTTTCATTTTACCATTTACAAACCTGTAAAATAGTTTAGGCTCTTTTTAACATTTAGTTACAGTATCTTTTTTGTATTTCCTTTCTTCCTCTTTCCACATCCTTACATATTCATTTCTTACCTGCTCGTACTCCTCCCAAGCCCTTTCACTATACCTTCTCACTGTATTCCATGCTCACTTTCTTGACACATGTCCCATTATATATCTGTTGGTAAACAATTCTTTCTTCCTTTCCATAGCTGTGGGGAATTTGGGACATATTTACTGACTCCTGTTTTATATTCTTTTATCAGAAATTCATATTTCTCGTCAACATTTGTGATCGCTTTCATTTTACTTCAGTCTGCATTTTGGAAAAAGTTCCTCAGGGAAGCAAAGTCTGCCATCCCATACTTGTATCTATTTTCTCTGTGTTTTTCACCTCTTTCTCCTTCCCTTACACCTGCCACTTCCATCTCTGTAACCAGATGATCACTTTTACCAAAGGGGCATTGGTAGGTTATATTCCTCACATCATTTGAGTCCTTTGTGAATACTAAGTCGAGCTTTGATGGTTCGTCGTCTCCTTTAATTCTTGTATTTTCTTTAATTGGGTTAATATGTTTTCCATCACAAATTCCATTAATTTATTTCCCCATGATTCCTCATTGTTCCTAGCACCCATACTTTCCCAATCAACTTCTGTACAGGTAAAATCTCCCATTATTATTATTCTATTTCTTCAGGCATATAAAACACTATTACAAAAAAAATTTCTCCATAACAGTCCTCTATTTCAGTTCCCCAAAGTTCAGCCATGGTATTTCTGTATTTTCTTTTTCTTAAGTCAGTATGAGTTAAAATCATTACACCTCCCCCAAACTTACTTTCTCTGTCCTTCCTCCAAATATTATAATTGTTCCATCCAAAAAATTTCATATCAACATCTTAGGCCAACCTAGTCTCCACCAAACATACAATTTCAGGTTTCTTTTCATTTATATAGTCTCCAGTTTCCCCTTTCTTAGATATTAACCCATTTACATTACCATACATGATACTTAGATTTGCTGCTCTGGTTTTATCTTTACTCAGAGTTCTGTTTTGCATATTCATAACCATCCCCCTTGTTTCCATTACTTCTACCTGTAGTTCTAGTGTGTGTGTGTGTGTATGTTTGTGTGTGTCTGTGTGTCTGACTCTGGGCATAGGCTTCAGAACCTGTTCCCAAGGCCCAGTAGTCCCCCTACTTACCATACACCTCCACGTCACCCTGCCCCAGCGGAGATTCAAACCTGGTTTCATTAAGACTGCAGGCTGCCTCACTACCAACTCAACCACTTTCTGTCTAGCTTTAAGTGTCTAGAACATCATGTCCCATTTTTGGCCATCATTTGAGAAGTACAGGCATATAAAACACTATTACAAAAAAAATTTCTCCATAACAGTCCTCTATTTCAGTACACTTAGTATTTGTTGACGCTCAGGGAACATCTAACCCGCGGATGGATGGGCAGATGCATTCTCCTGAGGCAGTTCTTGCCTTGCCAATGGAAGTCCCATGACAGAGGCTTCCTGGTTCATCATATGCCCATTCCACACATCCAACATAGATACCTTTGCATCTCCCAGCAGTGCAAAGTTACCAGAGTATCTTTTGGATCACAAGTGAGAAATGACTACCTAGACAATATTGGCAATGCTTGGAGTCTCAGCTGGTGTTGGTGGGAGCATCTGTTTCTTTCTCTGGTGCACCCACCTGTGGTGCCAACAGCTACTTTGCAAGTGTCACTTTTCATAGCCATTAAAAGTTATCATGTTAGAAGGGGACCTTCTTTCACATTTGAATAATGTAATAATATTTCCTACCAAAGCATACACTGACATGATTTTTAAAGCATTTGAAGTCATTTGATATTGGAAGTTAGAAAAATTGCCCAACTTTTTTTCTCAAGCATTAGTAAGTTTTGTCTTGGCAGCTGGGAGCAGTAGATGCTATTATTATTGTCCCAAGCATTATAGCAGTAGTGCTTGGAGATACTGTTATGGCGGCCAATTGGCAAATATAATCAAAAGTTGAAGTAATGACTTGTGTAGCTTGCAACATAGAGATAATTACACGATGAAGAGAGTTTTCACACACCACCGCTGATCAAAAGGGACAGTCTCGAGCCTTGGTATCACCTTTGGCAGTCCACTTAGGCATGTGTTTGTGTGGACTCAGCATGCAGACTCATCTCCCAAGTATCCACGTTATATACGTGCTTAAATAAAGTGTCATGTCTGTGTGGAGTACATGGATGTCCATCCTGCCATAGTCAGCTTTCATGTGCCGTGGAAGCCACTTATCTTATCTCTGCCCAGGTGCATGATGTGTGAGGCCTCCTTGTTTTCCTTTTTTACCATCAGTCTTGGATGCTCTTCCAAAGTGCTGCCAAAGGAAAGATTGTAAAGTGAAACAAGATTCCTTTTTTATTTTTTGTTACCCAGTTTATTAGACCCTTTCCAAGGAAGTACTATTTTCTCTGCATCTCATCATCACACTCGAGTGAGGCCACACAAAGTAACAACGGCACAAATTGCTGCCACAGATCGTAACAAACATTGGCATCTGCCAGCCCAGTAGCCAGGATGCAGGAACATGACATCAGGCACTCTTTTCAAAGAATGGACAAAATGTGGACAATCCTAAAACAGGACCATCTTGCCTTGTGAAGCAGTATAGTAAGAGACAAGATTTAATGCATCCACTCCTCTTCTCTCTGACCCTGGGGTAATGCCTCCTGTCACCACTTGTATGCCTGAGTATTGATGTAAAGATCTCTAAACCACTTCATTGGGTGCCTTCAATAACTTTCACATTACAGGTGAAAAGTGGCTCTTTTGGGCTATGCAGGAAGCCTTTTTTCTCCATTAGGAGAGACTAGAGGTACCTCCAGAAACATTTAATACCATGCTAGATATGATGGGTAGTGAGACCATCTGAAAGCAGCATAAGGCAGGGAAAGAAGTTCTGAAATTCCACTGCTTGAATATATATAAGAAACTGCACTCAAAGTTTCACAAAAGTACAGTATCAAGAATTCTGTGTCTGCCAGTTGGTGCCTGAGCTGGGATCATACTGAAATGAAACAACTGAATGCTATCCCCCTTCCTGCTGATATGTAAGCCATTCATCATAAATGTGGGCCAGGGATAAGAAACAACTGAGGCAGAGCTGATACCATACTAATACCAGCTAAGGGCACCTGTAATGGTTGATTGATCCACCATGTGGAATGCTCAAGTGTTGCCTATCTCTGCTCTATCACCACTCATGTATGCATTACAAACTCAGGAAATTTAAAAATTAACATCAGTCAGCAGGAAATTGTATAAAATCTCACCAGAAAAAAATGAAAAGCAATATAGAATACAGGAAATAGGACTGACACATAAAAAGCCTTGTGACCTTATGAAGGAGTGGCAGTGTGAATACAGTGGATAGTGCATCCTAGTGAAGTTGCTGTGATCAGAATGGCAAGCAGGTTCAGAACAGCATGGGTTGATGAAATTCCCAGCACCAACACCACCTTCCAGACACAGCTGTATTGATACTTTTTAGAAACTGTGGGTTCAGTTTCTTCAATATCAAGACTGAGTGAATTTTCGGTACCTCTCTTCTCAACTTGGGTTTTGTAGAGGTGAGTCCCTCACCAGCTACCATCCTTGGCATGGTAAATACTAATCCCTATAAGTGCAGACAACCAACTTTTAGAGCGAGAGAGTGATATATATATATATATATATATATATATATATATATATATATATACATATATATACGGTATATCAGTAGAACCTCTCTCATTCGGACTACATGGGGGGAAGGGTTGTCCGAATTAGCAGATTGTCCGGACCATCAGGGTAATCTCCAATTCATACCAAAAATTATCTACATATGGTATGTTTGTTAATTATTAACATATGTGGCATATGTCAACCCCATGTAACTGCAAAAGATGAAAGGATACTAAAATTACCGAACCAATCATGTACGATAGTTTTGTATTGCATAATTTACAGGTAAGGCCATGACAAGCAACTAGCCTACATTTTAAATTGTAGTAAGTGACTAAGGCCCATGTAGGCAAAGAAATTAATTAATTAATTAACTGTAATATTTGGAATAAAAATAAAACTTATGTAGGCAAAAAATACATTGTCATCTTTGGCATATTGATAACACCCATATGGGCAAGAAGCTAATGTTTGATGTACAAGTAAAGCACATTTAAGTACCAAAAATAACCTACAGTAATCATTAAACCCTGCGGAATATTCTGACCCATTTTTGTGTAAGCAAACTCCTTCTTTTAACACCTTTATTCATTGCAGAAGCTACACTTGCATTAAGGGGCATAGTAAGGAGGATTAACTTTTGAAATACAGTGTAAAAATATAAATGGTTGGTGAACTAGTTGATGGAACAAATGCTAGCGTGTGTTTAAACAGGCGCCCATGTTGCGACCTAGCTTGATCTGAGACTAAACGAATGACGATCGCTTTCCGCGCCGATACTGAAAATGACTTTAGAATTACTTTCAACATATTTTTGTAGCTTATTAGTTTTAAATTTTGTCCGAATTAACAGAAATACGGACCAAAGAGGTTCTACTGTATATTATATATATATATATATATATATATATTTTTTTTTATGCGAGGAAGAAGGAACCAAAGGCCATGAGCCCGCAGTAACAGTTCCCTCTAAGAGATAAACAAAATACAATAGGGAGCCAAATTCAAGATCCGATCATGTTGAGATGCCTGGACACACTGCATTTGAAAGACTGGAGATCATAGGCAGCAGGAAATACAGACAGAGGGAGACAGTTCCAGAGTTGACCTGTTGCATAAATGAAAGACTGGGAGTAACGGTTAACTCTTGCATTAGAGAGTTGGACAGAAAAGGGATGAGAGTTTGCTGCCAGACGGGTGCTACGCGCCCGTCATAGAGGTGGAGGAATGCAAGCAGACAGTTCAAAGGAGCAGTGACCATTAAAGTAGCAATAGAAAAGAGATAAAGATGCAACAGTGCGGCGAAGAGACAGAGGTTGAAGGGAGTCAGTAAGTGGAGGAGAGTTAATGAGACGAAAAGCCTTTGACTCCACCCTATTGAGAAGAGCTGTATGTGGGGAGCCTCCCCACACATGAGAGTTGTACTCCACACAGGGGTGGATAAAACCCCTGTATAGAGTCAACAATTGTGCAGGGGTAAAGAAAGAGCGTAGTCGGCTTAGCACACCCAATCTCTTGGAAGCAGATTTTACAAGAGATGTAATATGATCTTTCCAAGATATGTCCCGAGTAAATGAAACCCCAAGCATTTTCAAGGATGATGCGGGATTAAGCTGAATATTATTAAACATTAGTGGGTATACCTGTGGAAGATTTTGTCGGGTTGATAGGTGTAAGAACTGAGTCTTAGATGCATTAAAAACAACCATATTATTTTTACCCCAGTCAGAGATACGAGCCAAGTCAGACATTAGGTGTGCCATAGCCTCATCCCTTGTTTGTTGAAGTAACTGTTGAGATGGGCGTTGCGAGAACCGAATGGAAAGGTGAAGGATGGAGTCATCAGCGTATGAGTGGATAGGGTTAGATGTACAGCTTAGAAGATCATTGATGAATAAAAGGAAGAGAGTTGGTGATAGGACAGAGCCCTGAGGAACACCACTGTTGATAGATCTAGGAGAAGAATGATGGCCGTCTACAACAGCGGCTATAGAACGACCAGAAAGGAAGCTAGCGATGAAGGCACAGATAGAAGGATAGAAACCGTAGGAGGGCAGTTTGGAAATTAAAGATTTATGCCAGACTCGATCGAAAGCCTTTGAGATGTCAAGTGCAATGACAAAGCTTTCGCCAAAGTCCCGAAAGGAGGAGGACCAGGAGTCTGAAAGGTAGGTGAGAAGATCGTCAGTGGAGCGTCCCTGACGGAACTCGTACTGACGATTGGAAAGAAGGTTGTGATAGGAAAGATGCCTTAAAATTTTTCTATTGAGAATTGACTCGAAAACTTTTGAAATACAGGACATTAAAGCAATTGGACGATAGTTGGAGGGTTGGGAGTGGTCACCCGTCTTTGGGACTGGCTGAATGAGAGCAAACTTCCAGCAAGAAGGAAAGGTACAAGTTGACAGACAAAGGCGAAAGAGTTTGCCTAGGCAGGGTGTAAGCACAGAAGCACAGTTCTTGAGAACAACAGGAGGGACCCCATCAGGCCCATATGCCTTGTTAGTACTGAGGCCAGTGATGGCAGAAAATACATCAGCTGAAGAAATTTTAATGTCAGCCATGAGGAAGTCAGAGGGGGGAAGTGATGGAGGAGCAGCACCGGAATCGTCTAAGGTGGAATTGGAGGAGAAAGTCTGTGCAAAGAGATCTGCTTTATCAGTAGAAGAAATAGCTACAGAACCATCAGAGTAGAAAAGAGGAGGGAAGGATGATGAGGTAAAGTTGTTAGAAAGATTTTTGGCAAGGTGCCAGAAGGAGCGGGAAGAATTCGAGTTGGAGAGTTGAGAACATTTAGTATGGATGAAATTATTTTTAGTAGAGCGAAGAACAGACTTAGCATGATTCCGGGCAGAAACGTAAAGATGATGTGATTCAGGGGTGGGTTGGCTCCGGTACCTTTTATAGGCCATCTCCTTGTTGCGGACAGCATTAGAACAAGCGTGATTAAACCAAGGCTTTCTTGCGTTAGTCAAAGGATATGAGAAAGGAATGTATGCTTCCATGCCCGAGAGAATAACCTCTGTAATGCGCAAGGCACAGTCAGATGGCTCACGGCCATGAAAGCAATAATCTATCTATCTATCTATCTATTGCCAGACGCCTCAATCCCGTTTGGGGTGGCCACAAACAAATCGCCTCCAAGTCGCCCTGTCCCCCGCCATTTCACTCCCCTGCTCCCAACTCACACCCCCCTCTCTCATATACCTCTCCACCCCATCTCTCCATCTCATCCTCGGCCTCCCCCTCCCTCTTTCCCCCTCCACCTCACTCACATACACTCTCTTCGTCAGTCTTTCACCCTCCATCCTCTCCACATGGCCAAACCACCTCAGTGTGTTCCTCATAACGCTTCCTATCACATCCACATCAACACCACAACGCTCCTTTATATCCTCATTCGTCAGCCTGTCTCTCCATGTGACTCCGCAGGCTCCTCTTAAATAACTCATTTCCACGGCTCTCACTCTTGACTTGTGTCCTTCCAACAACGTCCACGCTTCACTTCCGTACGTTAGAGTTGGTATCACAATACTGTCATGTAGTAACTTTTTCACTTCCATGCTCACTTCCCTGTTTCTTATCACTGCTTTCAAAGAACCAGCAACCTTTCTTCCCTGCTGTACCCTTTCAAGCACTTCACCCTCCAAACCTCCATCCTTACTCATCACACTACCCAAGTACTTAAACGTACACACATTTTCCAATTCCTCACCATCCAACCTCGCTGTACATTCACTGACTTCACCTCTCTCAAAGACCATCACTTTACTCTTCCCTACATTCACCTTTAGATTCCGTTTCCTACACACTCTCTCAAACTCATCCACCAAGCCTTGCAGCTCTCCTTCGTCTTCACTCAACAACACGGTATCATCTGCAAACAACAGTACAGGGAGTTTCCAAACACTGTCCTCTCTCACCAGGGCCACTCCAACATCCACTACCCTACCTTGTACCTCTTTTATTACCCCATCCATGTACAGATTGAACAACCATGGAGACATGACACATCCCTGTTTCAACCCAACTTTCAAAGAGAAAAATTCACTTAGTTCACCATCCACACGCACTGCAGCCTTCGCACCATCGTACATACTCTTCACAGCATTCAACAACTTCCCATCTATTCCATATATTCTTAACACTTTCCACAATCCTAGTCTATCCACCCTGTCATATGCTTTCTCCAAATCCACGAAAGCCGCATACAACTTCTTTCCCTTCTCTAGAAACTTTTCCACTAAAGATCTGAGAATGAATATCTGATCTACACAACCTCTTCCCTTCCTAAAGCCTCCCTGTTCTTCTCCAACTAATTTCTCTGTTCTTTCTCTAACTCTGTCAATAAGTATCCTACCATACACTTTTCCTATTATACTAAGAAGACAAATGCCCCTATGATTACCACACACTTCTTTTTCCCCTTTTCCTTTGTACAAGGGAATAATTATACCTGACTTCCAATCCTCTGGGACTCTACCTTCCTCCCAGGCCAATCTGCACATCTTCCACATCCATTCTAGTACTATCTCTCCCCCATGCTTCAACATTTCACCACACACTCCATCAATTCCTAGGGCTTTCCCTGATTTAACTTTCTTCATTGCTTCCACAACTTCTATCCTACTGATTTCTTCCTGTCTTCTCACCTCCCTCCTTCTCCCAGCCATTTCCCAGCCACTTATACTTGCATTACTTCCATCCTCCACGTTCAGCAATTCCTTAAAGTGTTCTCTCCATCTGCTCACTTTTTCTCCCTTCTCCACTAGTAATCTACCATTTTTATCTTTCACTCCCCTGCTAACTTCACTTCCACCCTGTCTTACTCTTTTCACCTCTTTCCAGAACATTTTCTTACAGTCCCTCCACTTTACACTCAAATTCCTTCCAAATTCCTCATCCACTCTCTTCTTACTCTCTCTTACTAATCTTTTCACCTCTCTCTCATCCTTTCTACATATAACTCTCTCTTCCGCCTCCCAACTTCTTC
This sequence comes from Coenobita brevimanus, assembly GCF_032717465.1. Classification (NCBI taxonomy): domain Eukaryota; kingdom Metazoa; phylum Arthropoda; class Malacostraca; order Decapoda; family Coenobitidae; genus Coenobita; species Coenobita brevimanus. The sequence continues at coordinate 44,075,206 of NC_137063.1, forward strand.
CACGTCCCTATTTCTCATCCATTCATTGTATGCTTTCTTCTTTTGTGCCACAGCCCGTTTCACCTCTTCAGTCCACCACGCTGTTCCTTGCACCCCCCTCCGTCTTCTCTTCCTTCCACACACCACATCACATGCTGCACATATTTCTTCTGTAAATATTCTACACACACCTTCCACGTCCCCCATCTGCTCCAACTCATATTTGCCCAATCGTTCCTCCACTTCTCTCTTATACTCTGCCTTTTTCTCATCCTCATGTAACCTTTCCACTCTCCTTGCAACTACTCCTTCCTCTCGTCTTTCCCTTCTTCTTTTCCTCCATCTTACTTGAACTTTAACTCTTGCCACCACCAAGTAGCGGTCAGACAGTCCACTCCCCCAACCTCTATAAACTCTTGCATCCAATATACATCTTCGCATCCTTTCATCCACACACACATAATCAATCATTCCAGGGAAAATCAAAGAAGTACTGCCTGAGGGCCTTCCAGTCTGCGGCTCCAAAATGCCACAGACGACATTTCCATGGAGGGTCCACAGGCCGTACCGGAGTAATAGGACAGGTTAAGGTAATAAGGTTGTGATCGGAGGAGCCCAACGGAGAGAAAAGATTAACAGAGTAAGCTGTAGGATTAGTTGTGAGGAAGAGGTCAAGTATGTTGGAGCTCTCTCCAAGGCAGTAAGGGATACGGGTAGGGTGCTGTACAAGCTGCTCTAGGTCATTAAGGATAGAAAAGATGTAGGCTTGTTCACCAGGTGGATCCGTGAAAGGAGAAGAGAGCCAAAGATGGTGGTGAACATTGAAATCTCCTAGAATGGAGATTTCAGAGAAAGGAGAAATGGATAGAATGTGTTTCATCGTAGAAGTAAGATAGTCGAAGAATTTTTGATAGTCAGTAGAATTAGGGGATAAGTAAACAGCACAGATATACTAAGTCAGAGAATGACAGGAAAGCCGAAGCCAGAGTGTAGAGAATTCAGAAGAATCGAGTTCAGGAACACGAGAGCAAGATAAGTCGTTGCGTATATATACACAACAGCCACCTTTGGCTATGAAATGAGTACTGTATAGAGAAAGTAGGAGGATACAGAAAAGGGTTTGCTGTCAGTTGACTCAGACAGCTGAGTCTCAGTTAGAAAAAGAAGGTGAGGTTTAGAGGAGGAGAGATGGTGCTCAACAGAGCAAAAGTTAGAGGAAAGGCCGCGAATGTTGCAGAAATGAAGAAGAAAAGAGTCAGACAGTGGTTCCAGGCAGCTTGAGCTGTCACCAGGAGAGGGGCGGATGGTGGGGGCATTTATGGTCCCCCCCCCCCGGGGACTCCGAGGCTTGGTGATGAGACGCCATTTTAGTTGAATTTTGAATAGGAAGTGTAGTGTGTACTGTGCATGTAGTTTGGTGTAGATAGTTATATATATATATATATATATATATATATATATATATATATATATATATATATATATATATTATATACAGTATATATAAATATATATATATATATATATATATATATATATATATATATATATGTATATATATATTATATACAGTATATATATATATATATATATATATATATATATATATATATATATATATATATATATATATATATACACACACACACACACACACACACTGCGAATTGACATAGGACCTACACACAGAATTGCTATGGGAGAGTTGTGTGTCTTTGCTTTGTGTTCCCACCTCTACCAAGTGAATTTTTTGGACAAGAAGTAACTGGCAACTCCTCTGGTATTGGCGGGAGGTGGTGAAACACTCAGCACGTCAGTGCTTGCCCAGAAGCGAGAGTGGGAGTATGTGTTCTCATCGCTCCAAGCTTGCAGCACCCTCTTTTTTCGTATGCATTTGTGTTTGCCCTGTTATTTTTCTAGAGTCGAGTTGTCATGCCTGGAAAGTACTGTTCAAGGGATGAGAGGGTCGATATCATTGCATGGAGGCAGGGTAATGTCCCTATTGACACGAATTGTGAACATACTGGATGCGCAAAGTCGACCGTCGTGAAGATTCTTGCAGCAGCCCGCGGCCCGCCACATGATGCCGTACCAGAGCACAAGCATGGCTGTGGAAAGAAGAGGACGACTTCATACGCTTCTCAAGAGGGAAGTAATAAAAAATCCTCGACAGACAGCAACAGAATTGAAGAGAGTACATCCCCAGCTGTTACAAGATGTCTCAATTCGAACTATCCAACATTGCTTGCAGAAGGAGCTGGGTTTGCCAAGCCTCACTGCAGCCAAGAAACTGCAGCTCACTGACCGCATGAAGAAGCAGTGCATTCAGTTTGCCAAGAGGTTTGCACACTGGACATCGGATGAGTGGAGAAAAGTTATGTTTTCCGTTGAAAGCACATTTCAAGTGTTCCAGGTGCGTTCTACCAAGGTTCATCACCCCGCCTCCCATATTCGATATGACCCTGCTTACACAGTGTCGACTGTTAAGCACCCACAGTCAGTAATGGTATGGGGGTATTTCTCAGGTGAAATGGGTAGGGGAAGCCTCTACCTTCTTCCTAAGAACTTAACCCCTAACCGTCGGCTGACATGTATAACCATCATGATTTGCGGGTGCAGAGCAATGCTGGTTGATGTGTATAGCCGCAAGCGTCTTCCTACCGCCCTTTGAATTTTAACTTATCCATACTCATTGACGGGACCACCTGGAAATGTGGGGATACTTTCATTTGAAAGAGGAAGAGTTGGTGATTCTTGTGTATCTTAATTTTTTCTCTAGCTCTTATAGTTTGGCAGATATTAGGGTTTGAAATAAGGGTATTTTTTTCCGTCACGGATATCCCCCGTAGGGAGGAGCGTGCAAAATCAGAAAACTCTCAGTGTGTAGGGGTTAATGATGAATGGTGGCCAGGACATTTAAGTTCTAAAAGATCATTTGTTAAACTTTTTTTGCTGTTTGTGGGCGTGACTTTTTCATGTATGATTCTGCGCCATGTCACAAGTCAAGAAAAGGAACAAAATGGCTTCAGGATAATTGGATTGAGGTCCTTGACTGGCCTGGCAATAGTCAGGATCTAAATCCGATAGAAAACTGCTGGACAAAGATGAAGAAAATTATGGCAGAGAAGAAGATGCCCAATCTGGACAACCTCAAGACTGAACTGACAAATGTTTGGTGCAAAGAAATGTCCATAGATTACTTTAGAGATCTAAATGATTCCATGCCAAAATGCATCCAACTGGTCCTGAAAAACAAGGGAAACTTTATTCATATTAATGAATGGCATTACATGGACAAACATTGTGATATACTATGATTTCTGTGTATTTTAATACTTTGTGGGGGGAGGTCTTAAGTCAATTTGCAGTAGCTGTATATAGATAGATAGATAGATAGATAGATATACACACAGTATATATTAGTGCTTTGTTGCGTGTGGTAAGAAATGGAATTGACAAACTTTTTGCTTCATATTTTTTCTTTTTCCATTAAATACTTGGTTGTAAGTTTCATCTTTTGTGTAAGCTAGAAATATGTAATACATTTGCTAAATAATGGCTATTTGTGTACTATACTCCAGTCAGAGAATTTTGAATTAAATACAGAGCCTGCTGTGACAAAATATTTTTTCATATTGCTAAAACAATGCTGTGACTAATTACATTATTGTAGTACAATTTTCTGTTCTTGTTAATTTTTTCAGCATGTTGATGTCTCTTATTTATTTTTGTTCTTGATTCCACTAGGGGATTTTATTAAGCTGAGGTGAAACCTCCTGTAACAAGTGGATTAATGAAGAGTATTTCTAAACCACTCACAGTAGGTTTTCCTTGTGCTGTGGTAGCATAACTGAAATAAAATAGGGGTCATTATGCTGAAAGGGATGAGTTTCATATTAGTTCAGTCCAAGTTCTTGTGTAACTAATGTTGAGTCCTGAGCAATGTTTTTCATGTGTGTTTATATTTCATCAACTGTCAACCGTTAAACCTCGATGGATACTTATTTTTATGTTCGCTAACACCAAACAGTTTTATGCATCACTAGAAAACCTCCCTAGGCTGTGAAATATTTTGACAAAGGCATAAATTGTTTTCAGTATGCAGGGTTGTCTTACCTTGTCAGACATGTACTTATACATAAAGCTCATTCATTGTGTTATGATTTTAATTTGTACCATTAATATTGCATACATTAAGTTCTGTATGAATACATTGTTATCACACTGACATAAAACATGACTAAAGGTGCACTAGGTAGAATTCATTGTTATATTAAAATCACACATTACTAATTTGCATCATTCTGGTACAGTACTAACAGATTCGCAGCACTCATTTTTCCTGTTTGATTTGACTAATATAATCTCCTAACATATGAAATTCTGAAATATTAAATTAAAGAATCTTAAGAGTCATCAAGGAAGTGGCACTCATGTTGTTGAGGTTTGTGAAATTGTAGAATGTGTGTGCTGTGGTGAAAGGAAAGTAGGGGTGACTCTTAGGTGTGAGGAATGGCAGCTTTTTTTTTTTTTTTTTTTTTTAATCCAATGTGGAAGCTAATAAATTACACTTGAGAATTTGCTGTCAGGCATTAGATGGTGTACTGGTATTAAACAACTGGTGTAGAGTGAAAAATATGGGCTTGAGGGGATTAATTATTATTAGGTTTGCTTACATGCAGAGCAGGATAATGCTGGGTCTGTAGGGGTGTTTGTTAGAGCAGCAGTCCCTAACAGGAGGGTGGGAGTCCCATGTGTATTTCAAATTTAGTGGCTGATGGGTAGGATCTGTGTGTGGCAAGGTTTGCCTTACTGGTTTGTGCAAATTTACACCAGATATAATGGCAGTATACTTGCATTAATGTGGCTCATGTTAATTTTGCTTACCAAGTTTATGCACAGTTGAGCTCAGAAATAATGTCATACTGTATTTGAGTCATCACTTGTTATAAACTGTTTCCATATAACTGCTTTACTAGTCATGCACATATAATGTGTAATTAATTTCAAGAAGCCAGGTCCAGTTTCCGTATTATAAAAAGTTAGATAATTAAGAAACTGTACCAACACCTACAGTATTTCTTATCAGAGTATTAAAAAAAGACTTCAGACAACCATAGCTTGCAAACCTGTATCTGCACATGAATCATTTTTGTATAATTTAACCCTTATCATGCCTATTGTGCAAGGCAGGATCTTTTTCCTTCTCATAGTTATCCACAGGAGAAAAAGCACATGTTTGCTAAATATAATGGTCCATCCATCCATCATCCAATCCTGTCACCCCATGAGGAACGCAGGAACCAGGGTCTAGGCAAGTGTTCCTGACATTTAATGAGAGTGACTAGTCTCACTCATCCCTGAGTGGTATTATGTGAGCATTAAACCCGGACCATCCCTTGGATATAAACCCGCACAGGCTTAACCCCTTACCTGTGGTGATGGTTGGACTGCGCCATGCCCCTCCCGTGGGGATAGCAGCACCCTGACTTACTTTTTTTATATATTTTATATATTTCTTAGTATGAGAATAGGGCATTGGGCACATTTTAATTGAAAAAGTAAATGGAAATAACCGGCCGGAAGTTGTGTTGCACAGCCAGGCTGTAGCTAGACAGAGGAGGGGGTAAGGGAGGGGAGGTGGGGAGGCAAGGCAAACACAGAAAAATGGCTAAATTGGTAACACTGTTATGAGTACTAGCGGTATTAGCAGCGCTGCGTATAGCAGCACACTGTCAGTACTGATAGATGATACAAGACCACACTTGAAAGGCCGGCCGATTTTAAAAATCCTTGGATCACAGAAGTGACACCCCACAGTATGGTACTTATGTAACAAGCGTCACAGTAGTGACGGCCTACGGGTAAGGGGTTAATCTGATTGGAGCACCTTAATTACCCACTAACCACCAGGTGCCATAATTTGGTTATATGGTTACCACCCAGCATAGTAAATGGTTTCCTAGTGTACAGGAAACCATTTGGCTTGTCACTCAGTGTAGAGTTACCCATAGGCAGAAGGAAGAGGAAAGAATGAGGGAAAGAAAGACAGAAGAGGGAGTGTAAAGTCACTTGCAGGCAGAAGAAAGAGGAAAGAGTGAAGGAATGAAAGACAGAAGAGGAAGGATGGAAGAGAGGAAAGAACAGACACTCAAAGCAGCACTACATCGAGTGAGTGGATGGTGAGCGCCCCCACCTACCACTTAAATAAAATGGGTTTCAAGTCCATTTTTTTTTTCCTAAATATAATGGTAGGGGAAAATAATTGACTTGAAACCACGGAATATTATTTTAACTCGAGGATTTTTAACATAGACAGTTCGAGATGATTAAACTATATACAGATAAGGTGATCTCAAACATTCAGGGAGTTAAAATGGATCACAGGTAATGGAATTAATAATCCAGAAGTCACGCAGTCCAAAAGACTTAATGATTCAGTTGTGCATAACGTTAAGTATTGATCTTCATTGTGCATGTATTGCACATTACTTTGAGAATGAGAATTTTTCTTCACTAATATAATAACTTCATTAAGTAAACTTACATTCGTGACTACCATGCCACATTAAGTTCTCCCCAGCAAGCCGAGGAGTGTGTCTTCACCATTTGAGTCCTTGGGATAAGGTCTTGCTTCTATTCATACAGTCTTGGACACTAACCAAATCTGCCATTGCCTCCCATTATACTGCAACCCATTATTAAAATAAGAATCTATAGTAGATATATAAAAAGGACAAAGAATGTTGTTACTGGTTAATCATGATCATGTGCAAGGGTTAAAAAAAATTCAACAATATTATACTGATTTAATATTAGTTTTAGATAACACAGCATTTGTCCATTTATGTAGTGTGTTTGGAAAGTTTCATGAGGAAATTTTTTTTTCCCTATGCTTAGCTCAAGTACTTATTTTTGTGTAACTATTTATTTAAAGTACGAATACATACAAGATATGAGTAACTGCAAAATCTTTTACACATTACTTTACCTGGCTACTTTACAGTATTATATGGCAGTTCATGCACCTTTACTATTTTGTTGTACCTCATTTCACACTGTGGAAGGTGATGGCAGTAATCAGTGTATAATGATTTACAAAATATAATTGTGTACATGCAGCAGATTTGTTGTAAATATACATTAACTGTTGAACATTGCCATTGAGGTAGGGTGACCAGGGTGTGTCTTGGACAGTCACTGTCTCCCACAAAGTTCATTCTGGCAGTTTCTTGCCAGGCATCCTTCAAAATGAGATTTAAGTGCATTGCCCTTTATTCACTACCAAGATATTCTGTTATACAGTATTACTGTTTGATTTCACTGTATGAACTGTAGATTTGGTAATTAGTTTACATACTACAGGATGATTAATGCAGAGATAATCTTTACAGCATTATTAAAAATACATTCTCATAATAAAAAAGTTTTCTGTATGCTCAAAGTATATTTAAAGTATATTCACTATTTTTTTTTTTTTTTTTTTTTTTTCATGGTCCCAATAAGATACAATTCTGGCACCCACTTGCTGAGTAGTTCCTACCATGCCAGCCTGATGGAGCTTAAGCAACACATGATAGATAAGTTTTTCAGCCTTTGGTTGTCTCTGTCATCTGTTGCTTAGCTTCAGTAAAGGCCGTAAAGCAGCTCAGCTCTCCATTCAAGATGAAGCTGAGATCTAAGACTCAGTACACAGCTGTGCACAGTATATTACTCACTGAAGTAATAATTAGTATACAGCTGAACACGGAGCTAATGCTTTGTGTCTTGAGTTAGGGACTGAACTGACTTTTTGATTAATGGCAGAGGTTTCACATAGCCTCACAAAGTGTTATAATTGTTGTTGTGTGTTGATAAATAAGCGATGTCTCCCAGCGCATGGGTGTGTTGGTTGTACCTCAACTGTTGCTGAGTCTGTTTATATCCTGTGCTATGTGATGTTCTAGGGCAGCTAGCATTTCACAGTCCTTGTGGTAGCTGATACAAAACAGTGTCATGGAACCAAGTTGCATAGACGCAAGCTCTTTTCCTCCATTACTCCAGGAAAAGGAAGGTTATGAAAAGGAAGGTTACATCAAAGTCACACTTTATAGGGTTTCATTCATACTCATTGTATGTTGCTATAAAAAATAGCTTGTAACATATCTCTTCTAAGCCCACAAGAGATCTTGTTGAATTGCATGCTATTTGGAACATACGTATCATAGGCTGAGGTGTCTTAAATCTTATGGACTAGACCCAAAGTGTTCCTGGGATGATATTGCGACCCCTGACCATCTTGTAAATAACTCTCGTAGCAGCTGTTCATCATGTATCAACCCCAGAGGCTAAATAAATGCAACCTTAGGCCATATGTCACCATTGTTCAGTATCCCCATCTCTTCCCCCCCTCCCCACACTCTTTATCTTAAGAAAGCGAAGAACAAGCTTGATGCTGATGTTGCTTCATAAAGGCTATTGATGTCTGAGATGCCATTTTGTGCTCTTGTTCTTATTCTCTTACTAACATATTGTTGTTCATTACTCTGCCCCCCCCCTTTCTTTCTATTGTAAAATAAGGCAATAATCGTAGGGTACCAAGAGTTGAGTGATGAATTCAGTACACTATATGGTTTTATAATCTTTCACAAAATCACAGTTCAGTCTATGTTGATTTACTTCTGTACATGTATTCAGTGTTGACATTTTTAAAATAGCATTTTCTGTAGACTGGGAAATAATGGTGTGATTATATTAACTATGATATAGCTATTGTAGAGTAAATTATACTTATATACGTGTATTAGTACACTATTTTTTTATTAAGAAAATTACTAATGTACAATACATTTTTAAAAATTTACTAACTTTTTTTTAATCATAAAGATCTGCAGTTAAATTTTGAAACTCATTTTTTGTTGTTTTAAATAGCAGTTACATATTTGTGGTGTAAGGAATTCTCACTTAAATTATTGAAGTTGTGTTTATTTAATAGTTATTTATTTACTTAATTTTTGAATATGTTCATTTTTTCATTGAGTACAGTTGTGTGTTGTGTACTTGACTGTGATTTGTTGTGAAACATTCAAAAAGTAGCCTGTTCAATTTAGTGGGTTAATATAAAGGATAGCAGTGTAGCTGTGAAAGAAGAAGGTTACTGTACATTTATCAGTAGCGGGTATAACCTCTTCCTTGAATGGAACAAAGAAGGGGAGAATAGTTAACCAGCATCAGAATAGAAACATAGCTTTTCCATATAAAATAACAAATGAAGTAGCTGTAACAATACTTAGTTAAATGCATTAGAAGTGATTATGGTCCAATATAGAATGATGGGGTTCGCTAGGAGGTACTGCTGCACCCGGTATGGTAAATAATAAATAGCTTGTAAAGCGTAAGTATTTTAGACGGCCAGCAAGGAAGGGGATCTGAACAGAGGAGAAGGGAGCCTCTGGAACCTTCTCCCGCTGTAGACAGATCTTTAGGTACGTCACTAGAGCAGGTAGCTACAGTTGGCATCGCTAGCTGGGCAGCAGGGTAAGTGGGCAGAGAATGGTATCTATCATCTTTCATCCTCTCTCACTTTTCTTCCTCTGTCCCCTGCATGTTAAGGTTGTTATTGTCTGAAAATCCTTCTCATGGTAACTCAGTTGGTTTGTGCTTAAATTTCCCTAGAATGATGAATAATAAATAAAATGCCCTTTGCATGAGAAAGCATGTAAATGCTTGCCATTTATTGTATAGCACAGTATAATGGCTTTGCCTGAGCACGCCACATGTATAATTTGCTGTGTGTCCAACACAATGGCATGTTCATCGCATGCACTTGATTCTGATACTGCATGTAGGTCATCTATGATTACTCTTCTCTCCCCTTCCTTCTCCATCCCAAGAGAAACTATGAATGTGTCATGTATAATTTTCTGTATTCACCTACATATAATTTTATTTTCACTTGATCATTACCGAATTAATGACCATTTTCTAACAAAAAATTGGTTTTTGCTTTCTGTTATTTTATTTTTTCCTGGAAGTGTAATCCATTTTTATCACATAATATACCTGTATATTATTAAGTATCATTGATCTGATATATTTTAAATTAACTTTCTTTGATCCATATCATCAGAGTGTTGTATGATTTTGGTTCACACTACAGCTTTCACATTAGTAAGTCCTGTGTGGCTGTAAATGATAAATATTGCAATGTTTTGATAATGTCTTGTTCCATATGTAAATACCAGTACTGTACTTGATGTAGCATAGTTATCTGATATAATGACAATACTGTAACATTCATTGACTTTTGTAAGAGTTCATGAACACTGTATTGCCAAGATAGTAACCATATTTTCTTGTTTGAGATATTACAGTAGTAATTTTCACTAGGTAATAAGTGATGCATTATGTCTCTTAATTGCAAATTATTATTACATTCACTTCTCACCATTCTGATCATTTACTATTGAATAATGCCACATTTTGGAAATGGTCTCAATTGAATACTGTGTGAAACTGTAAACAGTACACAGAATAAGATCAGAATGCTGTAATTGCACAAGTACAGTAGTACTTGCTTGTCAGGAGTGTAAGATCCTTAGTATTTGGCTGTGTACTATGTTGCATTTTACTTTGCATACATATTTCAGATTCTTGAAATAGAACACTTCAGAATTTTAAATTCAGCATCTTATGATGCTGCATTGTATAGACTGATTTTATAAATTTTGAAAGCATAAAGTTTCCTTTTGTCATCAGTCACTCTATATTAATCAAAGTGAGAAACTCACAGAAATATAAAACTGACATGCTTTAACTACTTGGCACCACATTTATGAAACTCTTTCGGAAGCATCCAGTTTCCCTCATGGTGTTAATCATTCTTCCTTGGGGTGTGTGTGTGGTCAGGTGCATGAGGCTGATGCATGTCTGGTGCTGGCTAACAAGTACTGCCAGGACCCTGATGCTGAGGATGCAGCCAACATCATGCGCGTCATTTCTATCAAAAACTACTCAGATGATATCCGAGTTATTATTCAACTCATGCAGTACCACAATAAGGTAAGTTGTAAACTATAAATTTGCTCATCTGGTATAGATAATGCTTTGTGGATGTTAAAGTTGTTGTGGACACTTTAGACTCTTTATGTGTAAATTACAGTAATCACCCACATATCCAAACCTGCATCAAATGAACCTTGACATTTTCTAAACCTCTGTATTGAACAAGATTAATGAATAATAACAAATACACGTAAGAAAGAAATTTTAATGTCGTGCGTGGTGAAACTCACGCGGTGACCGGTAGGTGGCAGAGTGAATCAAAATAATAACAAACACCCACAGTGCGTCATCACCATGTGCATGCCTCATAATTATGTTCTCTTTTAATCAGTGCTCTCTTAATAACACATCATGCCTCCCGCCAAATTCAAATGCCCTCATAATGTTCTGACCCCAGAGAAGAAGCAGGAGATAATCCAGTGGCATAAGGAAGGCTGATCAGACAGTAAGATAAGACAGGAGTACAGCCTGGCCAAGTCAACCCTAAATTGTCTGCCTAAAATGCTATATTTGTCATTATCCAAATCTTTTGCATTATATGACCCTCCAATTACTGTAATTTTGATATGCGAGTGATTACTGTATCCTTTTTATATATGGTTAGATACTTGGCTTTTAGGGTAATTTTTTACTGTCATATAATAAATGTGTCATTAGAGCAAATGTGTACTGTATGCATCTTTGATGGTGATAATCAGAGATAAAATGTTATTGTACTCCTAATACAGTAACAGTCTATGATGTGGAAAGAACACTTATTTGATGGTCATTATTCAGTATTTCAGTAAAACCTCTTTAAGTTGGCCAAGGCCATTGGGACCAATGGAAATTGTGAGGCCTCTTGACTAACCAGGAAAAAAAAAAAAAAAAAAAAAAAAAAAATTTGCAGAGGATAAAATCCAGGCATGAGGAGGGTCTTTTGGTAGGATGTAGAGGAGTTGGGGAGGACACATGATCACTTCTGTGCAACATTTTCACTTCTATGAAACATTTTCTAACCATAATCACAATTGCACTACCTTACACTTTATATACAGGCCTTAAGAACATTATTACTCTTTAATTACACTTTATAAACAAACCTCAGTCACTACTGTAAAATGCTATTGTATGCAAAATTAATCACTATCAGAGTCACTGCCGAAAATTTATGCAGGCACCTCTGAGGACACACTGCTTAGGAGGCTGCATGTTGATTCGCTGGGTCCCCACTGGCTAAAACGTGATGAACCTAGTGCATCATGCTGTGATTGGGTTTCCATTAGATGATGTTTTATGACCTAATGGATTTTTTTCTGGGGTTTTTATGACAAGTTTTTAGAAAAATTTAAATTATCATCAGCAAATATCATATACCATGCCAACTTAAGCGTAATCTCGACTAAAAGGGTTCTGACTTATGGAGGTTTTACTGTATTGTATTACAGACTGCTTGCCTGTAACACATTGTCTAATAGCACTGATTGTATATAATGTAGTGCACAGTACATTGATGGTGTGGGATGATGGTCTAGATGATGATGTGGAGTAATGGTGTGGGTGATGGTTTAGTCTTATTGATGGAGTGGGGTGATGGTCTGGACCACAGTGTTAGTAATGGTATACCCATAGTCTGGATGATAGTGTGGGATGATGGTTTAGGTGCTGTTTATTAATGGTGTGGGTGATGTTATGGGATGAAAGTCTAGGACTAGATAATGATATGGAAAAATGGTCTGGATGATTTTGTGTGTGTGTGTGTGTGTGTGTGTGTCCGACTCTGGACATAGGCTTCACAACCTGCTCTCAAGGTCCAGTAGTCCTCTTATATACCATACACCTCCATATGTCATCACTTAGGTGCTAACACCCACTGTCCTTCTTGAATACATGCTAGGACTGTCTCATACAGGACTGGTGTTTTGGTATTAGCAGGGGTACTTTTACGACATGTCAGCGGGTCTTCTGGTAGATCATTAAAGTCTGATTTTAAGAAATTCAAATCCTTATACTGTTCCCTGCCTCAGCTGGGAATTGAACTTGGGTCCGGTAGGACTGCAGGCCGCCTCTCTACTGATTGAGCCACCGCCTTCCCCCGAGGGATGATGGCCTAGGAATAGGTGATGTGTTAGGGTAATGGTCTGGGTGATAGTGTGATCATTGTTTGGTACATTAAAGGCCAGTTTAAGGTGGTCAGGGCAGGCTTGGGGAACATGGGGGGGGCAGGGCATTGGGGGTGACTTTTGGGAGAGTCCCAACCACAAGCAATTTTCCCATATGCTCTGCAAGTCCCACAGTACACATTCCTATAATGCTGTTCAGGTTATTCGCAAATTAGCTGTGTTGTAGATGAGCTGACTATTTAATCTTACCAGACAAGTGCTTTATGAATACAGGGATATAGTTAGTGAAGAGTGTGCTATGAAAAAGGTTCTGTTGTCAGCAAAAACTATATAAAGTGCATGGCAGTATTACAACCACCTCTTGAATGTAAAATTCTGGGGGGACAAGGAGAGCCTTAGTGTAGCAGAAACAGTGTTGGGTCCACCCCCACTAGCAGAGCAGGGACTACTGATAGTATTAAAAAAAAAAAAAAAAAAAAGTTCTGGTAGGGTAATGACCTTGATTAGTGACTGAAAAGTGTTGTTGTTGTTGTTTTGACCTTGATCAGTGAATGAAAATTGTGTTGTTGTGGTTGTTATTGTTGTTGTGGCTTTAGGCCCCTCTGAACATAAACCTGGTGGATTGCCAGCTGAAATTGGCCCTTTACAATCCATCATGCTGTTTTTGAGTGATTGGAAGTGAAATGAGGAATGATTATCTGCCCAGTAATGTTGGTGCCACCGTGTGAAGATGTCCACCTCCAGCACCTAAATAGTGTGTTACTGAATATCTGTAAGGGCAGGGTGATACACTGGAACAGGGTGGTTACAGACACCTGAGATTGTTAGACCATATGGTGTAAGTTTTGGTAGGGGTTACCAACAATTTCAACAAGGCAAAAATGAGCATAAAAGAGATGCACTTTGGTTTTATGCCAGGCACAGTAACTGTGGATGTTATCTTTTGTTATAAAGTTTCAAGGGAAATTTTTATTCAGAAAGAGAGATTTGTACATTGTCATTGTAGACTGTTGTGGAAGTGTGCTTGTAGGCTGCATATGTTTAATATTAATATGCATTTTGCAGTATAGACAGTATATAAATATCAGAACTATAGTTTGTTTCATAATACATCTCTCTCCAGGCATATCTGCTCAACATCCCATCTTGGGACTGGAAACGAGGTGATGATGTGATCTGCCTTGCTGAGCTCAAACTGGGTTTCATTGCTCAGTCCTGTCTTGCCCCTGGCTTCTCCACCATGATGGCTAACCTCTTTGCCATGAGATCCTACAAAACTGTAAGTATTTTTATAAACATAACAGATTATACAGTATCTTCATAATGTCATGAGTAATTTTTTGTTATGTAGATTGTATAGCATTGTAATTTTTCCTCTTCATCAGATTGTAGGCATCATTATAAGACCAACCCAGGATCTCTCTTTTCCATAGGATTGGGAGGTCCCAAATGTGCCTGTTTACCATCTCATTAGGAACATAAATAATTATTCAAGTAATAGGAGAGGAACCCAGATTCAATCTAGTTACCGTACTGCTATACAGTAGTGGCCATAACACTCCCTACAAGACAGAGGGTGGTCATCATTATTGCTAAAATACATTCCTGTTCTTTATACAAGCTGGGTTGGGGTTCCATATCCCCACTCCCACCTCTTTTACTTCCAATTTCAATACAGTTTCAGGGGATATGCAGGAAGTATTATATCTCCATTATCTCCAGGATAAGTTTGGCAAGCAATGTTTTATATTTTTTGTGCTCTATTGACCAAGAAATCTTCACACGGTAGCATGAAAAGGGGTTGTTGAGGGATGGTATCTTCTTTAAAAGAAAAAAATATATATCCTTAAGGAAAGCTAGTTAACTTTGGCAGCACTTTTAGAGCAGATCACAGTTGATGTAAGAAGTACGGCAAGTGTGTATTGCCACAGTCTACCAGTGTCACCTATATCAGGATGGAGTTCAGCAAAACTACTGAGGTTTATTGATTGATTATATACTTGTTTAATTATTTTTTCATTCTTCAGATGAATGGATCACGTTGCTTCATTATCCAATACATTTATTTTGTGTGTTATGTTTTCTCCATTAAAACTAGTCCTTTTCACTGTAATGGAGAGCAGTGATAAACTCTAAAGATCTTTGCTTAAAGAAACAAAAATTGCCCATGTCTTTAATCCCATCCTAAGATCAGGAGGAGGAGAGATGCATGAGATTGAATTCTGTCAAAACCCTGTCCTTATATACTGTACACATATCTTATATGATTTAATTACATGATTATTTGCTATTGTTTGTGAGTTTCTTTCTTTTCTTCCCATGTTCACTAAAGCAAGTCTGAAAAGTCCTTCAGTTGAACCTCATGTATCACTTCCCAACATGTACTGTACTTCTATTAGTTCATACTAGTAGTACTGCCTACCAAATTTCACTAACACTGGAGTTTATATAGGTCAGTAATCAGTAAACTAACGTAACGGTATGTCAGGGTGCAGACATGTTGCCATGGCAGGATCACTACCAGCAGGGCTCAGGCATGGAGATGTACACCGAAACCCTCAGTCCTGCTTTTGTCGACCTTGAGTTCTGTGAGACATCTGCGTAAGTCTCGTAAATCCCAGGATTGGTCTGATAAGTTTTTGGGTTTGAGCTACCCTACAGTGAATTGAACTCTTTGTTATTCTTCAGTCACCACACATAATACTGGAGAGTTGTGGGTTTGTCAAATCAGACCAAGACTCAGACTTTTGTGATGATGGTTTTCACTAATGTTACTATGTAGTGTATTGTGTTAGCTTGTTTTGTTTCCTCATTCTTGTTGGTTCTCAGTACTACAGATGAACTACATAGGTGTAGCCTCACAGTATTTTGGGACTGAACAGTACTTGGTGTAGTTAAGAGTAATAGCTATATGTGTATAGAAGTGTGAACTCAAATTGCTTTTTCTTAAAGAATTAGCAGATTTAGGGACTTGTCTTAATGATCAGGACTCATGATTTTTTTTTTTTTTTTTTTTTTTTTTTTTTTTTTAAACAAGGAGAAAGGAACCAAAGGCCATTAGTACACTACATCGCATACTTTGTGTAAATTCTGTAATACATTTACCTGAAGGTCAAATTGTGAAATGGTTGGGCACATGAATTTAGAAATACATGTGTATATGTATCATGAATTATATATATATATATATATATATATATATGTATACATCCATCCGTCCATCATCCAATCGTACATTGCCCCATGAGGAGCATAGAAGCCCAGGGCTTGGCAGTTGGTCCCGACATTTAAGATGAGAGTGACCAGCCTCACTCATCCCTGAGTGGCATTACATGAGCAATCAACCCCAACCACTCCTTGGATATAAACCTTCACCAGCTCAATCCGATTGGAGCGCAATAATTACCCACTAAACCACCAGGCGCCAAAATTTGGCTATATGGTTACCACCCAGCGTAGTAAATGGTTTCCTGGTGCACAGGAAACCATTTGGCTTGTCACTCCATGTAGAGTCACTCACAGGCTGAAGGAAGTGGAAAGATTGAAGGAAAGAAAGACAGAAGAGGGAGTGTAAAGTCACCCGTAGGCAGAAGGACAAGGAAAGAATGAAGGAAAGAAAGATGGAAGAGAATGGAAGGAAAGAAGGCTGGAGAGGAAAGCGCAGACACCCGAGAGCAGCACTACATTGAGTGAGTGGATGGTGAGTGCCCCCACCTACCACAAATATATATATATATATATATATATATATACACACACACACACACACATATATATATACATTAACAGTAAAAGCTCGATTAACCTGCATTCTTTGCATCGGCTCATCTGTATACCCAGAACGCAAATTCAATCCAGCATGGGGTCGAAAATATTCCAGATACCGGTCGTCGCCGATTCAAATCGCCCTTCCTTCCACTTCTTCAGCTCCTGACCTTGTTCCTTTCACTTCTCCTTCTCCATTGTCTGAATACTCATCTCATGATCCTGATGATCCCCCTGCAATTCTTGATAGTTCTGTGCACTACAGGATAAAGTAGTGTATGCAGCTAGGTTTTCAAAATTATTTTTGCATGTAACATATGCTAAATTTTTCTTTAAATTATTTTTGGTAATGTTTGCTGGTTTGTGTTCAGTCCCAGATTTGGTCCTATTTCATTTGTTTGACCTCCCAGAAAATTTCTAAGAGTAACATTCAGTTATCCAGAAAATTCCACATCCGGAATGGAAGAATCCCCATGCATTCCGGTTAATCAAACTTTTAAATATATATATATACAATACATCCCCCTAGTATGCGCCTATATGGGCGGCAGAGGACGTCGCGTACTAGGAATTCGCATACTGTGAATACATAAACTTATGGGAAAAATTACATATGAGCAGCACCCCCCTTCATGGGCAACCCTTGAGATGCCTTTCAGACCTAAGTATTGTAAACAGGGAAACTATCTAAGACTTATTTCCTAAAATAAAGTAAACCAACAAGATTATGGCTTTACTAGGTAAATCAACAAGAATATGGCTTAACTAAACTATCAAGAATATGGCTGCTTGCCTTTACCCAAGAGAACAACAGGCGTGATGGAGGTAATAAGAGGATCCGAGGCAGGATGAGGCACCTAGCGTGCATCTCCTGCATCACCCACCACACCACACGACGCACCACCTTCCTCACCACTTTCTTCACCAGCACTTTCAACACTTTTACTACCTAATGCACTCACTTCCTTCATAAACCCTTCAAAGTCTATTTCTGACACCTCTGACATCGAATCAGCCTCTTGATCCTCCTCAGGATATGGCTCTTCTGGTGTTGAAGGGAGTGATTCCTCACTTTGTTCAAGTCGAAGGAAACGGGTGATGAGTGTTTGCTTCCGTCTGTTTAGTTCCTGGTTGTGCTTGTCAGTGAAGTAACAGAAGGTTCTGTCCAGTGAAGACCTGAGAGCGTTCGATGTCCTTGAATTCCTCCCTGAATTTATCAAGGGCACACAGTATCCTGCTGATCTCTATCATGGTCAAATCTTCACTCTCCATCACTGGTGTTGCTGCCTTTTCTGCTGCTATCTCCTGCTCAAGGTGGGTGAAGCGTAGGCAACCGTTATCGCTTCTTGGAGGGCAATGTCACGTACTTGGGGTAACCCCGGATTTGGGCCACTCTTTGCTGCCCGTCTCGCTCACAAGGAGTTCAGTTCGCATACTAATAAAAAATACACTAAAATTTTTTTTAAATAGGTCCTCGCGTACAAGGGGGATTGCGTACTCGGAACTCGCATATTGTGGGGATGTACTGTATATATATATATTTAAAACACACACACACACACACACACACACACACACACACACACACACACACACACACACACACACACACACACACTCTGTATTGTTTTGTTTTATTTATATAGGCTCCAACACACGTGCACACACCAGCTTTGGTCACCTAATGGCAGCTGTCCATGCCACTCAGTCTCTGGCAGCCTCTCTATTCAGTCCCTTATCCCAGGGGTCACAGTTTAGGACCTTGTCGCTGGTCTTTTTTGGTCTGCCTCTCTCAGCCCAACCCGCAGTATTCACACTTCTTAATTTCTGCACCCAGTTGTCATCCTCCATCATCTCCACATGCCCAAACCATCTGTCTACTCTTCCTTATTACAAAACCAATACACTTCAGTCCCATCCTTCTTTTCAACTCTTCCATTGTAAACCTAGCCACTTCTTACTTTCTTCACCCAGTTGTCATCATCTATCATCTCCACATGCCCAAACCTTCTCAGTCTTCCCCTCCTCATCACAACACAAAACACTCCAGTCCCATCCTTCCTCTCAACTCTTGCATTGTAAACCTAGCTCCCCAGGCCTTGCATTCAAGGACTCACTGCATAACCTCCTAATCATTGTCATTTTTGCACATTTGAACCGATGAATAGCTTCTTCCTCTACTGCCCAGGTCTCACTACCATATAGCATTACACTTCCATCACAGTCCACATACAAATATCCCCATAGCATGGAATGAGAGCCCTCTCAGTGTCACGAGAGGCAACAGCTCCGTGTGTGTGTGTGTGTGTGTGTGTGTGTGTGTGTGTATTTGTATATATATATATATATATATATATATATATATATATATATAATATATGTATATATATACACACTACATCCCCACAGGACGCGAGTTCCTAGTACACAATCCCCCTTGTACGTGAGGACCTTTGTTTTTTTTTTTAGTAAGCGAAATGAACTCCTTGTAAGCAAGACGGGCAGCGAAGAGTGGCCTAAATTCGGGGTTATCCCAAGTACGCGACATTGCCCCCCCAAGAAGCGACAATGGTAACCTACGCTCCACCCACCTTCAGCCATATTCTTGTTGGTTTGGTTAAGCCATACCCTTGTTGATTTACCTAGTAAAGCCATAATCTTGTTGGTTTACTTCATCGTAGGTAATATGTCTTAGATAGTTTCCCTGTACAGTACAATACTAGTGTCTGAAAAGCATCTCAAGGGTTGCCCATGAAGAGGGGTGCCGCCCATATGTAATTTTTCCCATAAGTTTATGTATTCACAGTACGCGAATTCCTAGCACGCAACGCCCTCTTCTGCCCATATAGGCACGTACTAGGGGGATGCACTGTGTATATATATATATATAGTAAACCCTCATTATACGATGGGGTTCCGTTCCTGAAAACCCCATCGTAAAGCAATCCCATTATAACACGTTCCCAGACGTGCCTAAACTCTCACATACACACACCTTAGCACTCACATACATGAAATATCCTTATGTTTAAACATTTAAAGTAACACATTAGTAGTGAATAAAGAGAAAAAAGCATGAAAACTACAGTATACAGTAGATCTTACCTTTACTGAAGCAAGCAACGGTTGTTTATGTGGTTCCTAGAGAATTCGCCATGAAGTCGACAATTCGTCGTCATTATATGGACGTTCCCCGTCATTCTATAAATATACTTATTACTGATTAACTGATACTTTAATAACTAATTCTCAGGGGGATCTGTCAAAGTCTATTTTCATTCAGTAGCATTGGCTTTGGATATCATTTGTAAGTTGCACTTTTAGACAATATTTAACTTGTTTCTACCTTGCTGTAGTTGACTTTGAATTATGTTCTAGCATCACCCACAGCTGTTTTCATTAATTTCCATTGGTACTACAACATCCTGGGTATATTTTAAAATGACTTTGAAGAGGTACAAGTACAGTACTAAAAAACTAGTGTACTTCCTAAATAAACTGATATGAAAATAAACGACGGGGAATCATCCTGACGATGAAAAGTCCCGATGGCGAATTGTCTTGTTATTGTTGTGATGGCGAAATATCCGTAAACATTTATATAGACGTAACATGAAGATTATTTGTATAATTCCGAAGTATGTCGATCGTTCACTTAAGGTAATTAGGCATTTATATAAATGCCAATGTCTCGTATGTAGCCTTATGCTAAGATGAAGGATCGATCATAAATCAGCTGATTCACGTTTCAGTATATTATTATTTGTCATTTAATGCCCATAATTTGATGCCATATTTTACATTTACTATATAAACAATAAACCATCATCACTTTTATAACTTACATAATTAAAAAACTAGTGTACTTGCTAAATAAACTGATACGTAAATAAATGATGGGGAATCGTCCTGACGGCGAATTGTCCCGACTCGGCCTCACAGTCACAGCCCTCACTCATCAATGTCAGAACTGCCTGGCTGGCTGGGCAGGGCTGGCTGGCTGGGCAGGGCTGGCTGGCTGGGCAGGGCTGGCTGGCTGGGCAGGGCTGGCTGGCTGGGCAGGGCTGGCTGGCTGGGCAGGGCTGGCTGGCTGGGCAGGGCTGGCTGGCTGGGCAGGGCTAGCTAATGAGGCTGGACCGGTGGATAAGTGTGTGTGGTCTAATGCCGACAGTGTGAGGACGTTTTTGTTGCATTTGCACATTTGCTGTTCACTGAGCCGCGGATGATCCATTGTTGTTGCAAATCGTTCCCATTGTATAGTGGGCATAGGGTACTAAAATTTTGACATTGTATAAGCGAAATATCGTACAAAGAGGCATCGTATAATGAGGGTTTACTGTACAGTAGTGCACCAACTTTCGCTACAGCAGGATTCGCGGAATCCACTTTCGCGGCATGCACCAAATATTCCCTAACTTCCACTTTCGCTTGAAAAAAATCGATTTTCGCGCACAAATTTTGGGTTTGGGACAATATTTTGAACTTTGAATTTCCTGCACTGCCCGCCCGCAACCCACCGCCATCTTGAATGACGTCATGTCAACACTCTGTCCACCCATTCCCGCCATTGTGTACGAGCGTGCTAGCTCCATTGTGTTGGATTGTCACGGTTCATTGGCCTCTACTATACCTGGTAGTGTGGGGAAAGGGCCTGGTGGTGTGGGGGGAGGGCCAGGAGGCAGTGGTGGTGATAAAAAGTGGCCGGGACATTCAAAGTCAGGAGGTGGCGCCAATACGTCTGGCGTGGCTAAATAAGCCCGCCACGCGCCTCGGATACTTACCCCCAACATCCATTAAACACCTCAACCTGGTCTCTGTGGTATGTTTCTCCTCATATAATGTGTACTGTACAGTTTTTATTGTTTGTATCTCACAATGCAATGTACAATAGTGATTTGATGTACTGTATTGCAAGTGAAAATGAAAATATGATGTTACTTTAGGATAACCGGGAACCAATTAGCCTTTTTGCCATAAAGACAATGCCCCAACTTTCACTAATTCCACTTTCGCTCATTATTTTTGGACCCAATTAGGCGTGAAAATTGGTGCCCCACTGTATATATATATATATATATATATATATATATATATATATATATATGTGTGTGTGTGTGTGTGTGTGTGTGTGTGTGTGTGTTGACCTTCATTGTTATTTTACTTATACTGTACATTATTAAAATCTCATTTGTCATCATCCTATTTTCAACACACTCGGAAATGTTGACGAGGAATGCTATGCTGTTAAATG